>NC_133329.1:31126107-31427774 GCF_042186555.1 Aquarana catesbeiana
CTCATTTCACGTATGAAACCCTCCTGTCACGCAGCAAACAATCTCACACAAAGACACTGGTCCATTGGAATCCATGGATTCTCTGGTACAAAACTAAAATGATGTAAGAACTGATTGTCCTGCTCTACATCTAAACATCCACTTGAGGCTCTCTTTCCCCCCTCCTTAACCCTTCCTGCTCCTTTTTCCTTGTACCCCTTCCCTCCCCTCCCTACCCTACCCCTCCTCCTACCATACCAGGTTAACTGTTCTGACTTATGTTTGATACACACTTTGTTAACAATTTATTTCCTCTTTGGGAACGTTGTTCATATACTCTCTAATCAGACCACACTTGCAATAACCAATCTGTATGCTTATACTTGCATGTTTTCGTTCCTCACTGTGACCACATAACCTGTAGTTTGTACAACCCAATAAAAATCTATTGGAGAAAAAAATAAAGGAGGTATAAATAAGAGGACAGGCATAGATACAGCAGCTTCCCGATGACACAAACCCTGTTGCGAAATGCGTAGAGGCTGCTGGGGACTTTCCTACCGTGTCCGATCATATGGGTGTGAGGCTTGGAACACACACCGCTGTGAGGAGACACTAGGACAGATTGAGACTCCGCTCTCCACATACACTGCTGTATTAGCTTGGTGACGGCTTAAGGGCACCTAAACATGTGAGTTTGACTGTTTTTTACATTTTTTTAAATAAATGAGAGTTACATACTACACCATGATGGCTATCCACATGTTTTTGTGAGCACTATATGGAGCAAGAGACACTATTGTACTGCTTGAACAGGCTGCGATTGGACCCATCATAAACGGAGTGGTTATCCTAAATGAACCAAAGGCACATATCCTTACCGTATCTGGTGAGTGGCCATTGCAACAGGTTGTGGTGAAATCACAATAAGTGGTACATTTGGAGCACTTTATATTGAAGAAAAACGTTATTACTGCACAGGAGTGATCACTCACTGAGGATATCTAGTGTACTGTGGTGCACATGTTGCGGACATTTTTCAAAAACATTTTTTCTGCAAATTTTCTTGCAGTGTGCAGCACATATATACATTGATATGGGAATAAATCACCGGGACCAGATGGCTTGCATCTGAGGGTACTTAGGGAACTCAGTCAAGTGACTGCCAGACCGTTGTTCCTAATTTTTACAGATAGTCTACTGACTGGAATGGTACCAGCTGATTGGAGAAAAGCCAATGTAGCACCAATATTTAAAAAGGGCCCAAAATACATCCCTGGGAATTACAGACCAGTTAGCCTAACATCAATAGTATGTAAACTCTTGGAGGGGATGATAAGGGACTATATACAAGATTTTAGTAATAAGAACAGTATCATTAGCAGTAATCAGCATGGATTCCTGAAGAATCGTTCTTGCCAAACCAATCTATTCACCTTCTATGAGGAGGTGAGTTGCCATCTAGATAAAGGAAGGCCCGTAGACATGGTGTATCTGGATTTTGCAAAAGCATTTGACACAGTTCCCCATAAACGTTTACTGTACAAAATAAGGTCCGTTGGCATAAGGTGAGTACATGGATTGAAAACTGGCTACAGACTCCATGCCCACAGGATGCTGACGTGAGACGTCGGAGCGGGGGGAGGGGCCTGTCGGCAGCGCGAGTGCGAGGGAGAGGAGGCAGGATGAACGCCCCGGGAAACACAAGAGCGGCACGGGGTGAGAGCCCGATGCCGCATCGTAGCTAGGCGTACGTTAGATGCCCAGGGATCCCCCCCTGCTTCACCCAGCCGGTGCTAAAGGAAAAACTCTTCCCCCCCATTCAAGGTGAGACGTGCAGCCGCAGGAGCGCTCGAGGATTGCAAGTGAAGGGAGAGAAGCCTTGCTGCTCACTGGCTTACCGAAGCATGGGCGGTATTACCCCAGAGCCCGGAGTCTGTGTTGTCCGCTCTCCCTAGGATACAGGGTGAGCGCCCTTCCCATCCCCCCCTGGTTTTTCTCCCCTCCAGTGACATCCCTTCAGCGGCTCCCCACGCACAGCATATGAATCAACAGGTGAATTAACAGGTGAGCGGAGCCTCAAGAAACAGGACAACACCAATCCAGGACTTGTAAGTGACCTGTTAAACTTTCCTACTGTGCAAACAGAAGACATTTTTTTCAGGTATGAGCCACACGTATTCTTTGCTTGCTTTAATATGATGATACACTTCATAATACCTGTGAAGAGTTGCGGGCATAGGAGCCAATAAGTTTGATACAAAAACTGGCACTAAAAGGAGGAAGGTGGAAGGAAAGAAAAGAAGGTGGGGACAGGGGGAAGGAAGGAAGAGAGGAGAAAACGGAGGGGAAAGTGAGTCCAGTGGAGAGTATACGTTACCCTTGCCGGAGCATAGCTTGAGGGCCCTAAGCAAGGCCCTCAAAGTAAAGTTCAGGAGTACCCGAGATAGGATGACACATGCAGGATCTTGATACCCCCTTTGTGAGATCGGGACTATAAGCTAACTATAACATTTTTCAGTACAAAATTTACAAGGTCAGAGGTCATCTGACTGAGAGCCAGCGGGCGGCAAGACACTCTGCTAAGCATGAGAAGTCGCAACCAAAAATCTGCAGAGCCCAAGACCCCTAGGGAGAGCCTAAACTCGAGTTCGATTCAAAAATATCTTAAAGAGACGAGTGTGAAAAGCCCTGGTACTGATTTGAAACAAGGGGGAACAAAAGATAAAAAGAAAGAACAGCTGAAGCAGAAGGGGGGGCAAGGAGAGGTGCCCAGAGAAAACCCTGAGACTGAAGGTGGTCCTAGTACTAGGGAGATGGAAGACCAAAGAAAAACGGACGCATTGCCTACTAAGACAGAAATGCTGGAGATGTTTTCAAATCTTGAAATCGCTATAAAGTCAGAAATATCAAATGTGAGGATGGATATGGGTCTCCTATTGCGCAGAGTTGAGGAGGTGGAGGAGACTTCGGGTATTCATGTTAAGGAGATTTTAGAGATCAAATTGCAGTTGATTAAATTGCAGAGTGATTATCGCATTCTGACATATAAGCTAGAAGAACAAGAGAACCAAAGTCGCCGGCAGAATTTGCGCATTAGGTCCCTGCCTGAACAGCAAAATGTGGTCTTGTTCTCTAAGATGAAAACATTTTTTAACCCAATACTGGGCCAAGTGGATGATGCGACATTAAGGATTGACAGAGTACACAGGATCAGAAAACCCCCCAACTTAAGGGCAGATATCCCTCGAGATGTTATAGTAAAATTTCATTCATTTGAGGACAAGGAGAAGATATGGAACAACTTACGTGGTACCCCCGCGGTCCGCTTTGAAGATAAAGACCTCCAGATCTTCACAGATCTTTCAGCAGGCACCTTGGCCAGGAGAAGGTAACTTAGACCGCTACTGGAACAACTCAGAAGAAACAACATAAAATATACTTGGGGGTTCCCAATATCCCTACTAATGACGAAGGAAGGTAGATCACTGAGGATGAGGTTTCTGGAGGAGATAAAGGACTTTTGTAAAAAGCTGGGCATTCCTACCCCGGACATTCCACTTTAACAGGGGCCCCCCAAGATTAAGAAGAAGAATTTAAAGAAAACGAAGACTGAGTCCATTGAACGAAATGAGGGACTGGGGGGGTGTTTTTTTTTTTCTTTCCCCCCTCCAGCATGTCCGAAGGGAGGAGCATCTTGGGGTTAACAATTAAAAGTTAATGGGGATATGAAGGGGTGTAGGGGGGAGGGGGGTTGTCTAAAATTAGGATCAATACAGGTGGGTATTATTCCTTGAGTGGGGGAGCAGGGGGAGGGTATAATTTAGGTCGGGGAGGTCTGCCTCCAGCACCCTCATCCCTACTACCTCGGTATTTGGAGGTGGGGGGGACACTGGTGGCTGCCGTCGGAGTCACACCCCCAGAAAACAATATTTAGAAGTTTGCAGTCGGGAATCAATATGTTCCAGACTAGCGGGCTTAGGGCCGTAGTAAGGCCGGGAGGGAGGGGGGGGAATTAAACCTGCAGGGGAGGTGACAGTTGTGCAATGGGTGACTGTTGATCATGGTTAAATGTTGTGAAAGTATAATGTCAGAGTTAAAGTTCTTATCTTACAATGTGAAGGGCCTGAACTCACAGAGTAAAAGGCATAAAATTTTAAAGGAACTCCAAGATTATCAAGTAGATATAATATTTCTTCAGGAGACACATTTGACCTTGGATTCAAATATTAAGCTTTACTCCCCAAATTTGCCCCTTTGGTTCTATAGCGATACCCCAGTAAAGAGATCTAAGGGGGTAGCAATCGGCTTTTCTAAAACTTTAAAATTCGCTTTGGTTAGTAGAGTGTCTGACCCAGAAGCGCACTTTCTTTTCCTTAAGGGCAATGTGGGGAGTAAAATGTTTACATTGGCAAATGTGTACTGCCCGAACAGAAACCCGACTGTTTTTTTGGAACAGGTCTTGGTGAAACTGACGGTGTTTAAAGAAGGGGAGGTGGTGCTTGCGGGGGATTTCAACTTCTGCATGGAACCCTCAGTGGATAGCACGTCCCGGGCACAGGGGACAAAGAAGGTCCAGTTAAGAAAGATTATGAGAAGGTTTCACCAA
Organism: Aquarana catesbeiana; assembly: GCF_042186555.1. Taxonomy (NCBI): domain Eukaryota; kingdom Metazoa; phylum Chordata; class Amphibia; order Anura; family Ranidae; genus Aquarana; species Aquarana catesbeiana. The sequence continues at coordinate 31,130,696 of NC_133329.1, forward strand.
TGCCATCTGATGGATGCTTGGCGTTTACATCATGCAAAGGAAAAAGATTTCACCTTCTTCTCCCCTGTGCATGGGATGTACACAAGACTGGATTACATAATGATAGACCACAGTTTACTAGATTATGTAGTGGATACTAAAATTGAGATTACATCAATATCTGATCACTCCCCGGTCACAATAGTGGTTAAACTGCCTGAGTTGCAAAGACAATCATTTTCCTGGAAACTACACGAAAACCTCCTTAAAATTCCCCAAGTTTCAGAAAAACTGCAGGAGGAAATCGATTTCTTTTTCAAGGTTAATGATACAGATGATATTTCTCCATCTACCCTATGGGAAACTCATAAGGCATACATTGGGAGTCTTCTTATTTCCATGGGGCAGGGGAGAAAAAAAAGAGAAAAGAAAAAAGGGTAAGATTATTAGACGAAATTGCTACGTTAGAAGTGAACCACAAAGAGTCTAAGGGACAAAGGCAGGACTGCTACCGTCTCTTAGTGTCTAAAAGGGAGGAGTTAAAGGATAGCATGGAACAGGACACTAGGAGGGTATTTACTAAAATAACAAGAGAAAGATACTATAAGGGCAATAAATCTAGTAAACACCTAGCAAGGATATTGAGAAAGAAAAGAGACCGTAATTTCATCAAGAAAATACAAAATAAAAAAGGAGAAATAGTAGCGGCCACTAAAAAGATAGCAGAGGAGTTCAGGAAATTTTTTGAAACCCTGTATTCTATTGGACAAAGGGGTGGGGGAGTCCAACTAAATAGTTTGAAGACAGAGGAATTTTTGAAGGGAGCAGAGATGAGTGAGATTACAGAAGAGGAAAAATTAGTTTTAGATAGCCCTATAACGGAAGAGGAAATATATGCTGCTTTGAGTACTTTGCCGTTGGGGAAGAGCCCCGGTCCAGAAGGTTTTACCAACATTTATCTGAAAAAATACAAACATATTTTAGTACCCAAACTATGTTGGTATTGGATTAAATTGGGCCCTAACTGCCCTATGGGGGAGGAGGCCCTTTTGGCTACTAAATCACTGATTGCAAAAGAGGGAAAAAACAACACGCTTTGTTCAAGCTACAGACCTATCGTCTTGTTAAATGCTGATGTGAAATTATACGCAAAGGTGTTGGCCAACAGGCTTAGGGAAAAAATGAGCAATTTGGTGCATCCAGACCAGGTTGGATTTGTCCCAGGTAGGCAGGGTAGGGACAACGGAGTTCGATCGCTACTCCTGCTGTAATCCATAAAAACAGGGGGACCCCCAGCTCTATTCCTATCAATAGACGCCGAAAAAGCGTTTGATAGGGTAGACTGGGGGTTCATGGTTAAAACTATGGAAGCGATGGGGATCGATCCTAGGTTCATTGACTGGGTGAAAATTCTATATAATCATCCCTCTGCCTCCGTTATTTCCTAAGAGCTCTACGAGGGTTGTTGTCGAAGTTTGTCTGGCACGGCAAAAAGCCACGAATAGCTCACTCAGTCTTGATTAGGGGGAAAAAAAAAAGGAGGTCTAGCCCTCCTGGACCTCAATAGATACCATACTGCAGTAGTGCTTTCACGGGTGATAGAATGGTCAAAGGAAGTTACGGATAGGTGGTGGGTGAATATTGAACACAGTTTAAGTAGCACTGTTTTAGGCCACATAATTTGGAATCTGCCAAAATTTAGGACACTTAGCACTCAGACAGCGTCACTTACAAGAAACACGCTCAAATTATGGGATCAGGTACATTCACAGAACAAATGGAGTTATAATTCACCCTTGATCTATATCAAGGACAACAAATTTTTTGAACCAGGGATGCGGGAGGTGGGAGGGAATTGGATAAAGAATAGTAGAATTCAATTGAAAGATATTATTAAAAAGGGGAAAATATGCCCCTATTGGGAATTGAAAGCGGAGACGGACCTTATGGTGGTCAATGCTTGGAGGTACATGCAGTTATCTCGCTTTGTCAAGAAATTACCAAAACCATTTAGAGGAGAGGATGAATACAGGCCATTAGAACTGCTATGTAGGGACAAACCGGGCAGTGTCATCTCTCGTCTCTATAAAATTCTCTCTGCGAGGGAAGAACTGGATGCGCCTCCATATATTAAAAAATGGGAAAGGGAGTTGGGGTCACATTGTAGTTTATTCACAGAGGAGAGGATTTTGAAAATGGTACATGGTTCTTCAGCAGATATTATGCGGTTAGAGACTAATTTCAAATGTTTAGCGAGATGGCATGCCACGCCGGACAGACTTAGTAAACTATAGGCGGATGCCTCGGACAGATGTTGGAGGGGATGCGCTAACCTTGGAACATTGGCACACATATGGTGGGAGTGCCCGGTTATCAAGGTTTACTGGAAGAAAATTATACAATTAATTAATGAAATAACCAAGGAAACCTTAGTAGAAGACCCATGGATATGTTTATTTCATGGAACTAATAAGCCGATTAAGCAATACTTATCATCAATTGTTCCAATTCTGTTGGATGTAGCAAAAAAACAGATATCAAGGTCTTGGCTGCGGCCAGAGATCCCAAATCAACGAGACTGGCTCTTTTGCATAAATAAAATATATATTATAGAATCCAAGGACTATCTAGGAGATGAGACGGAGGAGGGGACAGATGTTAGGGACAAGTGGGCAGGGTGGAGGAATTTCAAGAGATCATGGAGTTACTTAGCGGAGATTACCAGCTAAATCTCTGAGTTCGGGTTCTGGGAGAGTAAGATGGGAGATGTAGAACTTGTTTAGTTCAGCTGTAACCACCTGCAGGCGGGGGGGGGGGGGGGGGGTAAGGGGGGTGGGAGGGTAATAGCATTGTAGAAGGATTTTTGTATCTTTTTTACAATAATGTTTTGTAATCATGGTTAATAATGTTGATCTGTATTTGTTTATTGAAAAAATTATAAATAATTAAAAAAAAAAAAAAAAAAAAGAAAACTGGCTACAAGGGTGAGTTCAGAGGGTGGTGATAAATGGGGAGTACTCGGAATGGTCAGGGGTGGGTAGTGGGGTTCCCCAAGGTTCTGTGCTGGGACCAATCCTATTTAATTTGTTCATAAACGATCTGGAGGATGGGGTAAACAGTTCAATCTCTGTATTTGCAGACGATACTAAGCTAAGCAGGGCAATAACTTCTCCGCAGGATGTGGAAACCTTGCAAAAAGACCTGAACAAATTACTGGGGTGGGCGACTACATGGCAAATGAGGTTCAATGTAGAAAAATGTAAAATAATGCATTTGGGTGGCAAAAATATGAATGCAATCTATACAATGGGGGGAGAACCTCGGGGGGGGAATCTAGGATGGAAAAGGAACTGGGGGTCCTAGTAGATGATAGGCTCAGCAATGGCATGCAATGCCAAGCTGCTGCTAACAAAGCAAACAGAATATTGGCAATAAAAGGGGGATCAACTCCAGAGATAAAACAATAATTCTCCCACTCTACAAGACTCTGGTCTGGCCGCACCTGGAGTATGCTGTCCAGTTCTGGGCACCAGTCCTCAGGAAGGATGTACTGGAAATGGAGCGAGTACAAAGAAGGGCAACAAAGCTAATAAAGGGTCTGGAGGATATTAGTTATGAGGAAAGGTTGCGAGCGTTGAACTTATTCTCTCTGGAGAAGAGACGTTTGAGAGGGGATATGATTTCAATTTACAAATACCGTACTGGTGACCCCACAATAGGGATAAAACTTTTTCGCAGAAGAGAGTTTAACAAGACTCGTGGCCACTCATTAAAATTAGAAGAAAAGAGGTTTACCCTTAAACTACGTAGAGGGTTCTTTACTGTAAGAGCGGCAAGGATGTGGAATTCCCTTCCACAGGCGGTGGTCTCAGCGGGGAGCATTGATAGCTTCAAGAAACTATTAGATAATCACCTGAATGACCACAACATACAGGGATATATAATGTAATACTGACACATAATCACACACATAGGTTGGACTTGATGGACTTGTGTCTTTTTTCAACCTCACCTACTATGTAACTATTTAACTATGAATTCTATGAATGAAGTAATATTGGCACATTGTATGATTTTAGTTTTCAGTTTATTTCTCACTCATATATATATACCTATATATTTTTGTAATATTTTGTTAGCACTAGCACTTTATAAAGTGATTGGTAACACTATAAGATATTTTACTTAGATACATTTTGATCAGAAATAATATATGGGAAAAATAAATTTTGATATAAAGCCAAAAAAAAGAGAAAAAAGAGAAGAATATCAATATACTAATATAGATGGCAGAGAAAAACACTTCATTATAGGATCAATATAGAAATATTTTTTACTTTGCACAATTTGCACACTTCATGGTGGTTATTATACACAAAGGTTTCTCTTAAAGGTCTGATCTACTTGGATTGAAAATGAATAAAATCACTTTTGATTATAATTTCATGGACTCACCTCCAGAAGATCTTGTACCCCAGCCGGTCACCCAGCACTCCGTACCACAGGGGAAGGTGGTGGTGGAAGATGGCAGACAGATTGGCATGATGTACTGAGTATAGGTGACAGGTGAGGCCAGCTGCAACAGGGCGATGTCTCCAGGGGTATAAACACTTGAATATTGACTATTGACAATGATATTCTTTACATTGGTAATAACTGTATGAGGGCCGGTCACACCCAGCTGGTACATGCCCAAATATACTTTATAATTCGATAGCTGGATAGGACTGCAGAAAGAAAACAGAACATAACATGTATAAATGAGGACCCATCTGTTGTAGAAGGCAATGCAATATCATTACTATCAATGAACTTCAGAATCTAATGAATGAAATACAACTTGTTCATAATATGTTCTCTATGAATGGACTGTATGTACACAAGTCCAATGGTATAATCTTAGGGAGGATCTTTAGGGTTTACTGAGATGCTAAGTCATAGTAATCTCTATTGAAAGCTCAGAAGTGGAATGCAATTGTATGTATACTTGTTAGACCTATAATGTTAAACAGTTCAAAATAAAAATATTAAAATAAGCCAGATATAAAAGATACAGAATCATTCAGCTCTGTATTGATTAATACATCATTACATGCATTTTATTTATTGCAAGCAGTGTAAGCACCTGAATTGGTATCAGCCTCTTACAGTGCCTCTACAGCAAAACTCAGACTAGGGAAAGAATAAACAGTACAAGGAGAAAACCAATCATGGAGCATGCTGATAGAGGGAGAGAGCAGAGTGGCAGGGAGATAAGCCTATCACTTTGCTGCTTCTCCTTGACTGTCCAGTCACAGCCTGGAGGCGGGATCATGACAGAATAGGCTCAGAGGAGCTGGGTTGATTGATGATGGCCGTCATTCAACCTAAAAGACTGAGCACAACTAGTGGCAAAACATATGTTCTTTTGGGAATGACTGTGGATTGAGGGTGAGTATTTGATCCTTTTATGGGCTTACTTTACTGGAATGAAGTGTTGCATCCTCCTTTGATTAAAGGGCAGGTGTAGGAATAGTTAAAACAGAACCAGCAGAACCACAATGAGATAAATGAGCCTGTGGCTTAGACTGAAGGTGCAGCACCCCAGAGACTTCATATCTAGGCAGTGTTATGACAGTGGCCCATTTATACCTCCTCCTGCTGTCACATACTGGACCCTGCTTAGTTCCAGGCAGGGAAAAGTTCAAAGCACTCTTCATGATGTCCCAAGTGTGCTACTAATATCCAAGTGGTAAACTATGAGTTTAGGGTATTGTATAGACTACTCTTCAGAAGAGATTGGCTGAAACACCCCCCTGTTTGGTTTCAAGCAAAGCTCCTAAACAGGGGAAAAACCCGAACGGTGAACACCCTTGAAGTCCATGGGAGCCGAACAGAAAAAATCAAAAGTGCCCATTTTTAGGGCTTATATGCAAGTAAATAAAGTGGAAACTCTGTATATTGTATAGAACATGCTGCAGCAAAAATGACAATTCTAAAGAAAAAAAATATGTCAAGTCACATTTAAATTGACTTGCGTTTGCAATTTCCGGCACCCAGCTATTGAAAATGGTGCGGGGTCCCGCCCGCCAACATTTAAAAAAGAAAGCGTGGGGTCTCCCCCAAAATCCATACCAGACCCTTATTCAAACATGCAGCATGGCAGGTCAGGAAAGGGAGGGGGCAGGCGAGTGTCCCCTCTCTTGAACCATACCAGACCACATGCCTTCAACATGTTGATGGGGACAAGAGTCTTTTCCCCACAACCATGGCTGGAAGTTGTGGGGGTATGCGGGCGGGGGGCTTATCGGAATCTGGAAGCCCCTTTAACAAGGGGGGCCCCAGATCTCACCCCCCTTTGTGAATGAGTATAGAGTACATAGTAACCCTACCCATTCACCAAAAAAATTGTCAAAAAGAAATAAAAACACAGAGACAGTTTTTGACAATTCCTTTATTAAAAAATAAAAAAACAGTGTCTCCCGATGTAAATCCATCGTCAATTAAACACTCCTGCCGTCTATGAAGGCTGGCCGCCTACTGCAGGCTCCTCTGTATGACAGTTCTTATATAGGGAAGAGCAGGGCCACTTAGCTACGTCACCTGGTGGCACCGTCCCCCCCTTCTGAAGTCACAGACGGCTGAATGCTGGGTCAGTGATGTCACAAGGGGGTGGTGCCACCAGTTGACATAGCTAAGTGGCCCTGCTCTTCCCTATATAAGAACTGCCAAACGGAGGAGCCTGCAGTAGACGGCCAGCCTTCATGGACGGCGGGAGCATTTTTTTTTTCTGGCTGCGGTGGGCGGTGTGATTGACAAAAGATTTACATGGGGGGGCACTATTTATTTAAAAAAAAAGGAATTGTCAAAAACTGTCTCTGTGTTTTTATTACTTTTTGCCACTTTTTTGATTAATAGGTAGGGGTACCAAGCCCCTGCCCGCATACCCCTACAACTACTGGCCAGGGTTGTGGGGATGAGGCCCTTGTCCTCATCAACATGGGGACAAGGTGCTTTGGGTGACAAAGTCCCCCCCTAAAGCACCCAACCCCCCATGTTGAGGGCATGTGGCCTGGTATGGTTCAGGAGGGGGCATTCGCTTGTCCCCACTCCTTTCCTGACCTGCCAGGCTGCATGCTCGGATAAGGGTCTGATATGGATTTTGGGGGGACCTCACGCCAGTTTTGTTTGCTGGCAATGTTTTTTTTTTTTATTCAGCTGTCAGTGGGGAAGCCCATTGACAGCTGGTGACTTATCGGTTGTTAAGGAGCGGGGCCGGGAAGCCAGCGCAGCGTCCTTAACAAACAACTTTTACTGTACCATGATTGGGCAAAGCTTTGCAGTGCATTTGGCAGACGAACACCCGCTGAGCACCATGCAAATTCAGGTGCTCCCCGAACTGGGTGAACAGCCAATGTTCGCCCCGAACGGATACCTGGGCCGAACCATTTGCCCAACTCTACTCTTCACCTGCGTCTATCTATCCACAGTGAATAAGCCTATCAACTCAATAGCTGAATCAAGGGCCCAATATTAGTGCTCATACAGGGGCTCTTTAGTTAACATTACCAATCAATGATGATCAATGAGGCACACTTGGCAGTTTTAAAGTGTCCACTTTAAAAAAGAAGAACACTATCAATGAATATGTCCATGACTGTTTTTTAGAAACAATTCCAAAAGCAGAATGATTGGTGTCTGATGGAAGAATTGGTTTTTAAAGGTAACATGTTATACTCACTTCTGGATGCAATGTGCTGCCGTCATTACCCACTCCTGTGAGATCAGGGAGCCCCCACATAAATATGTTCCATTTAATTCTTTATCTATAACAGCGACCTGCCAGGGCCACTTCCCATCCAATGAATCTGCACCACCAACTATCCGACTGGACACCAACGGGGAACCGCACACTGAAAAATGTTGTGCAGATGACACAAGCAAAAAAAAAAATAATTTGTTTAACTTAGATAGGATAATAGATATAATTATTATCTATTATGTATCTATCTATGTATATATATCTATCTATCTACAGTGCCTTGAAAAAGTATTCATACCCTTGAAATTTTCCACATTTTATCATGTTATGACCAAAAACTTAAATGTATTTTATTGGTATTTAATGTGATAGACAGACACAAAATGGCTCATAACTGTGAAGTGGAAGGAAAATGATAAATGGATTTCAACATTTTTTACAAATAAATATGTGAAAAGTGTGTCGTGCATTTGTATTCAGCCCCCTTTACTCTGATAACTAAAACCTTCAGAGCCCATTCACACAGGGGCAACACGACTTCCAACACGACTTTGGGAGGCAACTTGGACACGACTTGAGTATGAATCACAGCACGACTTGGGGCAACTTACAACACAACTTGAAGTCGCCTCCAGGACAGGGAACTTTACAAGTGGCCAATCAGAGCTTATCAGCTGTGTGTGAGAAGGAGGGGGCTGGCTGTTTAGTGGAGGAAATTACTTTCTGTTTCCTTTCTGCTTCCTGTAAAGTTGCCTCAGTATGAACAGTGATCAGACTTGGAGGCAACTTCCATTGAAATCAATGGGTACAAGTTGCCTTCAAGTCGGATTGAAGTAGTACAGGAACCTTTTCTGAAGTCGGAGCGACTACAGTAGTGTGCATTAAGACAGATCCATTCACTTACATTTATTTTTTCATGTAGCGCGACTTGAGGCGACTAGGGGCGACTTGGGGCGACTTGAAGTCGGATCCAAAGTTGCCCCTGTGTGAATGGGCTCTCAGAAATCACCTAATTAGTAAATAGAATCCACCTGTGTATAATTTAATCTCAGTATAAATACAGCTTTTCTGTGAAGTCCTCAGAGGTTGGTTAGGGAACCTTAGTGAACAAACAGCATCATGAAGGCCAAGGAACACACCAGACAGATCAGGGATACAGTTGTGGAGAAGTTTAATGCAGGGTTAGGGTATGAAAAAATATTCCAAGCTTTGACCATCTCACTGAGCTCTGTTCAATCCATCACCCGAAAATGGAAAGAGTATGGCACAACTGCGAACCTACCAAGACATGACCGTCCACTTAAACTGAACAGCCAAGCAAGGAAAGCATTCATCAGAGAAGACCCAAGAGGTCCATGGTAACTCTGGAGGAGCTGCAGAGATCCACAGCTCAGGTGGGAGAATCTGTCCACAGGACAACTATTAGTCGTGTTCTCCAAAAATCTGCCCTTTATGGAAGAGTGACAAGAAGAAAGCCATTGTTGAAAGAAAGTCATAAGAAGTCCCATTTGCAGTTTACAAGAAGCCATGTGGGGGACACAGCAAACATGTGGAAGAAGGTGCTCTGGTCAGATGAGACCAAAATTTAACTTTTTGGCCTAAAAGCAAATCACGATGTGTGGCAGAAAACTAACATTGCGCATCAACCTGAACACACCATCTCCACTGTGAAATATGGTTCTTTTTCTTCAGCAGGGACAGGGAAGCTGGTCAGAGTTTATGGGAAGATGGATGAAGCCAAATACAGGACAATCTTAGAAGAAAACCTGTTATGCCCCATACACACGGTCGGATTTTCTGACGGAAAATGTGCGATTTCCAACAACACCCTCAGCTGGTCCATTTTGCCACCAGTGAGTTCCCCATAGCAGCATTGTCTGCAGGAGTCAGGAGTCACATTGCAAGTTGTATGAGACATGAGAGCCTGATAGGGACTTGCCTTGCCCAGCCCCTTATTGACAGGCCATTTTTTTGCGATACGGCACTATGTCGCTTTAACTGGCAATTGCGCGGTCGTGCGACGTTGCACCCAAACAAAATCCTTTTTTCCCCACAAATAGAGTTTTCTTTTGGTGGTATTTGATCACCTCTGCGGTTTTTATTTTTTGCGCTATAAACAAAAAAAAGAGCGACAATTTTGAAAAAAAAGCAATATTTTTTACTTTTTGCTATAATAAATATCCCCAAAAAATATATAAAAAACTATTTTTTTCCTCAGTTTTGGCCAATATGTATTCTTCTACATATTTTTGGTAAAAAAAAAAAAAAAATCGCAATAAGCGTATATTGATTGGTTTGCACAAAAGTTATAGCGTCTACAAAATAGAGGATCATTTTATGGAATTTTTTATTAATAATTTTTTTTTTTTACTAATGGCGGCGATCTGCGATTTTTATCGTGACTGCGACATTACGGCAGACGCATCGGACACTTTTGCACATTTTTGGGACCATTGGCATTTATACAGCGATTAGTGCTATAAAAATGCACTGATTACTGTAAAAATGTCACTGGCAGGGAAGGGGTTAACACTAGGGGGCGATCAAGGGGTTGACTGTGTTCCCTTTCTGTGTTCTAACTGAAAGGGGATGGGACTGTCTAGGGGAGATGAAAGATCGCTGTTCATCGTGTGTATGAACACACGATCAGTCTCTTCTCCCCTCAGAGAACCGGAAACTGAGTTTACACACACAGATCCCAGTTCTCGGCATGTCACCAGCGATCACGGAAGCCTGGCAGAGATCGTGACTGCCGGGCATTTGCATCGGCTCCGGGGGCGAGCAGCGGGTGCCGTGTACACCGCCCTAGTGGCCACAGGGCGAAGTGACGTTACATAGCGTAGTTTCGCCCAGCCGTGCCATTCTGCCGCAGTAAAACTGCGGCGGCTGGTCGGCAAGTGATTAAAGTGGTTGTATACCAATTTTTTTTTTATCTTTACCTACAGGTAAGCCTAGAATAAGGCTTACCTGTAGGTAAAATTAATATATTCACTTTGGATGCAGCCGCTGACATCAGCGGCGCATTCGATGTGAATACTCAGGTGAATTTCCGGCAGACGCTGCCGAACCTTGCCGGGAAGAAGACTCCCACAAGCATGGGAGTGATGTCATCACGGCTTTGGACACTCACAGTGCCGGAGCCGCGAACCCGGAAGACACACGAGGGCAAAATGTCAACTCCCTCGGCGTGGATTAGATACCGATGCCTCGTCCTAAGGTAAGTATTTCATAATGAGCTAGTATGCGGTGCATACTAGCTCATTATGCCTTTGCCTCACAGGTTTGTTTTTTTTTTTTCTTTGTGGGTATACAACCACTTTAAGTAGTTAAAGTGCCATCCGTGCAGAAAAAGTTCTTTAAAAGTGCAATCCGTGCAGATAGGCGATCTTTACATGAATAGCTGGTGAGTGAGGGCACAGGACTTTCATCACCTTTGCCATATATTTCTGCACAGATTGATCTTTTTAACTTTAAAGGAATCATCGTGATATTGAAGAATCACAGCACTATATAAATTCTTATTGTTATGCTTTGTCATTTGTTATAGTAGACATTGTTGATTATATGGTAGATATTGTAGACAATTTTTTAATGATTCTATATATTTTACTGAGCACAGATAACACAGGAACTTCCCATACTAATTCTTAAAGGAGTACACACCTTTTTCTTGCAGCAGTCAAAACCTAATTTAATTTAAATTCATTTGAGCACACCTTGATTTAGTTCTTGATTTAGACACATTTTATGTTGAAAAAAAATTATCTAAGGTGCCCCCATCTAAATGTTGCTATGGGGCCCCATGAGTCATAATTATGCCTCTGATAGGATTACAAATACTTTGGCTGCTAAGACGGTTCACACATGAATAGTATATGTAGTCTTTTGCTGGAGCTCACATTTCAGATTTCACTGTTTCCTTACAGCATGAAAAAGAGCTAAAAATGCCAATCAGCAATTTAAAGTTTACATCAAAGAAACAAATGTCATCAACATCTGCAATACATGTACATTTCCCTTCATATGAGAGCCAGAGATAGAGCTCAGATAGAGCTCAGAGCCCCAACCTCCTGAGGGAGTCAATGTGTGGAGGGAGCCATGAGAGGTGCTGGTGTGTCCAGGTTGGGACAGACCAAGGCCCAAGTCCATAAAGGAGAGAGCAGCTAGGAAGCTGTAGAGAAAGTCCACGAGGGACAGAACAGCTAGGAAGTAGGGATGAGCTTCGAGTTTGAGTCGAACTCATGTTTTTGATGTATGGTGGGACCTCCAGATCATCTCTATCTGATAAAATTTTATAAATACGGGCCAAATTATTCTTTGAATTTTCCCTCAAGCAGAGCCGCTCCAGCGGCCTATAATACTCTCCGTATCTTATTGGCTGGAGAAGTTCCCCCCATATTTTCTTAAAACTAGAATTCTTTCTCAGAATATTGGAAATAGATGGCAGTGTGGTTGATTTACTAAAGGAGTAAAGTATTCTCATTTTGTAAAGTAAATGTTTTACTTAGCTCAGCCAATGAAGGAAAGCTGTGCTGACTTTAATCATCCAATCATCTCCAAGCTAAAATCCATATTTTAGTCCTTTCACATAATTGGGTATTCTTTGCAAAGTGAATGTCATCTGCTATTTTAATAAATCAACCCCATTTTTTAGATCAGCTGAAATGGAAGTGTTCCATTATATTAGTGTCAGCAGAAAGAGTAGTTTGGACCAGGATCATCCAGTGATTATGTGAAAAGCTAGGGGGGGGATCGGGTCACCCCATTGTCTAGATCAGTTATGACTATGCATCATCCAGTTGTTTGTGATGATAATGTGACACTACCTTTAGATGGCATTGTTGATAATGGAACACTGGTGTATGGATAGACAGTGCTTCTTATGGAGCTGGAATTTCCTGTGTTGTAGTTTCCTCCACATGTCATCGTTGGTGTAGGGATATTTGACACATAATTGAATGCAACGTTCAGGTTGGTGCTGATCCAGGTTTGGTAGCTTGTCACCAGTGTATACACCCCGGGGTAGTTGGGTTTTGCACATCCTATTCCCAAACTCACAATTCCCACCTGGTACCATACGCCCTGGACCTTACACACCAGAGGTCCTCCTCCATCACCCTGTAAGACATTAATAATCATTAGCTGCACAAACGTCTATCTGTTCAGTATAGTTCAACAAAATGTTTCAGTCTTACCATTTGTCTTTTCCATGAATGTGTAATCACACAAACTAGTTGAGCACCCAGTAAATGGGAATAGAATAGGCACGGCACAAGAACTTTAAGAATTAGCAACCAAGTCAATTTTGATTTGGTAAATTTGCTTAAAGGATAAGTTCACCTTTGTTCACCTTATAGCATTAATGTACTTCTTTTGCAAAAATAAAAAATCTTTCTATTTATTCTGCACAACACTTTTCTCAGTGTCCAGCTGACTGTAAAAAGGTCTCCATTACTTGCTGGACAGACCTTAGGTCATGACACAGGTAGAGGCTGACCAGCTGACCTGAAACCCTGCATCATCTACCCTCCTACTGCAGAAGATCACTGCCACCCACCTCCAGGTGCTTTTTTTAAATGATCACCATTCTCACTAAATACTCAGGCATCATTTTTTTTCCTACCTTAGCTTTCATCTTAAATAGATTGTTCATTTGGCAGAGTGTGCAGGAGCTGAGAAATCAGATGACAGCCTATGTGGCAGAGCTGTAGTATTGAAAACAGGATATGTATGTCCCAGGTTTGTAAAGCTCACCATACACTATACACTCTGATTGTACAATCTCTATTAGATCTACCACCAACTATGTAGTGCAAGAGCCTGCCTGATTGGATGCAGAGTGAATAGATAGATCACTGGTGGGTGTGTCCTCCTAATATATAGTTTTGGTAAATCTAAAAGGAGATCGTACAGAGATTGTACAATTAGATTGTGTAGTGCATGGCCATCTTTATACACCTAAAATGACCTAGTTGCACTGCCATTACTGTTATCAGCACACTAAACACAGAAGCAAGCACACATTTTGCCACATAAAAAAAAATGCCACAAATGCAGAAAAATGCATAGTAAAAATTGTGCAAGCCGCCGAAATGTCCCATGAGCTACTCTTCCAAGTGTAGCACAGTCCATTGAAATCAATAGGCCTCCCTATGCGTTTCACAAGAAAAAAAAGCCGAAAAATGCATGAACAGGGCCTCAAAGTAAAATTGGTTTGTTTACAAAAGAACAATAAGGCTCCATTCACATCTGTGCATTTCCAAACGCATGGCAAACCGCACAGAAAATGCGTGTTTTTGCCTTGCATTTCAGAAATGTGCCGCAAATGCACCAAAAAATACAGTAAAAAACACTATACTCCACTCAATCACTGGGGTTATTGTTGCATGTAGGGCAGGTAGATGATGCAGGTTGTGTGCTAATCAGGTCAGCTGGTAAACTCCTTCCTGTGGCATGTCCTAAGGTCTGTCCAGAAAGGAAGGAAGAAATATTGAAGTTTTTTTTTTTTTTTTTTACAGAGATAAGGGGTGTGTAGAATAAATAGAAAGTTTTTTATTTTTGCAAAAGAAGTACATTAATGCTATATCAGTACACAGGGAGCTGGAATTTAGAAAAAGAAAAAATAAGAAAGGTAAACAAAGGTAAATGTATTCTTTAACCACTTCAACCCCGGAAGAATTTACCCCCTTCCTGACCAGTGCATTTTTTTACGATTCTGCACTGCGTCGGTTTATCTGACAATTGCGCGTTCGTGCGACGTGGCTCCCAAACAAAATTGACGTCCTTTTTTTCCCACAAATAGAGCTTTCTTTTGGTAGTATTTGATTACCCCTGTGGTTTTTATTTTTTGCGCTATAAACAAAAAATAGCAATAGCAATTTTGAAAAAAATTCATTATGTTTTACTTTTTGCTATAATAAATATCCCCAAAAAATATTTAAAAAAACATTTTTTTTCCTCAGTTTAGGCCGATACGTATTCTTCTACATATTTTTGGTAAAAAAAAAATCGCAATAATCGTTTATTGATTGGTTTGCACAAAAGTTTTAGCGTTTACAAAATAGGGGATAGTTTTATTTTTATTAATAATTTTTTTTTTTACTAGTAATGGCGGTGATCAGTGATTTTTATTGTGACTGCGACATTATGGCGGACATGCACTGATTCCTGTGTAAATGACACTGGCAGTGAAGGGGGTTAACCACTAGGGGGCGGGGAGGGGTTAAGTCAGTACTAGGGATGTGTTCTAACTGTAGGGGGGATGGGCTGTGTGTGACACATCAATGATCTCTGCTCCCGATGACAGGGAGCAGAGATCAGTGACACTGTCACTAGGCAGAACGGGGAGTTGCTTGTTTACATCAGCATCTCCCCGTGCGTCCTCTCCATGAGGCAATCGCGGGTATCCCCACAGTGATTGAGTCCACGGGACCCGCGACCTGACTCACGTAGCTCGCAGCAGGCGCGCGCACACTGCGGCAAATTCAAAGTAACGTACGGGTACATTACTTTGCGCAGCCATGCCATTCTGCCGACGTATATCTACAGGAGCCGGTCGAGAAGCAGTTAAAGCAACTCTGTTGCCAAGAAAAACAAATGTCAAAAACAGGACCTGCAAAAGAAGAGGAGATATTCTCAACCCATACACAGAAAAAAAACATTTGCCCATGGGACTTTTCATTTCCCCTTTCTGTCTTCCTTTTCCATAGGTGCAATACTTATATAGTGGAGATACCTCTCTTTGTGATTTGGCTGTATATACAGTGTCTTGAAAAAGTATTCGTACCCCTTGAAATTTTCCACATGTTGTCATGTTACAACCAAAAACACCCTGTGACATTTGTTTTGCTGTCTTTCCTCCTCTTTAGAAGATTTCACCTCACTTTTTGTCCCAATGACAAATGTTTTTTGAGAATTTGGGTTTTTTTGTGGAACAAGGATTGGAAAGCATCAGTGGAAAGGAGAAATGTTTTTCCCATCTTAACTCTTACAGGAGAGAATTTCCCTTCCTAGGGGTAGATTTCATCTCACTTCCTGTTGTCTCCTTCCGTTTGCAAGTAGGAGTCGTTTGTAAGTTAGATGTTTGAAAGTAGGGGCCTGCCCTATATACTCAGCAGAAATTTGGGCCTTAGGTGTTGTTGTGGCCACAACAACGTAAGCCCTCACAGGGCCCTGCTGTGAAATATTAGATAAAGAATTGTAATTACATGCCCCTGTTGAACAGGGGCAGAAAAACTGGGCCTTTGGTGGTGATGGTGGTGCTGGTGGCACAACACTGTAAGTCCTCACTCGCTCTTGGTGGGTGCAGACATGGGCCCTGCTGTGAAATATTAGATCAAGAATTGTAATTACATGCCCCCGTTGAACAGGGGCAGAAAAATTGGGCCTGTGGTGGTGGTGGTGGTGGTGCTGGTGCCACAACACTGCAACCCCTCACAGACACTTTAGTTGGAACGCAGGAAGGAGCCCTGCTGCAAAGTATTGCATCAAAAATTGTAATTACACGCCCCTGTTAAACAGGGGCAGAAAAATTGGGCCTTAGGCACTGGTGCTGGTGCCACAACACTGCAACCCCTCACAGACACTCTAGTTGGAACGCAGGAACGAGCCCTGCTGCAAAGTATTGCATCAAAAATTGTAATTACACGCCCCTGTGAAACAGGGGCAGAAAAATTTTGCCTTAGGCACTGGTGGTGGCGCCCAGAACCAAAAATGTTCTTACAAGCTATCAGCGTGATGATTGAGGAGGAAGAGGATAATTACTCAGGGATAGTCACTCAGCATCAGCATAGGCAGTCTTTGAAGGGATCTGAGATTTAAAAAAAAATTATTCGGTTACATCAGCATCAGGTGCTTGGTAGCTGGTGGTGATCCAAGACTGATTCATTTTTATGAAGGTCAGTCGATCGACCGAGTCGGTGGACAGACGCACCCTGTGATCGGTTACCACGCCTCCAGCAGCACTGAATGTGCGTTCCGAAAGAACGCTGGATGCAGGACAGGCCAGTAGCTCAATCGCATACTGTGCAAGCTCTGGCCAGTGATCCATCCTCAAGACCCAGTAACCCAGAGGATTTTCGGTGGGAAAGGTGTCCAAGTCTGATCTTGCCCCTAGGTATTCCTGCACCATGTAAAACAGACGCTGGCGATGGTTGCTGGAACCGATCATACCTTGGGGCTGCGGACCAAAAAATTGTCTGAACGCATCGGCCACCTTCTCCACCGCTCCTTCTTTGACTGATCGAAGCCTCAGCAACACGTTGTCCAGAAACAGGAGTTTGTAACCTCCCAGTCTCCACCTCCATACTGACACAATCTTCCTCCTCCTCCTCCTCCTCCTCCTCGTCCTCTTCCTGTGTGATCGGTGGGCACGCAGGAACACTGTCTGGATAAAGGGGGCCTTGAGAGCTAAGGAAGTCCTCCTCTTCCTGCCTCTGTTCTGCCTCAAGTGCCCTGTCCATTATTCCACGCAGCGTGTGCTCCAACAGGTGGACAAGGGGGACAGTGTCACTGATGCATGCACTGTCACTGCTCACCACCCTCGTGGCCTCCTCAAATGGTGACAGGACAGTGCATGCATCCCTGATCATGGCCCACTGGTGTGGGGAAAAAAAAACAAGCTCCCCTGACCCTGTCCTGGTGCCATAGTCGCACAGGTACTCATTGATGGCCCTCTGCTGTGTGTGCAGCCACTGCAGCATGGCCAACATTGAGTTCCACCTGGTGGGCATGTCACAGATTAGGCGGTTCTTGGGCAGGTTAAACTTTTGGAGGTCCGTCAGCCGAGCACTGGCATTATATGACCGGCGGAAATGCACACAGACTTTCCTGGCCTGCCTCAGGACATCCTGTAAGCCTGGGTACCTGCCCAAGAAACGCTGCACCACCAAGTTAAGGACGTGAGCCAAACAGGGCACATGGGTCATTTGTCCCTGTCGGAGGGCAGAGAGGAGGTTGGTGCCATTGTCGCAAACCACCATTCCTGCCTTAAGTTGGCGTGGCGTCAACCACCTCTGAACCTGCCCCTGCAGAGCTGACAGAACCTCTGCCCCAGTGTGGCTCCTGTCCCCCAAGCACACCAGCTCAAGCACCGCATGGCATCTTTTGGCCTGCGTACTTGCGTAGCCCCTTGAACGGCTACGGAGCACTGCTGGTTCCGAGGACAAAGCACAGGAAGAGGCCATGGAGGAAGAAGAAGAGGAGGGGGTGGAGGAGAGAGGTGTGTCACAATCATTAGCATTTTGGAGGCGTGGTGGCGGAACAACCTCCAACACTACTGCACCTTGTCCTGCATCCTTCCCAGCTGCCAGCAGAGTCACCCAATGCGCCGTGAAACTTAGGTAACGTCCCTGTCCATGCCTGCTGGACCATGAGTCAGCGGTAATATGCACCTTACCGCTGACCGCCCTGTCCAGCGAGGCATGGACATTGCTTTCCACATGCCGGTAGAGAGCCGGAATCGCCTTCCATGAGAAAAAGTGGCGTTTGGGTACCTGCCACTGAGGAACCGCACATTCCACAAACTCACGGAAGGGGGCAGAGTCTACCAACTGAAAAGGCAGCAGTTGAAGTGCTAGCAATTTTGCCAAGCTAGCATTCAACCGCTGGGCATGTGGATGGCTGGGAGCAAACTTCTTTCGGCGGTGCAGCAGCTGGGGCAGGGAAATTTGCCTGGTACAATCTGACATCGGTGTACCAAAAGCAGATTGCCCACAAGTACTTGGCTGTGACACACCTAATTCTACACCTTCATTCCTCTCAGTGCAGGTCTCAGAGAGGACTGAAGGTATAGTGGGGTTGGAAATCTCAGCTGATGAGGAGCAAGGAGAGGTCCTCTTTGTTCTTTGGTGTGGGTCTTTTAGATACGCTTGCCAACTAACTGCATGGCAGGTCAACATATGTCTGGTCAAGCATGTGGTACCCAAGCGGGAGATGTTTTGGCCACGCGAGATACGCTTGAGACATATGTTGCAAATAGCAGCGGTGCGATCTGATGCACTCGTCTCAAAAAAGGCCCACACCAAAGAACTTTTTGAATAACGCACAGAGACTGCAGCGCCCTGCACATGTGGAGCTTTGGGGTGTGATGCAGTCAATGTGCTGCCCTTATGATGTGCCACCTCCTCCTCCTCCTCTCTCCTATCAGGCACCCACGTTGAGTCAGTGACCTCATCATCCCCTCCCTCCTCATCACTGGAGCAAACCTGGCAGTATGCTGCAGCAGCGGGAGCATGACTGCCAGATTGCTGTCCTTCTTGGGCACCCCCTCTGTCCGTGCTCATGTTACTGCCTTCATCGAGCTCAGTATCATCATCAGAGCCTTCCAAACGCTGGGCATCCTCCTGGAGCATGTACCCAACACTGTGGTCAAACAGTTCGAGGGACTCCTCAGGAGGACATGGTGGGGCTAGGGAAGGAGTCACTGATGACATTGAGCCGAGGGAAGAGGCCGCTGCTTTGCCAGACAAAGTACCCTGGGCATGGGTGAGAGAGGATGAGGAGGATGAGGACGGCTTGGTCATCCACTCGACCAAGTCTTCCGCATGTTGTGGCTCAACACGGTCAGCTGCCGAAAAAAAGGCCAAGCGTGTCCCACGGCCACGTGCTGATGAGGATGCACCGTCTTCACGACCAGCACTAGACACAGAGCCTGCTTGCCCTCTCTTATTGGCTTGTGACTGTCTACCTCTCCTTCTTGGCCTTCCAGACATACTAATGGCCTGTAGCTGCACTAAACTGGGATATATATATATATATATATATATATATATATATATATATATTGTATATATGTGTACTGATACTGCAGCTAGCAAAATCAACTGCCTGCCTGTAGTATGAGAACACCACCAACCTTCTACAGGTAGCTTTAGCTGAACACTGTGAGGTGGACGCACCCCACTAACTTGTAGGTTTAGCTGAACACTGTGAACAGGACGCACCCCACTAACTTGCAGGTTTAGCTGAACACTGTGAACAGGACACACTGCACTAACTGTAAATAGTCTAGCTGCCTGACTGTGGCACTAATAGGATCAAAAAAACACCAGTAATTTTCTTCAGGTAGCTGTATATACTGTAACAAGACAAGCCTGCCTGTCAGTAAGAAGATAACAGGAACGGATCTAGCTGAACACTGTGAGCAGGAGGCACCCCACTAACTTGTAGGTTTAGCTGAACACTCTGAGCAGGACGCACCCCACTAACTTGTAGGTTTAGCTGAACACTGTGAGCAGGAAGCACTGCACTAACTGAAATTGTCTAGCTGCCTGACTGTGGTACTAATAGGATCAAAAAAACACCAGTAATTTTCTTCAGGTAGCTGTAAATACTGTAACAAGACAAGCCTGCCTGTCAGTAAGAAGATAACAGGAATGGATCTAGCTGAACACTGTGAGCAGGACGCACTGCACTAACTGTAAATAGTCTAGCTGCCTGACTGTGGTACTAATAGGATCAAAAGAACACCAGCAATTTTCTTCAGGTTGCTGTATATACTGTAACAAGACAAGCCTGCCTGTCAGTAAGAAGATAACAAGAACAGATCTAGCTGAACACTGTGAGCAGGACGCACTGCACTAACTTGTAGGTTTAGCTGAACACTGTGTGCAGGACGCACCCCACTAACTTGTAGGTTTAGCTGAACACTGTGAGCAGGACGCACCCCACTAACTTGTAGGTTTAGCTGAACACTGTGAGCAGGACGCACTGCACTAACTGTAAATAGTCTAGCTGCCTGACTGTAGTACTAATAGGATCAAAAGAACACCAGTAATTTTCTTCAGGTAGCTGTAAATACTGTAACAAGACAAACCTGCCTGTCAGTAGGAAGATAACAGGAACGGATCTAGCTAAACTGAATACAGTGTATATATATATATGCAACACCTGGGGTGCATATAAATACACAATACACTGTAAGTGCAGCTAACTGACTGACTGTTCTGCCTAATCTATCTAACTCAAATCAAATGTCACTGTCTGTCTCTCTCTCTCTCTCTCTCTCAATGAACACCAGAACACACACTACACAGGGCCGCCGTGCAGGCGGCCTTATATAGTGTGGGGCATGTACTAAATCACCTGAGCCATAATTGGCCAAAGCCTCCTGGGCTTTGGCCAATTACGGCTCTCTGTTCAGGCGGCGCTGTGATTGGCCAAGCATGCGGGTCATAGTGCATGCTTGGCCAATCATCAGCCAGTAATGCACTGCGATGCCGCAGTGAATTATGGGCCGTGACGCGCCACACGAATTTGGCGCGAATGGCCCATATCGTTCGCAATTCGGCGAACGGGCGAACAGACGATGTTCAAGTCGAACATGGGTTCGACTCGAACACGAAGCTCATCCCTACCTGTGGACAAATTCTCCCACATGAGCTGTGGATCTCTGCAGCTCCTCCAGAGTTACCATGGACCTCTTGGCTGCTTCTCTGATGAATGCTCTCCTTGCCCGGCCTGTCAGTTTAGGTGAACGGCCATGTCTTGCTAGGTTTGCAGTTGTGCCATACTCTTTCCATTTTCTGATGATGGATTGAACAGCGCTCCGTGAGATGTTCAAAGCTTGGGATATTTTTTTATAACCTAACCCTGCTTTAAACTTCTCCACAACTTTATCCCTGACCTGTCTGGTGTGTTCCTTAGCCTTCATCATACTGTTTGTTCTCTAAGGTTCTCTAACAAACCTCTGAGGGCTTCACAGAAAAGCTGTATTTATACTGAGATTAAATTTCACACAGGTGGACTCTATTTACTAATTAGGTGACTTCTGAAGGCAATTGGTTCCACTAGATTTTAGTTAGGGGTATCAGAGTAAAGGGGGCTGAATACAAATACACGCCACACTTTTCACATATTTTTTTTTTTTAATTGAAAACCATTTATTATTTTCCTTTCACCTCACAATTATGTGCCACTTTGTGTTGGTCTATCACATAAAATCCCAATAAAATACATTTACGTTTTTGGTTGTAACATGACAAAATGTGGACCATTTCAAGAGGTATGAATACTTTTTCAAGGCACTGTATTACTTTCACGTATAGAATATATTGAGGCACTCCCCTTTTTCGGTGCATAGCACTTGTCGGATCCTTGCACACATATAATTCTGTTTCCCTACATATCTTTCTGTTTTATTATGTCTGTTGTTTGTTTCTTTTTTGTATCTTTATCTTTATCTGGGGTTTTGTATCTTTAAATTCCATCTATGCATCCTCTTCAGCTGCTCTTTGCTTTTCTTATTGGGTGCCGCAACTCCGTGGGGGTCGCCATTTAGATGTGTTATTTTAGATCACTTTTCAAGCTGGTTTGTAAGTTCTGTTCTATTAAGGACACTAGTATGCATAGTATTGTAATCATTTCTAGGGAGGGCTTTAATATATTTTGTGAATTTGTTTTTTAGTTTATATATCTTACTTTGGTAGCATCCACATCTGAAGAAATGAAGCAAAATTCACGAAATGCGTCAAATTATAGGACGCCTTTTTGTTATGTTTTAGTAATCTGGCTGTGTGGAACATGTACAGGTATATGGAAAAACTATATTAGTTTGATGCACACTTTATACTAATGTATGCTGGTTGCAACAAACCAGCTTGTTTTTTTTTTTTTTTTTAAGCTTCATCTCTTAACCACTTGCCAACCGCAATACATATATATATACATTGCGGTTTGCAAGTGGTTTACTGGAATTGTGGCTGAAGATATCATCCAAACACCCACAATATCGTTTTTCTACAGCCGGAGCCTGGCTTTCTAATTAACATGGTTTGAGTAGCTCATGAGCCGCTGGAACGCTTTTAGATCTCTCTAATAAGGACTTGTTATCCTTATGGGATGGGAAATAGGAATGGGTGGAAATGGGTATAGATGTAACAAGTTAGGTAACATAACAAGGTTAGGTAAACTATAATGAAAAAAAAAAAAAATAAATAAATAAATAAAGCAGCATGTGGCAACCGACCGGGCGGCTGATTGGTAACAGCAGGTCCGGTTCCCCCCTTATTAGGGAACTTACGTTTTTAAGTAAGACTTAATATAAGTCAAATAGAAATAGGTTGAAAGGTGAAGTGAGTGAGGTAATTGAACATTAGGGTTTTTTTTTTTTTTTTTTTTGAGTTATGGGTGGGATTAAACTTTGTTCCTTTAATGCTAGAGGTCTAAACTCTCCCCCTAAAAGAAATCAAATACTAAATTCATTTAATAAACAAAAAATAGATATTATTCTGTTTCAAGAAACGCATTTTCGTTCCGATCACATTCCGAAAATAAACAATAGAGGTTATGCTACTTGGTTTCACAACACATTCTCATACTCCAAATCAAAAGGTGTATCTATAGCGATTCATAGGGACATCCCCCACCAAATAATGCAAGTTGATAAAGGAAAGGATGGTAGATATCTGTTGGTAAAAGTAATGATATACAGTAAAATTTTCACAACAGTGAACTTGTAACTTCCAAACCAAGATCAAGTTAGGAATGGGGTAAGGGCCCTGACAAAGTCTATGGAGAAGGCGGAAGGCATAATTATCCTGGGGGGCGATTTTAACTTCGTAATGGATACTGGAATGGATACAACTAATACCAATACGTATAGAAAAAACTGTTACCTAAAAGAATTTAAGGACTTGTTGGCAAAATATCTACTTGTGGATATTTGGAGGGCCCAGCATCAAAAAGTAAAGAATTATTTATATTACTCAAACATACACGATTCATATCATAGAATAGATTATTTTTTTATTAACCACCTAGGGTTGACGATGATCCCCTCAACTGACATAGGAGGCTTTTTATGGTCAGACCACGCCCCAGTATTTTTGTAACTTAAGACAATAGAACACGAAAGATCAAGGGGGACTTGGAGACTGAATGATAACCTAATTAAAGATAAAGAAGGTGAAGAGGATATAGAAAAAAGAATAAAAGAGTTTTTAACCACTTCAGCCCCGGAAGGATTTACCCCCTTCCTGACCAGAGCACTTTTTACAATTTGGCACTGTGTCGCTTTAACTGCTAATTGCGCGGTCATGCAATGCTGCACCCAAACGAAATTTGCGTCCTTTTCTTCCCACAAATAGAGCTTTCTTTTGATGGTATTTGATCACCTCTGCGGTTTTTAATTTTTGCGCTATAAACGGAAAAAGACCAAAAATGTTGAAAAAAAATGATATTTTCTACTTTTTGTTATAAAAAAAATCCAATAAACTCAATTTTAGTCATACATTTAGAAAAAAATTCAAAGTGTGGCGCTAGTAATAGCAATATAAAAATTAGACATGAAATAATATCACAAAATTTACAATGTGAACCAAAATTGTCGCGTGAGCACATGTGACAGTGACCAGTAAGTAAAAGTGGTAAATAAATGTATGTGTTCAATACAAATATTTACATATTATACATATAAATATATACATATAATCTAAAACATCAAAGAAAATTTGTGATAACAGTGCATAAACAATTATCAAATATAAAGTCCAAAAACACCAAAAATTCGTGGCATCAGTGCATGAACGATTTTAGGCAGGTGTTTTCTTGTATATATAGGAGAACTTTCAACCCGGTAGCCTGGTAGGTAAGTGGACCATAAAAAACCAAAGGTGCACGGAAGTTTGAAAGCAGTGCCAGGACCATCACCAGAAGTTATGGAGGCTTACCGGAAGTTGTGGCCTGAAATAGCATATGCCATACAGGTCAAAGAGGCTTAGTGACCAACAGGTCTGGACGTATTATCCGATCAGATGCTATCGTCACACAAACCATAGGGGGGAGGAATCGGTCAGCACGACTTCCACATTGATAGGTATACCACCATAGGCCATGCGAAAGATTCGTATTACATGTGAGGAATAAAAACACTCACATAGTGTAATAACGTAAAACTTGGATTTATTTAAAAAGTACAAGTAAAAAACAGACTCACATTTTTTGCAGATAAAATTAGCGTATCAATCGTGTAGCGGTAGTTGTGAGGGATCCACCCGACATGTTTCAACTAAAAAAGTCGTCTTCTGGGGTGTGGAACCCTCTCACCCCACCGCACTATTTATAGACAAACAAATAATGACCCCCACTGGAAGTGTCCGAAACCGGAAGTAAACCAGATGACCTTACTTCTGGTTTTGAGGGACATAGGTTATAGGCTTGGTATTTTAAAGTCATTTGCCAAAGAAGATTAGACAATCGGGACATATATTAAAATATGATTTGAATAGTAAGATTATGAGGCAGAAATAAGTGAGTCGTGGTCCGGATGGTTAATCCGTAACCAAGCCTCACTATCAACGTCTTCATTAAGTAGATAGGAGCGCAACGATGCCGCTGCGTTCCAAACCTATGATGAGCCTCGTTAGAGCGCGATGACGTCACGCGTAAGGCTGGGTGGCGGCGACAGTGCGTTCCAAGCCGTCACCCAAGCCTCTCTCTCGTATAGCGCGATGACGTCATGCGCACCTCAGGACAACAGCGGTGCGCTCGGAGGCGTCAACCAAGCCTTGCCATCAGTCGGCAAACGGCCAACCCACAGGAAGCGAAACCCAGCCCTATGAAACAGGGCGGAAATAATAACCAAGTGTCAGCAAAGATGGAAATAAATATTAAATTATGAAAAAACTTTAATGTGCTGCGAGTGCCCATAAAAAAATGCATGATGATATAATATATAAAAATTTGAATAAACTATAGATACCCACAAAAATCTATAATAAAAAAGAAATAATTATTCCATAGTCTACACTATATGGATTCAAACACCTGGCCTGCCAGACACTTCCAGTAGGGGGCACAGATATATTCTAATGCCCAACTATTATGTCTAGGAAAACACATATAGTGTATACAAAAAGAGAGATAAGCCTAAAAATTCATGTATCAATATTGATATTTAAAAATAGGAGACCATCAATATCGGGCTACCATAAATAATAATTGTCAGGAGAGAGGAAAAATCTAAAATAAATTACAATTCACGCTTGGTTTATAAACGAATTGATGTCCCAATCGACATTGATACCTTGCGGAAAATGGGACCCCAATTCGTATATCCAGTATGTCTCCAAACGAGAGACACCCCTAAGAATAGACCCCCCCCGCCATGGGACCCTGTATTTATCTATAATAAGAAACTGTGTGCCAGCAGGATTTCGGTCATGACATTCCCTATAGTGTCTAGGGACAGTATGCTTAGTGCTACCTGCCTTAATAAGGTTAATATGCTCTGAGACACGTACAGTAAAGGATCTAATGGTACGGCCCACATATTGTTTACCACAAGGGCAAGTCAACAAGTACACAATCCCGGTAGTAGCACACGTGCAAAATTGCTTAATTGCATATGTGCGGCCAGTCACGGTAGAAGTAAACTCGTGACTCGCCCTTCTGCCACAGGTATTATACTGGCAAACCAGACATTTTTTGCAAGGAAAAAAACCGGTCCAATTATGAAAGAAGGATGGTTTATTTGGTGGATCAATAACATTGGGTGCCAACTTGTTCCTGAGAGATGGAACTCCTCTAAAAACCACTTTGGGAGTATCAGGAAGTAGTGGGCCCAATATTTTGTCTGTTTTTAAAACGTCCCAATGATGTTCAAAAATCTTCTTAATATGTTTGTATTGCATCGAGAAGGACGTCAGAAATGACCATTTGAACTCGTCATTAGATTGTTTGGGTCTATCCTGCAACAGTATCTGGCGATCTATATCGCAGGCATTTTCAATCTCTCTATCCAGATCTGGCGGGTTGTAACCTTTTTCAACAAACCTATCTTTGAGTATCATGGCCTGAGCCATATAAGTGTCTCGATCGGTACAGTTTCTACGTAATCGTAAAAATTGGCTCTTAGGTACTGATTTAATCCAAGAGATATGATGACAACTGTCTGTTGATATGTAACTGTTTCTGTCAGTGGACTTAAAATAAGTACTAAAACTAAATCCACCTTCTTTTCTATCGATGACCAAATCTAAGAAGTGAACTGAAGTGGTACTAGCCTCAAATGTCAGGGCAATGCCCCTATCATTGGCATTTAAGGAGGCCATGAAATCAGCCAGATCATCATGGCTACCAGTCCACAGGAGGAGGACGTCGTCTATGTACCGGGCCCACAACAGAAGATGTGGGTTATCCATGGCATAGACGACGTCCTCCTCCCACTTGGCCATAAATAAATTAGCCAAGCTAGGAGCAAA
The DNA here is from genome assembly GCF_042186555.1 of Aquarana catesbeiana. Taxonomy (NCBI): domain Eukaryota; kingdom Metazoa; phylum Chordata; class Amphibia; order Anura; family Ranidae; genus Aquarana; species Aquarana catesbeiana. The sequence continues at coordinate 31,157,615 of NC_133329.1, forward strand.
CTTGGCTCCCATTGCCACCCCCTTGTGTTGGCGATAGTAATTGCCATTAAACCAAAAATAATTACTTTGGGTTGCAAACTCAATTAGCTCTATGATGTAGTTAATCTGGGGTGAAGCAAGGGACACATCCCTATTAAGAAAGCATTTTACCGCATTCACACCCTCTCGGTGTGGAATGCAGGTGTATAGGGACGCCACGTCCGCAGTGGCCATAATAAGGTCACCAGAATAAGGAACGTTAGATAACAATCTGATCACATCCCTAGTATCCTTTAGATAGGACGGCATCTTACGTACAGAAGGCTGGAGAAAAAAATCAATGTATTTCCCGATTCTAGAAGTGATCGAGTCGATGCCACTAATTATGGGTCAACCTGGGGGGTGAAGGGGGTCTTTATGAACTTTGGGTAAATAATACATAACTGGAACACGTGGGGCAAGGGGAACTAAAAACGATCTCTCCTTTTTATTTAAAATATAAGAATCATAGCCTTTGGCTATCAGTTTCTTCAATGATCAATGCTGGCATTAAGTTCCTTGATTTCCTCATCAACAGGAAGCATATTCGCCTCTCTGTTTTGGATCAGGAAATCAGGGAATTGAAAGACAAATTATTTGCATACAAAAATTCTGTTGAGTATAACACTCTATCTTCTAACTTACAAGCGCACCTTGTAAAGGAAGATAAGGAGCAAAAAATTAAAAAACATAAAAAATATTCTCGTGACATTGGGGATTATAAGGCGGGTAAAGTGTTTGGTTGGCAGAAATCTATCACAGCACCCACTCCACAGGCCCCACTGATAACTAGTGCCCCTAGTGAGGCCACTAATGTCCCCCCCACGCAATCTTCAGTTCGCCCAAAAATCATTGCTGATAAAGGGCAACCCTACGGTACCCCTCCACACATGGGACGACAACCAATTACACATACCCCTAGAAATCAGCTTAGGGGAAGAGGACACCAATCTAGAGGTAGGAGTAGAGGAGGGAATAGGGGAGACCAATATGGTTATGATTACCAATATCGTGAACGTGAGAACTCATACCATCGTGGCTCCCCGGCTCGTTATCATGACTCCCCTCACCATCCTCACTACCCTAATTCCTCATCATACTATAGACATCCGCCTATTTCTACTTATAACAGGTATTCCCCGTTACGTGAACATTATAATGAAAATGTCTGCCCGTTCCCCAATGCCGGGTATGACCCATCTCCTTACAAACAACCGTATCCAGATTCACGTACTACTCGGGGTTTTCGCGAGGACACTCTGAACAGAAAAAGAGGTCCAGAAACAAGAGAGGGACCAGAGGAGGGAGGAGGGTTCAGAGACGAAAAACGAACAAGAACGTAATATGTCAGGGGGTATTCAACTTGAGTGATACTGTCCTTACACAGGAAGAAAAAAGTGTCCTTAACAAGGGGCTTAAGTTTGCCCCCCCTCATAAACTTAACAAATTCAACACATTTATTGACATTCACAAGTTCATCAGAAAAAATCAATGTTCAAAGATACATTATCTCGAACCCTACGAGAAATATAGCCAGGGCGGCAACATCCGGCACAGTACATTCTAATCTATCTAATCCCTCCCTCTTCAACCCTCCAACACAACTTCCACCCACCATTAACCTATTTAAAGAATTAGTGATACGAGACCTAGCGAAGATTCCACCTAAACGTAAATTCTATAATCCCTTACCCACAGTGGGCCTAAAAACCCTATGTGAGAATAAAAATTTGGTCATACGCCCCGCCGATAAAGGCGGTGGCATAGTTTTATTAAACAAGTCAGACTACTTAGAAGAAATGCATCGCATCCTAGGAGATCGTGAGACCTATATCGAGTTACCATACAATCCAACACAAGAGTATAAAAAATCATTGAAGAAACTGATAGCCAAAGGCTATGATTCTTATATTTTAAATAAAAAGGAGAGATCGTTTTTAGTTCCCCTTGCCCCACGTGTTCCAGTTATGTATTATTTACCCAAAGTTCATAAAGACCCCCTTCACCCCCCAGGTCGACCCATAATTAGTGGCATCGACTCGATCACTTCTAGAATCGGGAAATACATTGATTTTTTTCTCCAGCCTTCTGTACGTAAGATGCCGTCCTATCTAAAGGATACTAGGGATGTGATCAGATTGTTATCTAACGTTCCTTATTCTGGTGACCTTATTATGGCCACTGCGGACGTGGCGTCCCTATACACCTGCATTCCACACCGAGAGGGTGTGAATGCGGTAAAATGCTTTCTTAATAGGGATGTGTCCCTTGCTTCACCCCAGATTAACTACATCATAGAGCTAATTGAGTTTGCAACCCAAAGTAATTATTTTTGGTTTAATGGCAATTACTATCGCCAACACAAGGGGGTGGCAATGGGAGCCAAGTTTGCTCCTAGCTTGGCTAATTTATTTATGGCCAAGTGGGAGGAGGACGTCGTCTATGCCATGGATAACCCACATCTTCTGTTGTGGGCCCGGTACATAGACGACGTCCTCCTCCTGTGGACTGGTAGCCATGATGATCTGGCTGATTTCATGGCCTCCTTAAATGCCAATGATAGGGGCATTGCCCTGACATTTGAGGCTAGTACCACTTCAGTTCACTTCTTAGATTTGATCATCGATAGAAAAGAAGGTGGATTTAGTTTTAGTACTTATTTTAAGTCCACTGACAGAAACAGTTACATATCAACAGACAGTTGTCATCATATCTCTTGGATTAAATCAGTACCTAAGAGCCAATTTTTACGATTACGTAGAAACTGTACCGATCGAGACACTTATATGGCTCAGGCCATGATACTCAAAGATAGGTTTGTTGAAAAAGGTTACAACCCGCCAGATCTGGATAGAGAGATTGAAAATGCCTGCGATATAGATCGCCAGATACTGTTGCAGGATAGACCCAAACAATCTAATGACGAGTTCAAATGGTCATTTCTGACGTCCTTCTCGATGCAATACAAACATATTAAGAAGATTTTTGAACATCATTGGGACGTTTTAAAAACAGACAAAATATTGGGCCCACTACTTCCTGATACTCCCAAAGTGGTTTTTAGAGGAGTTCCATCTCTCAGGAACAAGTTGGCACCCAATGTTATTGATCCGCCAAATAAACCATCCTTCTTTCATAATTGGACCGGTTTTTTTCCTTGCAAAAAATGTCTGGTTTGCCAGTATAATACCTGTGGCAGAAGGGCGAGTCACGAGTTTACTTCTACCGTGACTGGCCGCACATATGCAATTAAGCAATTTTGCACGTGTGCTACTACCGGGATTGTGTACTTGTTGACTTGCCCTTGTGGTAAACAATATGTGGGCCGTACCATTAGATCCTTTACTGTACGTGTCTCAGAGCATATTAACCTTATTAAGGCAGGTAGCACTAAGCATACTGTCCCTAGACACTATAGGGAATGTCATGACCGAAATCCTGCTGGCACACAGTTTCTTATTATAGATAAATACAGGGTCCCATGGCGGGGGGGGTCTATTCTTAGGGGTGTCTCTCGTTTGGAGACATACTGGATATACGAATTGGGGTCCCATTTTCCGCAAGGTATCAATGTCGATTGGGACATCAATTCGTTTATAAACCAAGCGTGAATTGTAATTTATTTTAGATTTTTCCTCTCTCCTGACAATTATTATTTATGGTAGCCCGATATTGATGGTCTCCTATTTTTAAATATCAATATTGATACATGAATTTTTAGGCTTATCTCTCTTTTTGTATACACTATATGTGTTTTCCTAGACATAATAGTTGGGCATTAGAATATATCTGTGCCCCCTACTGGAAGTGTCTGGCAGGCCAGGTGTTTGAATCCATATAGTGTAGACTATGGAATAATTATTTCTTTTTTATTATAGATTTTTGTGGGTATCTATAGTTTATTCAAATTTTTATACATTATATCATCATGCATTTTTTTATGGGCACTCGCAGCACATTAAAGTTTTTTCATAATTTAATATTTATTTCCATCTTTGCTGACACTTGGTTATTATTTCCGCCCTGTTTCATAGGGCTGGGTTTCGCTTCCTGTGGGTTGGCCGTTTGCCGACTGATGGCAAGGCTTGGTTGACGCCTCCGAGCGCACCGCTGTTGTCCTGAGGTGCGCATGACGTCATCGCGCTATACGAGAGAGAGGCTTGGGTGACGGCTTGGAACGCACTGTCGCCGCCACCCAGCCTTACGCGTGACGTCATCGCGCTCTAACGAGGCTCATCATAGGTTTGGAACGCAGCGGCATCGTTGCGCTCCTATCTACTTAATGAAGACGTTGATAGTGAGGCTTGGTTACGGATTAACCATCCGGACCACCACTCACTTATTTCTGCCTCATAATCTTACTATTCAAATCATATTTTAATATATGTCCCGATTGTCTAATCTTCTTTGGCAAATGACTTTAAAATACCAAGCCTATAACCTATGTCCCTCAAAACCAGAAATAAGGTCATCTGGTTTACTTCCGGTTTCGGACACTTCCAGTGGGGGTCATTATTTGTTTGTCTATAAATAGTGCGGTGGGGTGAGAGGGTTCCACACCCCAGAAGACGACTTTTTTAGTTGAAACATGTCGGGTGGATCCCTCACAACTACCGCTACACGATTGATACGCTAATTTTATCTGCAAAAAATGTGAGTCTGTTTTTTACTTGTACTTTTTAAATAAATCCAAGTTTTACGTTATTACACTATGTGAGTGTTTTTATTCCTCACATGTAATACGAATCTTTCGCATGGCCTATGGTGGTATACCTATCAATGTGGAAGTCGTGCTGACCGATTCCTCCCCCCTATGGTTTGTGTGACGATAGCATCTGATCGGATAATACGTCCAGACCTGTTGGTCACTAAGCCTCTTTGACCTGTATGGCATATGCTATTTCAGGCCACAACTTCCGGTAAGCCTCCATAACTTCTGGTGATGGTCCTGGCACTGCTTTCAAACTTCCGTGCACCTTTGGTTTTTTATGGTCCACTTACCTACCAGGCTACCGGGTTGAAAGTTCTCCTATATATACAAGAAAACACCTGCCTAAAATCGTTCATGCACTGATGCCACGAATTTTTGGTGTTTTTGGACTTTATATTTGATAATTGTTTATGCACTGTTATCACAAATTTTCTTTGATGTTTTAGATTATATGTATATATTTATATGTATAATATGTAAATATTTGTATTGAACACATACATTTATTTACCACTTTTACTTACTGGTCACTGTCACATGTGCTCACGCGACAATTTTGGTTCACATTGTAAATTTTGTGATATTATTTCATGTCTAATTTTTATATTGCTATTACTAGCACCACACTTTGAATTTTTTTGTTGTTATTTTTGCCCTGGAGTCTACGGGTGTGTTGGCTGCTTCCCTAGTTTGTTTTTAGCGCAGCGCTGTACCACTTTTAAAAAAACTAGTCATACATTTAGGCCAAAATGTATTCGGCCACATGTCTTTGGTAAAAAAAAATGTCAATAAGTGTATATTTATTGGTTTGCGCAAAAGCTATAGCGTCTACAAACTAGGGTACATTTTCTGGAATTTACACAGCTTTTAGTTTATGACTGCCTATGTCATTTCTTGAGGTGCTAAAATAACAGGGCAGTACAAAACCCCCCCAAATGACCCCATTTTGTAAAGTAGACACCCCAAGGAAATTGCTGAGAGGCATGTTGAGCCCATTGATCATTTATTTTTTGTCCCAAGTGATTGAATAATGACAAAAAAAAAAAAATTACAAAAAGTTGTCACTAAATGATATATTGCTCACACAGGCCATGGGCATATGTGGAATTGCACCCCAAAATACATTCAGCTGCTTCTCCTGAGTACGGGGATACCACATATGTGGGACTTTTTGGGAGCCTAGCCGCGTACGGGGCCCCGAAAACCAAGCACCGCCTTCAGGATTTCTAAGGGCGTAAATTTTTTATTTCACTCCTCACTACCTATCACAGTTTTGAAGGCCATAAAATGCCCAGATGGCACAACCCCCCCCCCCCCAAATGACCCCATTTTGGAAAGTAGACACCCCAAGCTATTTGCTGAGAGGCATGTTGAGTCCATGGAATATTTTATATTTTGACACAAGTTGCGGGAAAGTGACAATTTTTTTTTTTTTGCACGTGAGCCCATTGAATATTTTATTTTTTGCCCCAAGTGATTAAATAATGACCAAAAAAAAATTTTTTACAAAAAGTTGTCACGAAATGATAAATTGCTCACACATGCCATGGTTATATGTGGAATTGCACCCCAAAATGCATTTTGCTACGTCTGAGTACGGGGATACCACATGTGTGGGACTTTTTGGGAGCCTAGCCACGTACAGGGCCCACAAAAACCAATCACCGCCTTCAGGATTTCTAAGGACGTACATTTTTTATTTCATTCCTCACTACCTACCACAGTTTTGAAGTCTATAATGTAGACACCCAAGCTTTTTGCTGAGAGACATGTTGAGTCCATGGAATATTTTATATTTTGCCACAAAGTGCGAGAAAATGACAAACTTTTTTTTTTTTTTGCACAAAGTTGTCACTAAATGATATATTGCTCACACAGGCCATGGGCATATGTGGAATTGCACCCCAAAATACATTTAGCTGCATTCATGAGTATGGGGATACCACATGTGACTTTTTGGGAGCCTAGCCGCGTACGGGGCACCGAAAACCAAGCACCACCTTCAGGGTTTCTAAGGACGTAAATTTTTGATTTCACTCCTCACTACCTATCACAGTTTTGAAGGCCATAAAATGCCAAGATGGCACAAAACCCCCCCAAAATGACCCCATTTTGGAAAGTAGACACCCCGTATCTGGCACGCTTGCTGGGAAGGTACTGTTTGAATGAGCCGATCGTATTCAGGGTCTCCACGAGAACGACAGAGTACATTGAAGTGCATGAACTGCAAAATCTGCTCGTATTGTGCCCTGGTCATGGAGGCAGAGAACACGGGCATATGGTAAATTGGGTCAGTGGACTAATATGACCGCAACTCACTCTTTTTATTTATGCCCATGTTGAGGGAAAGGCCCAGAAAGATCTTAAATTCGGAGACCGTAATTGGTCTCCAATCTCTGGCAAGGGAGGACTGGGGATTAGTGGCGATGTGTTGACTAGCGTATAAATTGCTTTGGTCCACAATAGATCTATAGAGATCTTCGGTGAAAAACAGCGAATAAAAATCCAGTGGCGTAAGATCAACTGTTTCCACCTGAATTCAGGGTTGGCCAGTGAATGGGGGAAGTACGGGTGCTGCAGAAGTGGTGGGCTCCCAATTCGGATTGGCGAATGCAGTAGGAAGGGCACTATGGGCACGACGGGCCTGTGTTCGTCTTCTTGGTGGCAGCGGGACACTACTAGTGCTTGCCAGCTCGCCAGCTTGAACTGCACTTATGGGACTCGCCACGTCACCACGTGATACTGCAGTGCTGGATGTACTACCAGGGTGTACTAGGCCGCTGGTGCTTGCCAGTTCACCAGAAGGAATAGTGGCGCTAGTACTTCTCTACTCCATACGAGGGACCTGCGGTTCTTGCACATCAAGGACAGAAGAAGAAGTTCGGGGTCTGGTACGCCTGACCTTGGCAGGGACCACAACTCCATCGTCAGAGCTATCTGTCATGGAGCTGCTGTCCTCTACAGGATCGTATTCTGAGCCTGAATCTGACAGATGAGTGACTTCCTCTTCACTATCTGTCATGCTCAGAAACGTGTAGGCCTCTTCACTAGTGTACCTTCGATTTGCCATTTTGGGCTCTAAATTTAGTTGTACACTAGTGAGACTCACAGACAAAAAAGCTCCTGACTGTTAGCGACTGATTCAAAACGCTACCAAAAAACTGTTAGCGATCGCAGGGATCAGGCCTGACTCTGCGAACGCTGCAGTTATGTGTGCTTAGTGTTTTGTAAGTGTCAGTGATCGATCGATGCTGCACTTGGGTGGGCTGGGCTGGGCTGGGCTGGGCCGGGCGGAGGGGCAAAACGCAGGTGCTAGCAGGTATCTGGGCTGATCCCGCTAACACTGTGTTTATGGGAACCCTAAACTGCTGGGGACGCCAGTATAGATCTGATCGGATCAGATATTGATCCGTTCAGATACTATAGCACTAAGGGAGGTGTATGCTGCGTGCGTGGGTGTTAGCAGTACTGGCGCTAACCTGACGCTGCCTGGAGTGACGCAGACCTTATCTGACCCTAAAAACATAACTTATATCACCGCCGGGCAATTAGGGGGTTAAACCTTTATTAGGAAATAAACGGCGGGTGCCCTGAAACTATAATAAACTATAAAAAAAACAAACTAACTAACCAGCGTCACCCGTAACAGTTATACGGTGATCACTGGTGAAAGGGTTAACTAGGGGGCAATCAGGGGGTTAAAACCTTTAGTAGGTAGTATATGGGGGTCCCTGTCGCTATAAAACGCTGACGGCGAACCTATATACTTACCTCCCTAACTAGCGTCACCTGTGTCACTAATACAGCGATCAGAAAAACGATCGCTTAGTGACACTGGCGACGGGGGGGTGATCAAGGGGTTAACCTTTATTAGAGGGGGTTAGGGGGGTACCCTAGACCTAAAGGGGGGTACCCTAGACCTAAATGGGGCTAACCCTAACTGCCCTAACACTTATAACTGTCACAAACTGACACCAATGCAAAAAAAAAACTGCTATTGGTGTCAGTGTGACAGGGGGTACAGGGGGGTGATCGGGGGGTGATTGGGGGGTGATGGGGGGGTGATGGGGAGTGAAAAGTGTGCCTAGTGTGTTCTACTGACAGTGTAGTGTTGGTGCAACTCACATTGATGTCTTCTCTCCTGGGCGCCGGAACGAAAAGCCCAACACGAGGAGAGATAACATCACTTCCTCTGCCTCTGTTTACATTACAGAGGCAGAGGAAGGATTTCATTCGCCAGGAGCAATCGCAAGGGGGTGGCCATAAATGGATGGCCTCCCCCTCACCTCTCATCACCCGGAAACAAATGCCGGCCGCCTCGGGCACCGGGGGGGGTCTGATCGGACCCCCCTCCCGCGGGAGGCAGATCACGTACAGGTACGTGATTCTGCCTGCCCGTACCATTCTGCTGACGTATATCGTCATGAGGCGGTCGGCAAGTGGTTAATAATCCATGAAAAAGATGAAACATCAAATCCCATTCAATGGGAAACACTAAAATGCATACTGAGGGGAGTGCTCATCAAGCACGGTTCAAGATTAAAAAAAAAAAAGAACAAAAAAAATCCCAACTGATGTTGGAGATTGGTAAACTAGAAAGGGAACATAAACAGAGTTTTAACTCAATAGATAAAATAAACCTAAAAAAAAAAACGATTAGAATTACAAACCGTGCTTGATGAGGAATCCCTCCGGTCAAGAGACAGAAGTAGAACACAATGGTATCAATATGGTAATAAAACAGTCAAATTATTTGCGAAAACATTAAAGGATCAACAGTCCCTGACCTCTATTGTAAAAATTTTAAAAACAAATGGGGAAATGACGTATAACCCAATGGCGATATCTAAAACGTTCCATACATATTATTCTAAATTGTATAACATTAAATTACATCAAGAGAATAAGGAAAAAGATGAGGATTGGGAGAAGATTAAAAAGTATACGGAAGAAACGGCATTGCCTAGATTTTCTGAAGAAATAATAGAGGATCTGGAGAGAGAAATCTCTACAGAAGAGATCCAACAAGCCATTGCCGGACTGGTTCCAGGAAAGAGTCCCGGACCTGATGGGTATACTGCCAGATTTTATAAAAAATTCCAAGACTTAATTATTCCTATTCTTAAGAAAACTTATAACTCTATCTCTAACACACAAATTTTTACACCACAAAGTACAGAAGCCCATATTATACTAATCCCAAAGCCAGAGAAAGATCACACATTATGTAAAAATTATCGACCAATATCCCTGACCAATTTAGATATAAGATTATACTCAAAAATTATATCGAACAGATTAACACCCATTTTGCCTAACTATATTAAGCTGGATCAGACGGGATTTATGAAGGGAAGAGAAACTAAAGATAATATTATAAAAACATGCACGTTGGTAGAATATGCTCAGAGAACTGCCATCCAGACATGTCTCTTCACTGTGGATGCAGAAAAAGCATTTGACAGGGTGGGTTGGCGGTTCTTAAAGGAAGCATTAATTCAACTAGGGATGGGCCCAAAGATGTTTAATAGAATTGTCGCATTGTACTCCAACTCAAGAGCCAAGGTGAGAACCAATGGAATACTATCAGAATACATAGAAATATCAAATGAAACTCGACAAGGATGCCCTCTTTCTCCATTACTATATTTAATAGTGATGGAACACCTAATCACGGCTACAAGAGAAAATAAAGATATTAAGGGTATAAAAGTAAAGGATAAGGAATACAAGACTGAAGCATATGCAGACGATTTGCTAATATATGTAACTAACCCTATTATAACAATACCAAATTTAATAAAAGAATTTAAGAGATTTGGGGAACTAAGTAATTTTAAAGTTAACTATGATAAATCTGAGATCTTGAACATATCGTTAACAGAACAAACATATTCACTCTTACAGAAAGACTTCCCATTTAGATGGAAACAAGAAGCAATTAAATATCTAGGAGTAATGATCCCGAAAGATTTGGATCTTTTACAGGAGTTGAATTACGATGCGACAATTTATAAGTTAATTAAACTATTACAAAAATATGATAAAATAGCACGCTCTTGGACGGCAAGAATTAATATAATTAAAATGGACATACTTCCAAAATTACTATATGTTTTTCAAACAACCCCCCTTGCTCCTCCTAAAAAGCTAATGCTGGACTTAAAAAAAGCTGTAGTAATCTTTATATGGGTCCATAAAACTCCCCGTATTAAGAGAGAAATATTAATTAGGGAAAAAAAATGGAGGTTTGGCATTACCAGACTTTGTAAAATATTTACAGGCTGCATCACTGACCAGTATCATTGACTGGTATCATAATAAGGAAGCAAAACAATGGGTTAAATTGGAAGAAGAGATAATAGGCCCACAATTGAGATTTCTTCCATGGATAAACCCCCATTTAAGACCAAAAAAAAAAAGAACTAACAATTTTTGTTAATGCTACATTAAAAATTTGGGATACCTTAATTAAAGAATCTGTCTACAACAATAGGACCCATGACGCCTTTGTTCCTCAACCCCGAATTCCCGCCAGCCTTGGAGGCCAAAAAATACCTTAAATGGTATAGGAAAGAGAATATAAGAATGGTACAGATATTAGTGGAAGGGAAAATGCCAAAATTGCAGGATATAGGATCCGCATATAAAAACAAATGCTACAATATCAGCAATTAAAATCATTTAAAGAAGATAAAAAAAGTGAAGATAAATAGACCATTAACTAAATTTGAAAAAATATTAATAGAGGAGAAGAACCCAAATAAGAAACTATCAGAGATATATGATTTGCTACTCCCCGCCAGCCCCTTTAGAGAGCTTATAGGAATGAAAAAGTGGGAAAAAGAAATGGGAGACATATTAGAAGAGGAAGAATGGGGAAAAATTTTTGAAATAATACATAAAACAAGAATAGCAAATAAATATCAGGAGAGAAATTATAAGATCACATTGAGATGGTATAGGTGCCCAGTAGCATTAAATAAAATTAACAAGGTTAATGTTGAGACTTGTTGGAGATGTATGGGGAAGAAAGGGACAATGGATCACATTTGGTTTGGATGTCAAGGGTTGAGGGACTTCTGGAACAAAATGTTTGAGATCTACCAGATAGTGTCAGGGGAAGTAGTAAAGCCAAGTGTAAAACTATCTATATTTTCTCTGACACGGGACCCAATAAAGAAAATTAGAAAAGATATCCTGCATTACATGACATCTGCGGCTAGAACACTAATAGCTCATAAATGGAAAGGAGAAAAAGGACCTACAATTGCAGAATGGATATGTGAAATGAACGAAATTAAGTATATGGAAAGACAGATAAGAGAAGAAGGGTATATAATAAACAAATTGCCAGAAATATGGCAAAAATGGGATGAGTTTTGGTTCTAAAAAGAAATGTTAAAATTCATATAATAGGAACCAGTTTAAGGGGGTCGTTTTTTTTTTTTTGTTTGTTTTTTTTTTTAGGTATGGGATGGATGGAAGGAATCAAATGGAACTAGTAAGGCAAGTGATAAGACATTAATTATTGTATTAAGATATTTTTAAATGTTTGTAATGAATATGAAAGTTGTATAAATGTTAATGTATGTGCTGTTAATTTTTCTTTTAAAAAAAAAAAATTAATAAAAAGAGATAAAGTGTGACATGTTAGGTATCTATTTACTCAGAATAACATCTTCTTTCACATTGTACAAAAAAAAATGGATTAAATATTGTGGGGGTTTTTTTAATTCATTAAAGTGTATTCTTACCAAAAAATTGTGTTTGCAAAACTGCTGCGCAAAAAACATGTACTTGTGCAAATGCTCCGATACCAGAAACTGATACTTTCAGGCTCAGTTCTTCCAACTGTCAGCGGGATTCCCTCACTTGACAGCTGAAATGTAAACAGTAAAAAACCTTCAATTATGGTTTGTGAAGGAGCAGGGCCACCACTTCCTTCACAATTGATGACTCATTCAGCTGTCAGTGGGGTTCCTCTGTTGACAGTGGAAGTGTAAACAAAGTCCTGGCTATTGGAGCAGCCGGGCAATATTTATCAACAACATTGTACAGCTGCAAAACAGAAGGATAAAAAGAAACATTGTTTCATTTTGTATCCTACTGTTTATTGAGCTACAGATTAAAGGGATGGACTTCGATCTGCAGATGAAATCAGTTTAAATCAACCTGTCAAGTAAGAAAAAGTATATATTTTTTTTAAATTAACTGTTTCCTCTGTTTAACCACTTGCCGGCCGGTTCACGCTGATATACGTTTGCAAAGTGGCACGGGTGAGCAAAACAACGTAACCGTACTTCGCTGTGTCATCGCGGGTCCCATGAACTGGATGTTCGGCAGTGGCCCGCGATTGCAGAGAGGAGAGGCAGAACGGGGAGATGCCTAAGTAAACAAGTATACTGACTGGAATGGTACCAGCTGATTGGAGAAAAGCCAATGTAGCACCAATATTTAAAAAGGGCCAAAATACATCCCTGGGAATTACAGACCAGTTAGCCTAACATAGTATGTAAACTCTTGGAGGGGATGATAAGGGACTATATACAAGATTTTAGTAATGAGAACGGTATCATTAGCAGTAATCAGCATGGATTCATGAAGAATCGTTCTTGCCAAACCAATCTATTAACCTTCTATGAGGAGGTGAGTTGCCATCTAGATAAAGGAAGGCCCGTAGACGTGGTGTATCTGGATTTTGCAAAAGCATTTGACACAGTTCCCCATAAACTTTTACTGTACAAAATAAGGTCCGTTGGCATTGACCATAGGGTGAGTACATGGATTGAAAACTGGCTACAAGGGCGAGTTCAGAGGGTGGTGATAAATAGGGAGTACTCGGAATGGTCAGGGGTGGGTAGTGGGGTTCCCCAGGGTTCTGTGCTGGGACCAATCCTATTTAATTTGTTCATAAACGACCTGGAGGATGGGATAAACAGTTCAAGCTCTGTATTTGCAGACGATACTAAGCTAAGCAGGGCAATAACTTCTCCGCAGGACGTGGAAACCTTGCAAATAGATCTGAACAAATTAATGGGGCGACTAAATGGCAAATGAGGTTCAATGTAGAAAAAGGTAAAATAATGCATTTGGGTGGCAAAAATATGAATGCAATCTATACACTGGGGGGAGAACCTCTGGGGGAATCTAGGATGGAAAAGGACCTGGGAGTCCTAGTAGATGATAGGCTCAGCAATGGCATGCAATGCCAAGCTGCTGCTAACAAAGCAAACAGAATATTGGCATTAAAAAGGGGATCAACTCCAGAGATAAAACGATAATTCTCCCGCTCTACAAGACTCTGGTCCGGCCGCACCTGGAGTATGCTGTCCAGTTCTGGGCACCAGTCCTCAGGAAGGATGTACTGGAAATGGAGCGAGTACACAACCGCTTTAATTACTATTTTCCTGCTGATTTTCTTTTCTTTTTTGTTCACTTCTATTTTATAAACGAAACTATTATTTTCAATATTTCTTTATTGGTATTTTCAATAAAATGAACAAGGCGTACATGATTAAAACTTTTTTTTTTGTTTTTGTTTGCTTTGTTTGTTAATATTTTTACACCTTTAACATTTGTTTACATGTTTCACATTGAAAAAAGTGCAAATTTAAAAAAAAAAAATGTTATTTCTTTTGTAAATACCTTTTCAATGCTTTGTACGTTTGCTGAAAACTGAAGTGTAAACAAAACAGTTGCTGGCAGGTATCAGTAAGTGGAATTGGCGAGTACTTAAAAAAAAAAGTATGGTTGCTCGTACTCGCTATAAAAAAAAATGGTATTGGTGTATCCCTAATTAAAACTGAATTCAAGACAAAATTATTTTAGTTTAAAAGCTAATTTATAAAAAAATTTGCTTTGCAAATGTCTCATTTGTGCAAGCGTAACAAATAATTCCCATAATATTTGTAACATGTGTGTAATAGATTCCTTGCTGCCTTCCACTGGGCATATGTAACAACCCGCAACAGTCAATATGACAGCTTCCTCCTGGTTGTTAGGGAGACGACACCTGCCAACATCCTAACAACCAGTGACTCACCCCTGCTTGGCACTTTCAGCTGTCAGCCAGGGGTTCCTAACTGACAGGTAACAGCTGGCATAGTGCACCATACCAGACCCTTATCTGATCATGCAGCCTTGGTGGCCAGGAAAAGAGGTGGCGAGTGTGTGCCCCCCCTCCCTGAACCATACCAGGCCACATGTCCTCAACATTGGGGAATAATTTACCAGGGTTACCCTCTGGGAAGCACCTTTTCCCCATGTTGAAGAGGACAATGGCCTCTTCTCCACAACCCCAGCATGGTGGTTGTGGGGGTCTGCGGGCAGAGGACTTATTGAAATCTAATGCCCCCTTTTAAAAATAAGGGGACCCAGATACTGCCCCCCTCCATGTGAATGACAGAACATCTAACATTTTGCAATCCATTTCAAGTAAAACAAAAAACACATTTTGATTCAATCTAAGCATTAAAGTGGTTCTAAAGTCTAATGCCGTGTACACACGATCGGGATTTTGGTCAGAAAAAGATATGATGGTTTTTTCCGATGGAATTCCGCTCAAGCTTGCCTTGCATACACACGGTCAGACAAAAGTTCTCTGAACTTTCGACCGTCAAGAACACGGTGACGTACAACACTACGACAAGCTGAGAAAATGAAGTTCAATGCTTCTGAGCATGCATCAAATTGTTTCTGAGCATGCATGATTTTTTTGCGCGTCCGAATGGCGTACAGATGATTGCTTTTTTGGATAGGAACTTTTTCCGACAGAAAAACCTGTTCTCAATCTTTTGCTGGCTGGAATTCCGCCAGAAAAAGTCTGATGGAGCATACACACGGTCGCATTTTCCGACCAAAAGCTCACATCGGTCTTTTGCTGGTGGCATTTCCAATTGTGTGTATGGGGCATTAGTGTTTTTCACCTTAAAATTGAAGTATGGGGATGTTTTTTTTTTTTTTGGAATCATACTTACCTAGGTGGATGCAGCATCGTCCAGTGCTGCATCTGTCCCCTGCTGGCTCTAAGACTGAGAACCAAATGATCAAATGCTGCCAATCGCTCAGTTCTCTGAGCTTAGTGAGCAGAGAACTGGTGACTGTCAGTCACCGGCTCTCTGATTTGCCCCCTGCACTCCCTGGAGCACTGGGCTGTGGAGGGGTGGTAAGAGGCTGGCTCAGGCTCTCAACGGCTCACTGAGAGGCTGAGCCGGGTGCCGGTCCAGGCATGTGGGCATATCCCGAATATATGGCCATGATCTTTCCTCAGCCTGGACAGGCTCTGTGACATCAGCCGACAGTGGGAAAATGGGTCACAGGAGTGTAGAATGAATTGCACTCATGTGGTCCACAGGAGAAGTACAGCCAAACTTGCATTAGGGTAAAAAATGCCCCACTATCTGTCATACCCCCCCCCCCCCCATCCCTAAGCACATGGCTGCTTCATCACTGTCTGTGGCTCCATCACCGCTCCCTATAGTTCTTGTTTGTTAGGAGAAACCAAGGGCAGTGGAACCATAGGCTCCTGGTGCTATCAGTAAAACCCTGTGGGGAGGGAGTGGACATGCATGGATGCCTATTTAGCAGATTTGAAAAGGAGGAACCTAAAAAGAGTCAACAGTACCGGTGGGGACTGCTAGAAGCTGATGTAAGTGACCTTTATGTGCAATATTGTTGCACAGAGCAGGTAGGTATAACCTCTTTTTTATTAAAAAAAATAGAGTTTAAAGTCACTTTAACTAATGTCATGCATTGATTCTGCTTCCTGTGAAGAAATCCAGACCTAAAAGCGAGCCATGCTAGAATGTTCTTGGTGTCACTCACCTGGCAGAAGCCCTTTCCCCCATCCTTGTAGCCGGCACAGATCTGATCATTCTGGATAGTGATGTCACCTCCTGCATTGGTATACATTGTTTGACATGTATTGCGGTCTATTAGAGGAACCATGACCTCCTGGAGGGTCCCATTCAAAACTACACTCCCTGGTGATAAAACACAGACAAGAAGATGATTAATGGCCATTCTTGGCAAGGCTATACATAGACTGATCACTGTTATGTTCCATTCACACATGTGCATTGTAGGATTGCACTCAAAATTGCACGGTTTCTCGCAACACACAAAAAAATTGCATTTTTTGCCATTAATGGTTAACGCCACCCCAATTCACCTTGCTAAAGTGTGCAAAATCAAGCAAAAAGAATGCATAGTAACAAAGTTTCATGCATTTTGGTATGGCGCTAGTTAAAATAAAAGAGACATGTACCTCTTTGGTGTAATTTAGGTGCAGTAAGCAGCCTATTCAAATGAATGGACTGCTTTACAACTACACAGAAAAAAATTGGATTTTTACCTGTAAAATCCTTTTCTCTGAGTACATCATGGGACACAGAGCCTTAAGTAATTACCGTACTTTATGGGTTATGGGCCACCTTCAGGTGATGGACAATGGTATACCCAATCATGGAAGTTCACTCCCTATATAACCCCTCCTCCTTCCAGGAGGACATCAGTTTTTATAGCAAAGCAATATACTTAAATCCCAAAAGAGGAGAGGGACCTCTGTATCCCATGATGTACTCCAAGAAAAGGATTTTACAGGTAAAAATCAATTTTTTTTCTGTGTAGTCGTAAAGCAGTCCATTCATTTGAATAGGCTGCTTACTGCACCTAAATTACACCAAAGAGGTACATGTCTCTTTTATTTTAACTAGCGCCATACCAAAATGCATGAAACTTTGTTACAGGTAAGCTGTAATAAAAATCCTATTTTCTTTATCGTACATAATGGGACACAGAGCACGGAAAGTACACTTACTTGTATATTTTCCATGAAAATCGTCAGTTTATCTTCGATGACGTCATGCGCAGTGTGTACTTTCATTAACGGCATGTATATAGTGCCGTTTGTTTATTTCCGGCATGTCTGTAATTGACTGTGTGCAAGCTTGCCCTCTGAACGGCACAGAGGAGAAGTCTCACGATGCAGGAATGATTCTAGTCTACCTGATACTCCCCTTTGTGACTAAATCAACAAAGCTACGGCGCATGCGCAAGATTTTGTCAGGGGTATGAACTAGGGGCAGAAATGACGTCCGCATCGGCTTCGGATAACAGAACAAAGAATGGTGCGGGTGATACCCAGAAGAGACTCCACAATCAAACAACAAAAAAAGGTACTTCTAACACTAGTTTCAGAATAATTTATATACCTCTTGATTGGCAATGTAAAACAGCATTGTAGTATTATAAAATTAAGATTTTTTTGGCGGGGTTTACTTTCTCTTTAAGTAATTACTTAATGGGACGTCCTATAGAAATATTACTTGAGGGGAGGGAGAGACAACCCAAAGGGTACCCCCAGACTTGAGGACTTATACTGCTGCCTACAGCACACTGCGCCCGAAGGTGATATTCTCATACCTTCTTACATCCACCTGATAAAATTTTTGTGAATATTTGCACTGAAGACCAAGTTGCGGCCTTACAGATCTGAGGAATGGAGGCCTGGTGACGCACTGCCCAAGAAGCGCTAACCACCCTGGTAGAGTGCGCCTTAACTTGAAAAGGGGGATCTTACCCCTTAACCACTTCAGCCCCGCACCATTTGGCAGCTCAATGACCGGAGGACAATTTGGCACTGCGCTGCTTTAACTGGTAATTGCGCGGTCATGCAATGTTGTACCCAAACAAAATTTGTGTCCTTTTTTCTCACAAATAGAGCTTTATTTTGATGGTATTTGATTGCCTCTGCAATTTTTATTTTTTGCGATATAAATGGAAAAAGACCGAAAATTTCGAAAAAAATGATATTTTCTACTTTTTGTTATTAGAAAAATCCAATAAACTAAATTTTAGTCATATTTAGGCCAAAATGTAGTCAGTCACATGTATTTGGAAAAAAAATGTCAAAAGCCTATATTTATTGGTTTGCGCAAAAGTTATAGCGTCTACAAACTAGGGTACATTATCTGGAATTTACGCAGCTTTTAGTTTCTGACTGCCTATCTCATTTCTTGAGGTGCTAAAATGGCAGGGCAGTACAACCCCCCCCCCCCAAAATTACCCCATTTTGGAAAGTAGACACACTAAGGAAATTGCTAAGAGGCATGTTCAGCCCATTGAATATTTTATTTTTTTGTCCCAAGTGATTGAATAATGACAAAAAAAAAAAAAAATACAAAAAGTTGTCACTAAATGATAAATTGCTCAGGCATGCCATGGTTATATGTGGAATTGCACCCCAAAATGCATTTTGCTACTTCTGAGTACGGGGATACCACATGTGTGGGACTTTTTGGGAGCCTAGCCACGTACGGGGCCCACGAAAACCAATCACCGCCTTCAGGATTTCTAAGGGTGTAAATGTTTGATTTCACTCCTCACTACCTATCACAGTTTTGAAGTCCATAAAATGCCAAGATGGCACAAAACCCAGCCAAATGACCCCATTTTGGAAAGTAGACACCCAAGCTATTTGCTGAGAGACATGTTGAGTCCATGGAATATTTTATATTTTGCCACAATTTGCGGGAAAATGGCAAACTTTTTTTTTTTTTACACAAAGTTGTCACTAAATGATATATTGCTCAAGCATGCCATGGGCATATGTGGAATTACATGCCAAAATAAATTCTACTGCTTCTCCTGAGTACGGGGATACTACATGTGTGGGACTTTTTGGCAGCCTAGCCACGTATGGGGCCCCGAAAACCAAGCACCACCTTCAGGTATTCTGAGGGCGTAAATTTTTGATTTCACTCCTCACTACCTATCACAGTTTTGAAGGCCATAAAATGCCAATATGGCACAACCCCCCCAAATGACCTAATTTTGGAAAGTAGACACCCCAAGCTATTTGCTGAGAGGCATGGTGAGTATTTTACAGCTCTCATTTGTTTTTGAAAATGAAGAAAGAAAAAAAAAATGTATTTTTTTTTATTTTTCAATTTTCAAAACTTTGTGACAAAGGTCTGCAAAATACTCACCATACCTCTCAGCAAATAGCTTGGGGTGTCTACTTTCCAAAATGGGGTCATTTGGGGGGGTTTTGCGCCATCTGGGCATTTCATGGCCTCCGAAACTGTGATAGGCAGTGAGGAGTAAAATCAAAAATGTACACCCTTAGAAAGCCTGAAGGCGGTGCTTGGTTTTCGGGGGCCCGTACGCAGCTAGGCTCCCAAAAAGTCCCACACATGTGGTATCCCCATACTCAGGAAAAGCAACAGAATGTATTTTGGGGTGTAATTTCACAAAATTGTCTTTTTCCTCCAACTTGTGTCAAAATATAAAATATTTCATGAACTCGACATGCCTCTCAGCAAATAGCTTGGGGTGTCTACTTTCCAAAATGGGGTCATTTGGGGGGGGGTTTGAACTGTCCTGGTATTTTATGCACAACATTTAGAAGCTTATGTCACATCACCAACTCTTCTAACCACTTGAAGACAAAGCCCTTTATGACACTTTTTGTTTACATGAAAAAAACATTTTTTTTTGCAAGAAAATTACTTTTAACCCCCAAACAGGACCTACAGATTAAAATGGTGGGTGTTTCATTTTTATTTTTTCACACAGTATTTTTCAAACGCATTTTGGGAAAAAAACACACTTATTTTAATTTGAATGCACTAAAACACACTATATTGCCCAAATGTTTGATGAAATAAAAAAGATGATCTTAGGCCGAGGACATGGATACTAAACACGACATGCTTTAAAATTGCGCACAAACGTGCAGCAGCGACAAACTACATACATTTTTAAAAGCCTTTACAGGTTACCACTTTAGATTTACAGAGGAGGTCTACTGCTAAAATTACTGCCCTCGATCTGACCTTCGCGGTGATACCTCACATGCATGTTGCAATTGCTGTTTACATTTGACGTCAGACCGACACTTGCATTTGCCTTTGCGTGAGAGCAAGGGGGGTCAGGGGTGCTTTTTTTTATTTTAATATTTTTTTTCCTTTTTTATTTTATTTTTAAACTGTTCCTTTCATTTTTTATTTTTTTTTATCATTTTTATTGTTATCTCAGGGAATGTAAATATCCCCTATGATAGCAATAGGTAGTGACAGGTACTCTTTTTTGAAAAAATTGGGGTCTATTAGACCCTAGATCTCTCCTCTGCCCTCAAGGCATCTGACCACACCAAGATCAGTGTGATAAAATGCTTTCCCAATTTCCCAATGGCACTGTTAACATCGGGCGAAATCTAAGTAATTAAATGCTCGTAGCTTCTGGTTTCTTAGGCAATAGAGATGATTGGAGCCATTCTGGTCTCTGATCAGCTCTATGGTCAGCTGGTGGAACCACCGGCTGCATTCTCAGGTTCCCTGTTGGGAACAGGGTCACAGATCAATTCTTTCTTTTTAAGGATGTTCCAAATAGTTGATTTGGCCACACCAAATGTTTTTGCTATCTCTCTGATGGGTTTGTTTTGTTTTTTCAGCCTAATGATGGCTTGCTTCACTGATAGTGACAGCTCTTTGGATCTCATATTGAGAGTTGACAGCAACAGATTCCAAATGCAAATAGCACACTTGAAATGAACTTTGGACCTTTTATCTGCTCCTTGTAAATGGGATAATGAGGGAATAACACACACCTGGCCATGGAACAGCTGAGCAGCCAATTGTCCCATTACTTTTGGTCCACTAAAAAGTGTGAGGCACATATACAAACTGTTGTAATTCCTACACCATTCACCTGATTTGGACGTAAATACCCTCAAATTAAAGCTGAAAGTCTGCAGTTAAAGCACATCTTGTTCATTTCATTTCAAATCCATTGTGGTGGTTTATAGAGCCAAAAAGATTAGAATTGTGTCGATGTCCCAATATTTATGGACCTGACTGTACATCTTGACCCCGTATCTGGCACGCTTGCTCGGAAGATACTGTTTGAATGACAAGCGGCCAGAAAACTTAATCAGGGACTCATCAACGCAGACAACTTGATGGGGAGTAAACAAGGCTGCAAAACGTTGGTTGAAGTGGTTTACGAGGGGCTGAATTTTGTAGAGCCGATCAAATTCAGGGTCACCCCGAGGACGACAAAGTTTATTGTTGTTGAAATGCATGAACCGCAAGATCTGCTTGTATTGTGTCCTGGTCATGGAAGCAGAGAACACGGGCATATGGTGAATTGGGTCAGTGGACCAATATGACCGCAACTCACTCTTTTTAGTTATGCACATGAGGAGGGATAGGCCCAGGAAGGTCTTAAATTCGGAGACCATAATTGGTCTCCAATCTCTGGCAAGGGTCAGCTGGGGATTAGCGGCGATTAATTGACCAGCATATAAATTGCTTTTGTCTACAATAGATCTATAGAGATCTTCGGTGAAAAACAGCGAATAAGTGACGTAAAATCAACTGTTTCCACCTGAATTCCGGGTTGGCCAGTGAATGGGGGAAGTACGGGTGCTGCAGAAGTGGTGGGCTCCCAATTAGGATTGGCGAATGCAGCAGGAAGGGCACTATGGGCTCGAGGGGCCTGTCTTTGTCTTCTTGGTGGCAGCGGGACACTACTCGTGCTTGCCACCTCGCCAGCTTGAACTGCACTTATGGGACTCGCCACGTCACCAAGTGTTACTGCAGTGCTGGATGTATGACCAGGATGTACTAGGCTGCTGGTGCTTGCCAGTTCACCAGAAGGAATAGCGGCGCTAGTACTAGTTCTCTGCTCCATACGAGGGACCTGCGATTCTTGCACCTCAACAACAGCAGAAGAAGATCAGGGTCTGGTACGCCTGACCCTAGCAGGGCTCACAACTCCGTCGTCAGAGCTATCTGTCAGGGTGCCGCTGTCATCTACAGGATCGTGTTCTAAGCCTGAATCTGACAGATGAGTGACTTCCTCTTCACTATCTGTCATGCTCAGAAACGTGTAGACCTCTTCACTATTGTACCTTTGATTTGCCATTTTGGGCTCTAAATTTACTGGTACAGTAGTGAGACTCACAGGTAAAAAAGCTCCTGACTGTTAGCGACTGATTCAGACGCTACCAAAAAAAACGGTTAGCTTTCGCAGGGATCAGGCCTGACTCTGCGAATGCTGCAGTTATGTGTGTTGTGTTTTGTAAGTGACAGTGATCGATTGATACTGCACTTGGGTGGGCTGGGCTGGGCTGGACGGAGGGGCTAAACGCAGGTGTTAGCACTTACCTGGGCTGATCCCACTAACACTGTGTTTTTGGGAACCCCAAACTGCTAGGGACACTAGTATAGATCTGATCAGATCAGATATTGATCCGTTCAGACACTATACTACTAAGGGAGGCGTATGGTGCGTGCATGGGTGTTAGCGGTACTGGCACTGATCTGACGCTGCCTGGGGTGACGCAGACCCTATCTGATGCTAAAACCTAACTTTGATCATCCGCTGGGTGATCAGGGGGTTAAACCTTTATTGGGTAATATACGACGGGTGCCCTGACGCTATAAAAAAAATCTAGCTAAACTGCATCACCCGTGACACTTATACTGTAATCACAGGTGACGGGGTAATCAAGGGATTAAAGCTTTATTGGGGGGGGGGTTAGGGGGGTCCCTAAACCTATCTGAGCCTAATACTAATTACCCTAACACTGATTAGTGTCACTAATGACACTAGTACAGCGATCAAATAAATCTGATTGCTGTACTGGGTGACACAGTGACAGGTGGTGAAGGGGTTAATTGGGGGGGTGATCGGGGGGTGAATTGTGTGCCTACGTGACCTGGTGTCAGTGTAGTGTTGGTGCACTTACTTGTATGTTGACTCGGTTGAATTGATGATAGGCAACTCCTATCCTCATATTGATTAGTGGTTCCAAATTAATAATAACTACTGCAGTAGGGAACAGACACAAAAGATACGCTCAGCATCTTTCCAAATTACTGTTCTGCTTTATTATGACGCAATTGAAGGTTTTTATGCACATGATTACGTAGGTATCACATTAATATTACAATTGTACGTTTATGGTAACAAGGGGCGTTACATAGGCAGGCTTATTCTAATCAGGACTCAAAAGAATGTAAACATTTACTGAAAACATTATTAGTGCCGTGTACACAGTGAGGGCAGAGTACAATACATACAAAATACAATACAATTATATACAGAACTTACAAATTTCCATTACAGTCTCCCCTCTTTTGATCAATATTTTGATCACTAACCATACCTGCTATCACCTTTAACCTGGAACCTCCACATGCTTAGGTGGAGGTAGTCCTGGCCAAAGAGGCAAAAAGAAAACTCCATTGTGGAGAAAATAATAGCTGAGCAACTTTTTCATTACCAAATGACTTTTCATTGTGAAAAACAAATGATTGATAAGACATATTTACAGAGTACTGGCTGTACACTCCTGTGGCCAGAATGGCCTTCTAGCTTAAAAGTCACCTGGATCCACACCAGACACTGCAAAAATGACTAAATTAAAGAAATCTCTGTGTTTGATTTGTTTCCCTCTTGTGATCACAGTCTAGGGTACTTTTTGATTAAATTACTTTAATTGTAAGGGATATATATATATTTGAAAAGTAGTTTAGCCATGTTGAAGTCATATTTGTCTTTTGTACGTCTTCCATTTTATGTAGAATTGTCTGTGTTTACATATGCTGATAAGTCAGCATGCCAACAATTAAGCTAGAAGGCCATTCTGGCCACAGGAGTGTACAGCCAGTACTCTGTAAATATGTCTTATCAATCATTTGTTTTTCACAATGAAAAGTCATTTGGTAATGAAAAAGTTGCTCAGCTATTATTTTCTCCACAATGGAGTTTTCTTTTTGCCTCTTTGGCCAGGACTACCTCCACCTAAGCATGTGGAGGTTCCAGGTTAAAGGTGATAGCAGGTATGGTTAGTGATCAAAATATTGATCAAAAGAGGGGAGACTGTAATGGAAATTTGTAAGTTCTGTATATAATTGTATTGTATTTTGTATGTATTGTACTCTGCCCTCACTGTGTACACGGCACTAATAATGTTTTCAGTAAATGTTTACATTCTTTTGAGTCCTGATTAGAATAAGCCTGCCTATGTAACGCCCCTTGTTACCATAAACGTACAATTGAAGGTTTTTATGCACATGATTACGTAGGTATCACATTAATATTACAATTGTACGTTTATGGTAACAAGGGGCGTTACATAGGCAGGCTTATTCTAATCAGGACTCAAAAGAATGTAAACATTTACTGAAAACATTATTAGTGCCGTGTACACAGTGAGGGCAGAGTACAATACATACAAAATACAATACAATTATATACAGAACTTACAAATTTCCATTACAGTCTCCCCTCTTTTGATCAATATTTTGATCACTAACCATACCTGCTATCACCTTTAACCTGGAACCTCCACATGCTTAGGTGGAGGTAGTCCTGGCCAAAGAGGCAAAAAGAAAACTCCATTGTGGAGAAAATAATAGCTGAGCAACTTTTTCATTACCAAATGACTTTTCATTGTGAAAAACAAATGATTGATAAGACATATTTACAGAGTACTGGCTGTACACTCCTGTGGCCAGAATGGCCTTCTAGCTTAATTGTTGGCATGCTGACTTATCAGCATATGTAAACACAGACAATTCTACATAAAATGGAAGACGTACAAAAGACAAGATATGACTTCAACATGGCTAAACTACTTTTCAAATATATATATATCCCTTACAATTAAAGTAATTTAATCAAAAAGTACCCTAGACTGTGATCACAAGAGGGAAACAAATCAAACACAGAGATTTCTTTAATTTAGTCATTTTTGCAGTGTCTGGTGTGGATCCAGGTGACTTTTCCTTCAAGTTTTGCAAAAACTGTACATGAAATAGATGCTGTATTGAGTCTCCAAACATTTCCTTATATATAAATGTCTCTTAACAATCCAAAAGTCACCTGGCTTTAGTTTTAGATCCTTCCAAACTTTTAGGATCTGGAATTAGGGAGAAAACACATAAATGAGTTTGTAAAAAACCTTAAAAGATCATCAGCATTCTCTGTGAGATCCGAATGGAGGACTTCAGCTGCTGAGACAAAATATAAGCAAATGAGTAACACACTCCCAAACAAAATCTCATAGGGAGAGAGTCCAATATCCCCCTTAGGGGCTTCATAAAATATAAGAAAACATTCAGGCAAAAGTTTTCTAGTTTCTTACTCTACTTTGTCCGCTATATTGTAGACAGTAAGGGGTGTAAAAATAAAACCTCAAAACTTCTAGTAAGGACTCTCCTATAAAAAATGATTTCTTTTGTTACTCTCTGTACTTTCTGCACTCTATATTTACAAACTACTTCTGATAACACTTTTTACTGTGGCCTTTGCAGTAGCATTTGCCACTGGACATCCAAAAAACATGTCCATACAGACAAAATGCATACTTGTAAGATCCTGACTTGGGCATCTGGATATATCTTTTTTGTAATCTCTGGGAGGGATGTTCAGCTTTTGGTAACCCCTTTGGTAACAGGTAAAACAAGAAGTGGTGTGTTATAAAAACAACTGTGGTGAACCCTGGCTCTATCCCACGCTCATTTACTAAGGCAGCCATAACTGCTTGTGACTGATGACACGGTCCATGTGTCAAGCTGAAGGGAAAAGAGTGGCTGGCAGACATAAATGATCACCTTTTCCAAAGTCCTGTTTCATAAGAAGTTGCCCCCTGTGGACCCCTTGTTCTTCTCGTTCTGGGGTCCTTAAAGTTGAATTATTAATCCCAGCTATACTGGGCCAGAACTAGGGTGGAATCTGTGAGTTGCACAGACCCATCAAGTGTCCGGGGCTGTAAATGCAGC
Organism: Aquarana catesbeiana; assembly: GCF_042186555.1. Classification (NCBI taxonomy): domain Eukaryota; kingdom Metazoa; phylum Chordata; class Amphibia; order Anura; family Ranidae; genus Aquarana; species Aquarana catesbeiana. The sequence continues at coordinate 31,184,141 of NC_133329.1, forward strand.
ATCCTTAGAGTCACCTGGTCTGCTTCCATGTGTGAAAGTTAATATGGCTACCTCAGCAAGAACCTGGAAGGCTGAAAACAGCCAATCAAATTAACTTGGCATGCTTTATTGGTTTACCTGCCGAAGTAAAAACAAACTTCTGGCCCTTCAAATGGAACCAAAAGCTCTCTATATCTCGACTATCTATATAAATATACACTCTTTTTATAGCTCACAGGCTTTGCTAAAACATGGAGCTCTGCTTCTTGAGCTGGGGAAAAAGGATCCAATGACTTTGAATACAGAGTATCCTTCTGGGTGATAAACTGCATACTCAAATCTACAAAAAATGTAATATCTGGGTCTTCAGGGAGTGTGTCCCGCACTGGGCTCACAGCAGCTGATTCCTACACCATCAATTTAACACATGTGTCTTTTCCTTTCTTTTGAATAAATGTACACATTTTTCATTGTTAGATTTGTACATAAACAAACTCATATTTTAAACCTTTCATTAAACAAACATTTAGTTAGCTGTATATTTGCTGCACAGAATGTCGGACCATTAAAAATTAAATGTTTGACCAAAACAATATCTAACTTTGTCTAATAGCACCTTTGCATAAAAGCTACAGCTCTGATATATCGGGGTGAACCCTTCATTACTGGGTCCAGCTTGCATAAATATATTACAATGGCTTGTTTTCTATCACACTGTTTGTGTAAGAACTCCAGTTTCATGTTTCAAAAGACAACTTCTTCCTGGCAATATTATAATAAATGATAACAATACCCTGCGGTCATGGAGAGATGCCCATAAATCCAAACTATTCTTCTGCTTATACCACTTCACTTACAAGAAAAATGGGCACATCATTTCACAATCCACACATTCTGCTTTGGATTTCAAAAATAAAAATAAATAAAAACAAAAGGACCAAGAATCTGTATGATGGACCAGAAAGCATCAAAAACTATAAAACAACTGGCTGCAGGCGGCATCTATCCTAACAGGGTGTGTGGACTTGATGTGATGGGTCTGTTATATTTAAATTTTATTTAATATTACTCTTACATCATGGACCGCACATCAAGTTTTCATCAAAAACCTTACAATATCATTTTTGTAGAAGAACTTCTTATGTATCCCATCCATCTTGGCTTTGTTAAATATTATGGCAGCTTTATTCCAAATAACAACCTCATCTTAATCTTTTTTTTCTCTCAATAAGGGCTTATTGTATAAATGTAAAATTACAAAATTGTTATCTTAATCTAAACTAATCTCATTCATTACAAATTTCCCCAATAACCTGGACTTCATTTCCAACCAAAGGTTGTCTAAACCAGTTTCAATATATCTATATTATTGTTAAAATTGTTAAACTCATTACTACTTAATTTTACTTAATTTCCCTTTTTTAAATGCACTGTTTCCACTATCAAAGGATATTCAATTTGTGTAATACACGGTTAAATGTAACCTTCATTTTACCATGTTTGGAAAACAGATTCAAAATAATTGTGATCACATTGTTTACCATTAGATTCGTTAACCCGGCACATTTTGTTATAAATGTTTTGTCTAAAAAACAGAAATTGGCATGGTGTCCTTCCAGCTTATCACTGACCACATTCTTTCAGGAGAGCACAAAGGAGGGGGTCACATCTGCGTACATGACACACACAAGCAATAGAACTAAAGGTCCCAGCATTCGCACACACACCAATATCTCTCTAAAATCGCTTACTTTTTCCCATTTGTACACAACACATGCATATCATTCTCTCACTTTCTTTTAACTCTTTAATATTTTCCTGCCTAAATTCTGCTTTCCTTATTTTGTTTAAATAACTTTTATATCTAGCTTCTATGATTCTATGATCAGATGGGGAGCCACAGTGCTCATCCCATCTTCCCTCTCTGACAACATATAAAGTATTCTGTTTTACCTCTCATTTCTCTGTTTCTGACTTTTACTAGTTGTAGTGCCTGATCCCAAATTCATCCCACAACTTAACATGAAAATGTCCCTTTCTGTCTAGTTCTAATGTCACCCTTGATCCATCCTGCTCACATAGATAACTGTTTCTTTAGCTATTTACTCTGCACGATTCTTAGTCCCTGTGGACTTTGGTAACCCAGTTACCCATTGTGGATCCCTGTCCACTCTAACCATTAATCTAGGGGCTCAGTATAGGCGGAACCGCACCTTTGGTTCATATGTAGCGCTCCTCTTGCGCTGGGCATTTTTGAGGGTCTCTTACCCTTCATTCCCTTACTTAATTCAATGCCCATAATGACTGGCCAGTCTTCTCTCTTCTCTACTTGTGCCTATACCCTCTTGCCTCTAAACTACTTTATCTAGCAGATGTACTACATATACCTGTGAACAGTACTATTCTTCCCTTTCTTATTTATAACACTCCGATGGACAATAGACAGGGACAACATAACATTTAACCACCAATCAATACAGTTCGATTAAGGGGAGTAAAATAGGTACCCTTTGTCCCGAAAATGCCTTACCGATCAAGGAAGTCTGATAACTCAAATGTAAGCAAAAGGCTTACCTCAGCCGGCTGATTATCAGAAATTCCCGGATCGTCTCAAGCTCCTCGTTTCGGATACTCAGGGTCACCTGGAATCCCCTCCTAAGGCAAAGCTCGCCATGCTGACTCGGTTGAATTGATGATAGGCAACTCCTATCCTCATATTGATTAGTGGTTCCAAATTAATAATAACTACTGCAGTAGGGAACAGACACAAAAGATACGCTCAGCATCTTTCCAAATTACTGTTCTGCTTTATTATGACGCAATTGAAGGTTTTTATGCACATGATTACGTAGGTATCACATTAATATTACAATTGTACGTTTATGGTAACAAGGGGCGTTACATAGGCAGGCTTATTCTAATCAGGACTCAAAAGAATGTAAACATTTACTGAAAACATTATTAGTGCCGTGTACACAGTGAGGGCAGAGTACAATACATACAAAATACAATACAATTATATACAGAACTTACAAATTTCCATTACAATGTCTTCTCTCCTCTCGGTCTGGAACGAAAAGACTGATACGAGGAGAGATGACATCACTTCCCCTGTCCGTGTTTCCAGTTACACAGACAGGGGAAGGATCTCATTCGTCAGGACCGATCACCAGGTCCAGGCCAGATATCATTGGCCTGGGCATTGATCGGTTCCTGATCGAATCTGATCGTTGCGGCTGACGTACAATGACGGCGATTCGCCTGCCTGTGCCATTCTGCCGCAGTATAACTGCGGCGGACGGTCAGCAAGCGGTTAATTATAAGTTTGAATTATAACTTGGCGAATCCACTTAGCGACAGTGGATTTCGGCGCTGCCTGTCTCTTCTTAGGAGGCTCTGGCAGAATACATAAGACATCAGTCTTAAGAATCTGAGCAGTTGTCTTTAAATAGATTCTCACTGCTCTCACCACATCAAGACAATGTAGTGACTTTTCTTCCATGGAACATGGTTTTGGAAAAAAACGATGGCAGGACAATATCTTGGTTCAGGTAAAAACCTGAAACCACTTTTGGCAAAAGCCTGGACGAGGGCGTAAAACCACTCTGTCCTCATGAATAATCAAATATGGCTCTTTACAAGAAAGAGCAGCCAATTCCGAAAACCTCCTTGCTGAGGATATAGCAACCAAAGTACCAACTTCCTTGTCAGAAGGACGAAGGGAATATGCTGTATTAGTTCAAATGGCTTTTTTTGTAACAAAACAAAAACTAAATTCATGTCCCAAGGGCTTAAGGTGATTTAACTGGTGGACTAATCCGCATCACCCCTTGTATGAAACCCCGGACTAAGAATGCGGTTTTTGAAATAAAATCTATAAGGCTAAGACTTGGCCCTTAATAGTACTCAAGACCAACTTCATCTTTCCTCCTAATTGTAGAAAGGCAAGAATTCTGCTTATGATATATCTCCAAGGGTGTCAACCCTTGGATTCACACCAGGAAACATAAGCCTTCCAGACTCTATAATGTATAATTCCGGAAGTTGGTTTCCTTGTATTAATCAAAGTAGAGATAACTGACCCGGAAAGCCCACGTTTCCTCAGAACGTGGGTTTCAATAGCCAAGCCGTTAAATTTAGCGATCGTAAAGTAGGATGGAATATCGGCCCGTGTGAGAGCAGGTCTGGCCTTAGTGGAAGGGACCATGGATCCTTCACTGCCATCTTTACGATTTCTGCATACCATGACCTTCTGGGCCATGCTGGTGCTGCCAAAATTACCGGTTTTCTTTCCAGCTTGATCCTGAAAAGAAGTCGAGGCAGCAATTGAATAGGGGGAAATGCATAGATCAGTGAAAGCTGATCCCACGGTATCACCAACGCATCTGTTCTGCATGCGAATAGATCGTTTGTTGTGGACACAAAGTTGACCAACTTTATGTTGAACTGGACGCTAGAAGATCTACGTCCGGAGTCCCCCATCTTTGACAAACAGCCCGAGAATATGTTGGGGTGAAGAAACCATTCCCCTGGGAATAACTGGTGGTGACTTAAGTAGTTCGCCTGCCAATTCTCTATTCCCAGAATGAAGACTGCTGATAGGCACGGAATATTTTTTTCTGCCCAAGTTAGAATATGGTTCACCTCTCTCTGCGCTGAGAGACTCTTGGTGCCCCCTTGGCGATTGATATAGACCACAGCCGTGGCATTGACAGATTGGTTCCTAACAGGACAATCCCTTAACCTGGAAGTCCAGATCTTTAGAGCCAGACGCACTTCCCGAATCTCTAGGATTATCTCCAGATAACTGGCCTGAAGGATTTTCCTTTCAGCAGATTCTGGTTAGTAACCACCAATTGAGGCTTTGGGACACCCTTGGGGAAAGCCGCATTGGCAAGTCCAAAGCTTGGATCGTCTTGTTAGCAGATAGAATACTGTTTTGCAACAGTCTCAAATGGAACTGGGCATAGGGAACGGCTTAGAATGAAGCCACCATCCTTTCTAACAACCTCATGGAAAGGCAAATGGATGTATCTCCTTTTGACCTGACCATTTGCACCAACTCTCTTATGAAGTTGTTTTTTTTTTGCCTGGGCAAGAACACCCTTTTTCTGGGCTGTATTAATGATCAGACCTAAATACTCCAGCTTTTTTAGCGGTTTTAAGGGAGACTTCACTAGGTTGAGAACGCAACTCAGACTTTTCCAGGTAACTGGTTGTAACGCCGTACACCTTACTCCGAACACCGATTGGTCTATTAGCAATAGATCTTCTAGGTATGCCAAGACTGTTTAAGCCCTGTGCCCTTGACCTGTCTAGAGGTGGGGCAAGCACTTTTGTGAACACTCGGGGTGCTATAGCTGGCCTGACGGGCAAGGCGATAAACTGAAATGCTGCTGTTATATTTCGAACTGCAGAAACCTTTGGTGAGCGGGAAATATATGGACATGCAGATATGCATCCCTGATGCCGATAGGTGCCAGAAGTCCTTCTCCTTGTAGGATAGAAACTACTGACCTGATTGACTCCATAAAAAGGAGTGGATCGTCAGGAACTGATTTCGATTCTTTTAGATCTAGAATGGATCTGTTGAATTTCTGCGTGGATCTGTACATGTACAGGAAACGCATCAAAAAGGCAGTGAAGGTTTCAAGGAAAATAGGAAAAAACAGAACTATCAGCTGACTCTACTAGAGGTAGCTTGAAAGAGGCATGAATCATCTCTGTAAGAGATTTGTAACAGCAATTTCTCAGATTGCGAAGCTGAAAAAAGGTTCAACTTCAGTTGTCTCCTCCGCAGGGGAGTAATCATTTTGCCTTTCTTCCTGATCACCTGAGGGTAACCCTTCATCTTCTACCCACTGTTCCCTTGATAAGGGATCTAAGGTGGGGGAGGGGGATTTAATACGCTTCCTATCTTTGGATAGCAGATGCGGTTAAAGTCGCTAATTTTCCTTCTAGGCCCTGCAGGGCGAAGGAAAACGCATTTTCAATCATGTATACAGGGGCTGAATGTTTTCTCCTCTTAGAGTCTGAAAGTCTTAGTTACCACTGCCCAGGGGCATTGCTAGGTGGTAAAAAGACCAGGGGCTTCAGCTCGAAGTCCAAGAACCGGGGGTGGGGGGGTGGCGTGGCACAGCTTTTTTTTGGGGGCTGGGTGGTGGGGTTGTGTGACTTACCAATGCCCATCAATGCTGACCAGTAAATACACCTGCCTGACACTGACCATTACACTGACCTGCCTGACCTACGTACACTGACCTACCTGACCAACATACACTGACCTAGATTATACACTGACCTACATACACTGACCACTGACCTGCCTGACCTACATACACTGACCTGCCTGACCCACATACATTGACCTGCCTGACCTTCATACACTGACCTACATACATTGACCTGCCTGACCTACATACACTGACCTGCCTGACCTACATACACTGACCACTGACCTGCCTTACCTACATACCCTGAAAACTGACCTGCCTGAACTACATACACTGACCACTGACCTGCCTGACCTACATACAATGACCTGCCTGACCTACATACACTGACCTGTCTGACCTACATACATCTACCACTGACCTGCCTGACCTACATACACTGACCTGCCTGACCTACATACACTGACCACTGACCTGCCTGACCTACATACACTGACCACTGACCTGCCTGACCTACATACACTGACCTGCCTGACCTACATACACTGACCACTGACCTGGCTGACCTACAAACACTGACCACTGTCCTACCTGACCTACATACACTGACCTGCCTGACCTACATACACTGACCACTGACCTGCCTGACCTACATACACTGACCACTGACCTGCCTGACCTACATATACTGACCTGCCTGACCTACCTGACCTACATACACTGACCTGCCTTACCTACATACACTGACCTGCCTCACCGACATACACTGACCACTGACCTGCCTCACCGACATACACTGACCACTGACCTGCCTGACCTACATACACTGACCACTGACCTGCCTGACCTACATACAAAGACCTGCTGACCTACATACACTGACCTACATACACTGACAATGACATACATACACACACTGTGTGTCTGACCTACCTCAGCTCAGCCGTGGTGTGCGGTCAAAGCAGGCAGTCAGTCAGTCACTCGTCACCGCCAGAGAGGAGCCGAGCCGAGGAGGAGAGCCAAGGAAGGGAGGAGAGCCGCCCACCCGAGCAGGGTTGTAGCTTTCCCGCCTTCTGGAGCCTGCAGGCTAAGATGGACGTCACGTCACATGTCTTGTGGTCCTGGCATTGGTGCTGCTGGCTCCAGAAGGCGGGACCTGCGGGACTCGGCCACACTCGGCTGCTATGGCACTTGGCCACTTTCGGCCGCTATGGCACTCGGCTACTTTCGGTCGCACTCGGCCACTTTCAGCCGCACTCGCGATCAGATCGGTTCCGGCGGCCGGCGCTTGGGGGCCAACAATGAAATGCAGCATTCCATAGACTCTGGGCTTTTCGGGGTCACATTCGGGGCTTAGGCCCCCCCTAGCCACCCCCTCCCGACTCCCCTGTCACTGCCTAGAGGCAGCTGCCCCTGGCGAAGGGGAAGGAGTCTGTTTAAATAAAAGGACATTTATACCTTCTTGGACAAAAGAGTACCTTTCCTGCTAGAAATCATTTGAATGTATTTCACCAAATCTTCCCCAATGAAAAGGGAAACTAGTCAGAAGCCTTTTTGCAAGATGCTTCGGCTGACCAGCTTTTCAACCACAGGGTACTACGCATATGTTTTAGCACAAGCGCAACGCGGGACGCTTGGTGGATAGAGTCTTTTATGGCGTCTATGGCAAAACATAGCGCCTTTGGTTGGAGGATTTTAACAAAATATTCCAACTTTTTATCTATTGGATCCTTAAGCATCTGTGCATCTTTATTGATGCTGGAAATCACAGCGTCTACTGCTGGTACTTTCCATCCTTTTAAATTTTTCCTCTATGATAGAGAACTGAGAAACTCTTTGGAGGGAAAAAATGTTTATCCGGACGATCCCATTCAGCATAAAAAAGCCCTTCTAGAAATGCATGAAAAAGGCTATAAAGGTTTTTTTTTTTTTTTTGTAAACCCAAGGAAGGGACCGAACTTTCAGATGACTCTGTTAGGAGTAGCATCAAAAGTGGAATGAACCATCTCGGTAGGAGTTTGTACCATCAATCTGGGTTGCATAAGGTTCATCAACTGTTTCCTCCACAGAGGAAAATTCGGCTTGTTTTTCCCCGTGATAACTTGAGGGTAATACCCCATCCTGTGCCCACTGTTCCCTTGGAAAAAGGGGTTTGGGGTGGGGGAGGGGGATCTAGCACGCTTCCGATCCTCTTGAATGGAGTATGCGATTAAAGCCGCTAACCTTCCTTCTAAGCTCTGCAGGGCAGAGGAAAATGCATCTTCAGTCACGTATACAGGGGCTGAAGTGTGAGAAGCAGTTGCACGACCAATTGCTTCCAATGATTCACCCTGGCTTGCCATGTCAGGTATCTCCGGAGAGGATGACAGTGTGGAGGCATGACTGGAATTCCCAGCGCCTAGGGGTGGAATCCTTGATACCTTTGTGGTAGCTTTGGAAGTCTTAGTGCTAAGCTCAAAAGCAGAGGCACTTTAAAAAAAATTATGGTATTTGCTGAACAATAGTTTAGCAAAAAACTATGTCACCATAAGGATCAGCCCTTTGATGCTGAGTAACCATAATATTTCCTGTACTGTAAATGCCTGCTTACACACCTTTACATGCCCAGTGCTCCTGTGTCCCTTAGTGTGACAGACTTCTGTCTTCAGCATATGAACTGAGAGCGTCTGTGTTAAGCCTCAGGTGAGAACCTGATTAGGTGTCCTCAGCGTCTTCCGCCCTAGTGTATGCGCCGTGTGCTCCACGTGGATGTGACGTCCCGCACACGGCGCCGCCTATCTGTGAGCTACGCCCCTCTGCAATACCCGCCCCCCACCTTGTTTTAAAAAAATAACACTAGTCCGCGCGGGCGGACGGCATTCGGGTCTGTAGATGCAGACCCGAAGTGGGGGAGGAGGTGGCGCCGCGATGGACGCCGGACTTTGAGTCTGCAATGCTATACAGGGGCTGAATGCCTGTCCAGGCTCAACAAGAACAAGTCTGATAATACAAACAGTGGAAGCTGTTACCACACCTCTCCAGGAGGGGAGGGGAGGGGGAGGGGAATTTATGTCAGCAGTGTTTGTTAGGCTCCCAGTTTTAAAGGAAGACTTCACTTTATAAAAAAAAAATGTAAATGGCTGTTTTTGTATGTTCATAAACTACTGCTGTACCCCCTTTAGATCCCTCAGAAGAGGAACACCACCTGTTCAATTAAGAACCCCCCTCTGGCTGCTAGGACCACACCTGCTGCTATAGCCGGACACAGAGCTGCTGAAAAAGGCATCGTACAAGGAAAGTGTAATATACTCCCTCTAGAGGAGACATTTTTAAAGGCATACAGAGTTTTCGCTGGTTCTTCTTTTTAAGGGCTTTGTTTGCCCATTTTTATTAACCACTTGCCGCCCGCCCTATTACCAAATGACGGCGCAAAGTGGTCTGATATTCCTAAACCGGACTTCATATAACGTGATCAGGAATATCAAGCCGCTGCGCGCACCCGGGGGCGCGCATCACTGCGATCGTTGTTGCGGGGTGTCAGTCTGACACCCTTCAACACCGATCTAGGTAAAGAGTCTCTGACGGAGACTCTTTACCACGTGATCAGCCGTGTCCAATCAGGGCTGATCACGATGTAAATAGGAAGAGCCGGTGATCAGCTTTTCCTTACTCGCGTCTGACAGACGCGAGTAGAGGAGAGCCGATCGGCTGCTCTCCTGACAGAGGGGGTCTGTGCTGATTGTTTATCAGCACAGCCCCCGCTTGGATCCTGCCCAGGACCACCAGGGAAGCCGCCCAGGACCACCAGGGAAGCCATCCACACTGGACCACCAGGTATGCCCCTAGGCCCCCAGGGAAATACCAATATATGTGTTGGCAAAAACAAAAAATAAAAGCTGCGCTTAAAGTGAAAATACAGTGTAGTGAAAACTAAGCAGCCTGCATCGAGATCTAGTCTCCAAATCCCACCATAAATAATAATACAAAAAAGATGCGGCGCTAAAAACAAATAAAACCAGTGAAATAAATTGATACAATAATCAAAAATAATTAGTGCAAGTTAAATAATCATATTCAATATCCCAAAATTAGTGGGACAGATAGAATCCAAAAAGCAAAGCAAGGAAGAGTCCGTGATTAATCAAGAAAGAGTGCAAAAAGGGCCACAACAGAGATGAGGATGCAGTGGAGAGAATCTTCTATAGTTCCTCACACCCGAGGTGGAATATCAAATATGCTCACCAGATCCCGTTGACCGCCATTACAGCGGTCAAAAACAGCACAGGGAATTTTGGGGCTCCCCACAACCTCAGCTCAATGGTACCGATGGGCGACAGATGGTATCGTGTAGCAGCTTGATGGAATACCGAGGCGATGGACTTGATTTTCATCTAGAGGGCGCTCAATTTCTCATTCGCTTTGTTGCCAGAATGTCACCTGAGACTGAGGGCAGCAAAAAACGCCAAGGAAAATCCTTTTGTAATATGCCTGTAACCATGATGGTTACAGGCATATTACAAAAGGATTTTCCTTGGCGTTTTTTGCTGCCCTCAGTCTCAGGTGACATTCTGGCAACAAAGCGAATGAGAAATTGAGCGCCCTCTAGATGAAAATCAAGTCCATCGCCTCGGTATTCCATCAAGCTGCTACACGATACCATCTGTCGCCCATCGGTACCATTGAGCTGAGGTTGTGGGGAGCCCCAAAATTCCCTGTGCTGTTTTTGACCGCTGTAATGGCGGTCAACGGGATCTGGTGAGCATATTTGATATTCCACCTCGGGTGTGAGGAACTATAGAAGATTCTCTCCACTGCATCCTCATCTCTGTTGTGGCCCTTTTTGCACTCTTTCTTGATTAATCACGGACTCTTCCTTGCTTTGCTTTTTGGATTCTATCTGTCCCACTAATTTTGGGATATTGAATATGATTATTTAACTTGCACTAATTATTTTTGATTATTGTATCAATTTATTTCACTGGTTTTATTTGTTTTTAGCGCCGCATCTTTTTTGTATTATTAAATACCAATATATGCCTAGGCAGCTGCCAATCAGTGCCCACTCCAATGCCTACCACTGCCAGTGCCACCAGGGATGCCTATCAGTGCCTCATTACAGTGGCGCGTATCAGTGCCACCTATCAGTGCCCATCAGTGCCCATCAGTGCCAACTATCAGTGCCGCCTATCAGTGCCACCCCAGCAGTGCCACCTTTCAGTGCCCATCAGTGCCGCCTACCAGTGCCCATCAGTGCCGCATATCAGTGCCCATCATCAGTGCCCGTCAGTGCCCACTCATTGGTGCCACCTCATCGGTGCTGCTGTATCAGTGCCTGTCAGTGCCCATCAGTGAAAGAGAAAACTTACTTATTTACAATTTTTTTTAACAGAAATAAAAGCAAAACTTTTATTTTTTTTCAAAATTTTCGGTCTTTTTTTATTTGTTTAGCAAAAAATAAAAACCGCAGAGGTGATCAAATACCACCAAAAGAAAGCTCTATTTGTGGGAACAAAATGATAAAAATTTAGTTTGGGTACAGTGTAGCATGACCGCTGAATTGTCATTCAAACTGCGACAGCGCTAAAAGCTGAAAATTGGTCTGGGCAGGAAGGTGTCTAAGTTCCCTGTATTGAAGTGGTTAAAAGAAAGTTCAGCAAACAAAGATGGGTTTCCCTCACAGGGGTTTTCAGCATTCCTTTTCCCATCAACAAAATGATATTTAGCCTAGTTGGCTCTCACTTGCAGCACTGCAGCTCTGGCCTTACACTCCAGGCCCTTGTCTGTCCCATGCAGACAGTTTCATCAACCACCTTGGTGCACACAGCTAGTGGCCTCTTCCTGCACTGGCTCCCACCTGGAGCCCTCCTGACTCCTGGTACTCAAATTTCCTATCTGCCGGGGTGGAGCCCAGAACTATGGTCAGGTTACTACTAAAAGCCCAGCACACACCTGACCAATCAGTATGCTGACTGTTTTCAAAATCAGGACCCAGGACTGGGGATTTCATCCCACCCGGATCTTTCAGAAATCCCAGGGCTCCAGGTCCCAAAGTGGACCTTCTAAGAAAGGAGGAAACTGAAAAGCCAGTTTCCTCTTCATGTTACAAGCTCCCTGGAGCCCCTCAAACCGTCTGGTTGAGAATTCTGAGTCACATCTTCCTTCTAGACCCTGGCAGGGCAACGCTCTGCCATATATATATATATATATATATATATATATATATATATATATATATATATGGGAGAAAAAGCATAGGTGGACCTTTTATAGTTCTTAGGCTTCTCCCCTTATCTTATCCTCGCTGCAGGATACTGCTATAATTGCAGATCCAAACTTCACCCATCACGGCGGGCAGCGTAGTTAAACCTTCAAAAGGTCCCTTTTAATAGGGGTTCCACTCATGGGCGTCCGCAGAACTTTTTTCAGGGGGGGCATCATTTTAGGGTCACCCATGCACCGCCCCTTTTCAACAATGTCATTATCACATTATCATGGTCAGAGACTGCAGACGTAGTACAGTCCCTAGGATGAGTAATGGATAATGCCCAACAGGCCCTCTTACCAGACCCAGAGAAACTACAGCAGTGATCCCTCTGCCTGGACGATCGCTCACTCTGGATTCCCCGGCAGCAACTCTGGTCAGTAGTGTAGCATGTCTGTACCATGGTAGTGGCTCAGTGTCTCTCTCTCTGGTGGTGCTGGGCAGCGTGGCTCTCTCTGGTGGTGCTGGGCAGCGTGGCTCTCTCTCTGGTGGTGCTGGGCAGTGTGGCTCTCTCTCTGGCTTCCGCCCAGCACACTCCTTATTCTTTGTCCTGTAGCGCTCTCTCCCTCAGCTTTTTTCCAGCCTGCAGTCTCTCAATCTCCCTCTTGATCGAGCTGTAGCCTCCTCCCTGTGGAAAATGGGGCCGCCAGTCTTTGGGACTACATGTCCCTTGATGCTCTCCTCTCCTAATCTCCTTTGATTGGCCCTCAGTTATGGCCAATAGGGAAGGAACAGAATGGGCAGGAAGCTGGGCGGGGAACCTGGTGAGAGCCGCCGTCTCTTCTTCCTGACAGGAGAAAGGGGGGGCAAGCGGGGGAAACCTCTGACAGCTCACAGCTCGCCTTTCTCCTGTCACAGCACCGCCGAGTTCTCTGCTGGACTGAGCAGGGAAAAGAAGTCACACTACACTGATGGGGGGGCTTGACAGCACCCTGATTGTGTCACTCCACTGGCGGGTGGCACCCAGGTGCGGGTTGCCTGCACCCCGATAGCGATGCAACTGTGCTGAATTTAAGATCCAATCCCTGATTCCAGGGGGGGCACTTGACCCCCCTTGCCCCCACCTGCGGACACCCATGGTTCTACTCCTTTGGACCTGTAAAGTACCCCTCAGGACAATTTAGGTAATGTAGCAAGACCAAAAAGAGTCTTGGTTTCTAGGGTCCAGCCCTCAAAGAGAAGCGTTACAAGCAAAACCTCATTCTTCTATGCGAGGCCCGGGTACCATCCTGTGGCCACAGTGGCGTGGATGGATCCGGTTGTGGAGGCTTTTTAAATCAAGCATGTATACCTCCTGGAGCTCCTCAGAGCAAATCTTTACTCGTGACCAACACCTTAGACACTGGCGAAAAAACTGATGTGCTCCTGGAAGGAGGAGGGGTTATATAGGGAGTGAACTTCCTTGATTGGGTATACCAGTGTCAACACCTGAAGGTGGCCCATAACCCATTAAGTAATTACTTAAGGCTCTGTGTCCCATGATGTATGATAAAGAAATATATATTTGTGCTCCCACATCATGCATATGTGAATCTAGCCCTTATTCTGAACTCGGGGCACAAACAATCTCTTTAAAATATATACCTCTGTGGGGGCGTGGCTTGCCGCATGGAGCTGAAGGACGTGTAGTGTCTCAGCTCCCGGATCCCGTGGCTTCACAGGGCTTCTCCGCACCGCAGAACGCAGCCTCACCAACTCCAATGGGGAAAGATAAGTACAAGGAGGCTAAGGGAACAGGGGGATCCCGTCCAGGGGGTGATTTAGGGGGTGATTTAGGGGAATTTTTCACCCGATCTTCGGCCGCGGCCCAGCGGCCGGAATCCAAGATGGCGCCGGTGCCCCGACCCACTCTGAATCTACCTTAGACTCCCTGGCTGGTTCTCAGACATGCCATCCACCCCCCGGGACTCAGGATCGCCAGTGGCATCTCCAGCTTTCATATTTAGGGGGGAACATGGGGGAACAGTGACAAAAGTAGGGGGGCAACTATAAAATTCAATGTTTATATATATATATATATACACACAACGGGCCCTTTCACATGTTCTGCAGTGAGCTCCCTTCCTACTGTATTGGGGCTCCCCCAGGGTGGCAGAAAACAAGAGATATATGTCACCGGCATACCAGGAAAATATAAGGGTCCAAAGCAGTGGGAGAACTATCAGGGTTGCAAAGGTTGTCTTGCCACCGGGCCCTGGTGTTCTGCCACTGTGGGGTTCCCCAGCTTCCTCTTGCTGTCATGCCCCTGCTATTGACAGCGCTGGTCTGGCATCTCTTGGAATTTACAGGCTGGTTCTCCTGTCCTAAGGATGGGAGAAATCAGTCTGTTTTTTCAGTAACTGAGAGTCCTGGTGGAGTCCTTCCTGCAACTCGCTCTTCTCCCTGCCAATGAGGATGCAGGGGAAGGAGCATATCGGGCGGCCGTGGTTGTGTGAACGCTCGCATTATGCAGTGTCATCGAGCAGAGGGAGGGGGGAGGAGTCACCCACAGGAGCTGACTGGGGATGCTCTCCCTCTCAATAGAGTCTGATATATATATATATATATATATATATATATATATATATATTTATTTTTTTTTTTAATTAGGGGGCACATGGTGGGGCACAGCATAATGTTGGGGGGTCAGGGCCCCCTCTGGCCCCCCTAGTGACAACGCCATTGAGGATCGCCCCTCCAGATGCTCCAGGAGCCATTCCAATACCTCCCTGGGATCGGAGGATGGCTGGGACTTGGAGTCCCAAATGAGATCCCTGCACAGCTACATGCACTCCCTCTCCACAAAGGCTGACTTTGAGCAGTGTGTTAAGCGCATTGAAAAAACATACAAACAAGAAATAACTGAGTTTAAAAAAGACATTGGGGCTCGTTGTGAAAACACCACTGAGGGCCTCCACGCCACCGTACGGACCCATGAAGAAATACTAAATACTCACACAGTCATGCTGCAGCAATTATCATACCAGCAAGACGACATTGAAAATAGAAACAGATGCAACAATATTCGCGTCCGCGGGATACCTGAATCCGTGGAATCAAAGGATTTAAAGGCGGCTGTGACAGCCATTTTCAACCAACTTTTGCAACTGCCTAAAGACAATCCCCTTGAACTGGACCATGTCCACAGGACCTCCGGCCCCAGGAAACCTGACACATCATTTGTACATGACACCCTATGCAGAATGCACTTTTACAACATTAAAGAGACCATCATGCGGGCTGCGAGAACTCAAGATTCTATTCTCTTTAACACTTCACCCATGATGCTTCTACTGGACCTCTCGCGTCAGACTCTGACCATGGGGAAAGCCCTGAAACCCCTCACACATCTGTTGCAATCACACCAACTGAAGTATCAATGGCATTTTCCTTTCCAGCTACAGGTCCACCACGATGGGAAGACAGACATTTTCTGCACGCTCGGGGACCTCCCAACATTTCTTAGTACTCTGGACTTGCTGCATGTCTCTATCCCAGACTGGCCTTTCACACCCACCACCCCAGGCCTACCATACCTACCACAGTGGCACAAGAAAAGTCGCAAGCGACGCCCTGGATCCTCCTCACACAAAGACCCCAATGATTGAATCTCTATAGAACGGCTATTCTTATGTCCTTTCTTGTTTGTGCAGGATTACTCCCTGATATAACTCATGTTCTTATGAGTGCCCCCTGTACAAAGTTTTCCACGTTGTACACCTTACGGAACATTGCTACAGTTGGAGACTAATGCCCTGTATACACGGTCGGACTTTCCGACAGAATATGTGTGATCAGAGCTTATTGTCGGAAATTCCGACCGTGTGTGGGCTCCATCGGACTTTTTCCATCGGAATTTCCGACACACAATGTTTGTGAGCATGCTATAAAATTTTCCGACAACAAAATCCAATCCTTTAAATTCCGATCGTGTGTAGACAAATCCAACGGACAAAGTGCCACGCATGCTCAGAATAAATTAAGAGACAAAAGCTATTGGCTATTGCCCTGTTTATAGTCCATACGTACGTGTTTTACGTCACCGTGTTCAGATTTTCTGACAACTTTGTGTTACCGTGTGTATGCAAGACAAGTTTGAGCCAACATCCGTTGGAAAAAATCCATGGATTTTGTTGTCGGAATGTCTGATCAATGTCCAACCGTGTGTACGGGGCATTACTCTTCATGGAAGACTTCTTACTATGTACCCACGTTGGGACTTGTTAACAAAAGACAGCATGTTCCACAGTTGAATACCAGAACGATTGAACCGTCTTATCTGGATGAACATCCTGTTCCAGTTGCGCAGATTTGTCTACAGCTAACCCCCCCAGTGTTCTGACACACACCATTCAACAAATGACTCCTC
Source organism: Aquarana catesbeiana (assembly GCF_042186555.1). Classification (NCBI taxonomy): domain Eukaryota; kingdom Metazoa; phylum Chordata; class Amphibia; order Anura; family Ranidae; genus Aquarana; species Aquarana catesbeiana. The sequence goes on from NC_133329.1 coordinate 31,200,882, forward strand.
TGACTTCCTACTATTTTGTGTCAAAATTTACCTGCTTTAATATTTTCTTTTCCTAAATCACAGGGAAATGTATACTTGAATACTGCCTGCTCACTTGCATAGCAGGAGTATACTAAATGTTTGTCACATCATACCATGCTCTATACACATTTGTATGTTAATGTTCATGACATCCCTTTCTTTTCCTCCCCCATGACAGGTTGTACTGTTGTTTATTTTATTCTTAGTACTGCCCTGTGGAGCCTGGGACCCTGCCCCCCCCCCCCCCCCATGCCTTTAACTACCCCCCTAGGCATAATCGGTGCCAGTCACTGGCACTGTTCTTGGTTTTACTATGTTCTTCATAGCACTTTACTATACATATTATTTTTCTACACATTTGCTCATTTGATGCCACCTAGTGGCCTGTTCATGTAGTTCTGTCTACCCACTGAAATCATGGCTTCAGTCTCTAGTGTTCAGTCACAACCAGACACACTGCATTGCAATTTTATTGACACTGAAACTGAAGAACTCCTTACCCTCTCTTTATCCTCATGCTACTCTTTCTTCCAACTACTCCCCTACTTGTTCCTTCTACAATCCCGCCCCTTCTCCCCATCTCCTCTCCTGCTGGTTGAGCCTGGTCCCCGAAAGACTCTTGTCATTCTCTTCTTACCACCCCTGACCCCCACCAACCAACATGGCAGTCACACCACCACTTAGCCTAGCATCATATAACTGCAGAGGCTTTAATACCCCGGAGAAGCATAGCCAGATCCTATATCACTTCCACAAACAGCGAGCTAATATTTTGCTATTGCAGGAAACACATTTCCGCACTGGGTCTACACTCATAATTTGCAACCGCCATTATACTACTCCACAGCACTAACCCCTAAGCCTAAGTCCAAAGGAGTGTCCATCGCATTCCATAGATCTTTTCACCCTGAAGTACTTGATTCCTGTATCGATGATAATGATCGCTTTATATTTCTCAAATTGAAGCTAAATAACTTTCTTTTTACAGTGGCTAACGTCTACGTGCCTAATACAGACCAGGCTTGCTTCTTCTCCACCACTCTCACCAGACTCTCTGCCTTCAGGGGTTCCTGTGTCATCGCCGGTGGTGATTTCAATATTGCTCTGTCTCCATCTGCCGACACATCCTCGGGTAAGTCATCCATAACCACATCCTCACTCACACACATCAAATCTCTATTACACTCCCATCAATTAGTAGAAGTCTGGAGTATACACCACCCCATGGAAAAGGATTACAGTTATTTCTCTATAGCCCACAATTCATACAGCAGATTGGATTATTTTTTCATTTCACAATCCCTCCTAGACACCCCATTACAATCTTTCTTGGGACATGCCATATGGTCTGACCATTCCCCTGTTTACTTGTCCTTTGCCCGTCCTCCCCAATACCGCAGGGGGCGTCCTGGCATCTTAATGACAATCTACTCTGGGACTCAGTGTGCATCGCTGAAGTTACTAAGGCAATTCAACACTTCACGTCTGATCACTCCTCTGACACTACTACTCCACTTAATCAATGGGAAACCCTGAAATGTATGGTCCGAAGCGTACTCATACAGAACGGTTCCCCTTTGAAAAAGATTAGATCTGATGAAATTGCAAAATGAGTTCCAAGTCTCACACCCGTATGATCGGACGCGGTAGGAAAGTCCTCAGCAGCCTCTACGCATTTCTCAATAGGGTTTGCGTCATCAGGAAGCTGCTGTATCTATGCCTGTCCTCTTATTTATACCTCCTTTAATTTTTTGATTCTTGTCAGCTTGTCAAACAATTGGAAACGGCTGTGACACGAAAACAGAAGTGGTTTAGCCACTGGAACCCAGGCCCATTTTTCCCTTAATATGTATCTATTGTGGTAATTTGTCATAGCTGTATCTATGACAAAATACCACAATAGATACATATTAAGGGAAAAATGGGCCTGGGTTCCAGTAACCAAAATGGCGGCTATACTACTTCCTGTATAGCCCTGAGTATCCAAGATGGCGGCTAAACCACTTCCGGTTTTGTGTCATGGCCGTTTCCAATTGTTTGACAAGCTGACAAGGATCAAAAAATTAAAGGAGGACTCACACAAAAAACCTTAATGAGATGTCCTGCTCCACATCTAAACATCCACTTGAGGCTCTCTCCCCCCCCCCCCCTTATTCCTTCCTGCTCCTTTTTCCTTGTTTTCCTCCCCTCCCTACCCTACCCCTCCGCCTACCATACCAGGTTAACTGTTCTGACTTATGTTTGATACACACTTTCTTAACAATTTATTTCCTTTTTGGGAACGTTGTTCATATACTCTCTAATCAGACCACACTTGCAATAACCAATCTGTATGCTTATACTTGCATGTTTTCGTTCCTCACTGTGACTACATAACCTGTAATTTGTAAAACCCAATAAAAATCTATTGGAGAAAAAAAAATTAAAGGAGGTATAAATAAGAGGACAGGCATAGATACAGCAGCTTCCCGATGACACAAACCCTGTTGCGAAACGCGTAGAGGCTGCTGGGGACTTTCCTACCGCGTTCGATCATATGGGTGTGAGGCTTGGAACGCACACCGCTGTGAGGAGACACTAGGACAGATTGAGACTCCGCTCTCCACATACACTGCTGTATTAGCTTGGTGACAGTTACATACTACATTATGATGGCTATCCACATGTTTTTGTGAGCACTATATGGAGCAAGAGACACTATTGTACTGCTTGAACAGGCTGCGATTGGACCCATCATAAACGGAGTGGTTATCCTAAATGAACCAAAGGCACAAATCCTTACTGTATCTGGTGAGTGGCCATTGCAACAGGTGGTGGTGAAATCACAATAAGTGGTGAATTTGGAGCACTTTATATTGAAGAAAAACGTTATTACTGCACAGGAGTGATCACTTACTGAGGATATCTAGTGTACTGTGGTGCACATGTTGGGGACATTTTTCAAAAACATTTTTTCTGCAAATTTTCTTGCACTGTGCACCACATATATACATTGATATGGGAATAAATCACCGGGACCAGATGGCTTGCATCCGAGGGTACTTAGGGAACTCAGTCAAGTGATTGCCAGACCGTTGTTCCTAATTTTTACAGATAGTCTACTGACTGGAATGGTACCAGCTGATTGGAGAAAAGCCAATGTAGCACCAATATTTAAAAAGGGCCCAAAATACATCCCTGGGAATTACAGACCAGTTAGCCTAACATCAATAGTATGTAAACTCTTGGAGGGGATGATAAGGGACTAAATACAAGATTTTAGTAATAAGAACGGTATCATTAGCAGTAATCAGCATGGATTCATGAAGAATCGTTCTTGCCAAACCAATCTATTAACCTTCTATGAGGAGGTGAGTTGCCATCTAGATAAAGGAAGGCCCGTAGACGTGGTGTATCTGGATTTTGCAAAAGCTTTTGACACAGTTCCCCATAAACGTTTACTGTACAAAATAAGGTCCGTTGGCATAGGGTGAGTACATGGATTGAAAACTGGCTACAAGGGCGAGTTCAGAGGGTGGTGATAAATGGGGAGTACTCAGAATGGTCAGGGGTGGGTAGTGGGGTTCCCCAGGGTTCTGTGCTGGGACCAATCCTATTTAATTTGTTTATAAACGATCTGGAGGATGGGATAAACAGTTCAATCTCTGTATTTGCAGACGATACTAAGCTAAGCAGGGCAATAACTTCTCCGCAGGATGTGGAAACTTTTCAAAAAGACCTGAACAAATTAATGGGGTGGGCGACTACATGGCAAATGAGGTTCAATGTAGAAAAATGTAAAATAATGCATTTGGGTGGCAAAAATATGAATGCAATCTATACACTGGGGGGAGAACCTCTGGGGGAATCTAGGATGGAAAAGGACCTGGGGGTCCTAGTAGATGATAGGCTCAGCAATGGCATGAAATGCCAAGCTGCTGCTAATAAAGCAAACAGAATATTGGCATTAAAAGGGGGATCAACTCCAGAGATAAAACGATAATTCTCCCGCTCTACAAGGCTCTGGTCCGGCTGCACCTGGAGTATGCTGTCCAGTTTTGGGCACCAGTCCTCAGGAAGGATGTACTGGAAATGGAGCGAGTACAAAGAAGGGCAACAAAGCTAATAAAGGGTCTGGAGGATCTTAGTTATGAGGAAAGGTTGCGAGCACTGAACTTATTCTCCCTGGAGAAGAGACGTTTGAGAGGGGATATGATTTCAATTTACAAATACTGTACTGGTGACCCCACAATAGGGAGAAAACTTTTTCGCAGAAGAGAGTTTAATAAGACTCATGGCAACTCATTAATATTAGAAGAAAAGAGGTTTAACCTTAAACTACGTAGAGGGTTCTTTACTGTAAGAGCGGCAAGGATGTGGAATTCCCTTCCACAGGCGGTGGTCTCAGCGGGGAGCATTGATAGCTTCAAGAAACTATTAGATAATCACCTGAATGACCGCAACATACAGGGATATATAATGTAATACTGACACATAATCACACACATAGGTTGGACTTGATGGACTTGTGTCTTTTTTCAACCTCACCTACTATGTAACTATTTAACTATGAATTCTATGAATGAAGTAATATTGTCACATTGTATGATTTTAGTTTTCAGTTTATTTCTCACTTATATATATACCTATATATTTTTGTAATATTTTGTTAGCACTAGCACTTTATAAAGTGATTGGTAACACTATAAGATATTTTGATCAGAAATAATATTTGGGAAAGATAAGTTTTTTTAATATGAAGCCAAAAAAAAGAGAACAATATTAATATACTAATATAGATGGCAGAGAAAAACACTTCATTATAGGATCAATATAGAAATATTTTTTACTTTGCACAATTTGCACACTTCATGGTGGTTATTATACACAAAGGTTTATCTTAAAGGTCTGATCTACTTGGATTGAAAATGAATAAAATCACTTTTGATTATAATTTCATGGACTCACCTCCAGAAGATCTTGTACCCCAGCCGGTCACCCAGCACTCCGTACCACAGGGGAAGGTGGTGGAAGAAGATGGCAGACAGATTGGCATGATGTACTGAGTATAGGTGACAGGTGAGGCCAGCTGTATCAGGGCGATGTCTCCAGGGGTATTAATACTTGAATATTGACTATTGACAATGATATTCTTTACATTGGCAATAACTGTATGAGGGCTGATCACACCCAGCTGGTACATGCCTAAATATACTTTATAATTCGATACCTGGATAGGACTGCAGAAAGAAAACAGAACATAACATGTATAAATGAGGACCCATCTGTTGTAGAAGGCAATGCAATATCATTACTATCAATGAACTTCAGAATCTAATGAATGAAATACAACTTGATCATAATATGTTCTCTATGAATGGATTGTATGTACACAAGTCCAATGGTATAAACTTTAGAGTTTACTGATGCTAAGTCGTAGTAATCTCTATTGAAGGCTCAGAAGTGGAATGCAATTGTATGTATACTTGTTAGATCTACAACATTAAACAGTTCAAAATAAAGATATTAAAATAAGCCAGATATAAAAGATACAGAATCATTAAGCTCTGTATTGATTAATACATCATTACATGCATTTTATTTATTGCAAGCAGTGTAAGCACCTGAATTGGTATCAGCCTCTTACAGTGCCTCTACAGCAAAACTCAGACTAGGGAAAGAATAAACAGTACAAGGAGAAAACCAATCATGGAGCATGCTGATAGAGGGAGAGAGCAGAGTGGCAGGGAGATAAGCCTATCACTTTGCTGCTTCTCCTTCACTGTCCAGTCACAGCCTGGAGGCGGGATCATGACAGAATAGGCTCAGAGGAGCTGGGTTGATTGATGATGGCCGTCATTCAACCTAAAAGACTGAGCACAACTAGTGGAAAAAAATATGTTCTTTTGGGAATGGCTGTGGATTGAGGGTGAGTATTTGATCCTTATATGGGCTTACTTTACTGGAATGAAGTGTTGCATCCTCCTTTGATTAAAGGGCAGGTGTAGGAATAGTTAAAACAGAACCAGCAGAACCACAATGAGATAAATGAGCCTGTGGCTTAGACTGAAGGTGCAGCACCCCAGAGACTTCATATCTAGGCAGTGTTCTGACAGTGGCCCATTTATACCTCCTCCTGCTGTCATGTAGACCTGGACCCTGCTTAGCTCCAGGCAGGGAAAAGTTCAAAGCACTCTTCATGATGTCCCAAGTGTGCTACTAATATCCAAGTGGTAAACTATGAGTTTAGGGTATTGTATAGACTACTCTTCAGAAGAGATTGGCCGAAACACCCCCCTGTTTGGTTTGCAGCAAAGCTCCTGAACAGGAGAAAAACCCGAACAGTGAACCCCATTGAAATCTATGGAAGCCGAACAGGAAAAATCAAAAGTGCCCATTTTTAAGGCTTATATGCAAGTAAATAAAGTGGAAACTCTGTAGATTGTATAGAACATGCTGCAGCAAAAATGACAATTCTAAAGAAAAAAAAATATGTCAAATCACATTTCAATTGACTTGCGGTTGCAATTTCCGGCACCCAGCTATTGAAAATGGTGCGGGGTCCCGCCCGCCAAAATTTTAAAAAGAAAGCGTGGGGTCCCCCCCAAAATCCATACCAGACCCTTATTCAAACATGCAGCATGGCAGGTCAGGAAAGGGAGGGGGCAGGCGAGTGTCCCCTCTCTTGAACCATACCAGGCCACATGCCTTCAACATGTTGATGGGGACAAGGGTCTTTTCCCCACAACCATGGCTGGCAGTTGTGGGGGTATGCAGGCGGGGGGCTTATTAGAATCTGGAAGCCCCTTTAACGAGGGGGCCCCCAGATCCCACCCCCTTTGTGAATGAGTATAGAGTACATAGTAACCCTACCCATTCACCAAAAAAATTGTCAAAAAGTAATAAAAACACAGAGACAGTTTTTGACAATTCCTTTATTAAAAAATAAAAACACAGTGTCCCCCCGATGTAAATCCATCATCAATTAAACACTCCTGCCGTCTATGAAGGCTGGCCGCCTACTGCAGGCTCCGCTGTTTGACAGTTCTTATATAGGGAAGAGCAGGGCCACTTAGCTACGTCACCTGGTGGCACCGCCCCCCCCTTCTGAAGTCACAGACGGCTGAATGCTGGGTCGGTGATGTCACAAGGGGGTGGTGCCACCAGGTGACATAGCTAAGTGGCCCTGCTCTTCCCTATATTAGAACTGTCAAACAGAGGAGCCTGCAGTAGACGGCCAGCCTTCATGGACGGCGGGAGCATTTTTTTTTCTGGCTGCGGTGGGCGGTGTGATTGACAAAAGATTTACATGGGGGGGCACTATTTATTAAAAAAAAAAGGAATTGTCAAAAACTGTCTCTGTGTTTTTATTACTTTTTGCCACTTTTTTGATGAATGGGTAGGCGTACCAAGCCCCTGCCCGCATACCCCTACAACTACTGGCCAGGGTTGTGGGGATGAGGCCCTTGTCCTCATCAACATGGGGACAAGGTGCTTTGGGGTGGGGGGACAAAGTCCCCCCCTAAAGCACCCAACCCCCCATGTTGAGGGCATGTGGCCTGGTATGGTTCAGGAGGGGGGCACTCGCTTGTCCCCCCTCCTTTCCTGACCTGCCAGGCTGCATGCTCGGATAAGGGTCTGGTATGGATTTTGGGGGGACCTCACGCCAGTTTTTTTTGCCAGCAATGTTTTTTTTTTTTTATTCAGCTGTCAGTGGGGAAGCCCATTGACAGCTGGTGACTTATCGGCTGTTAAGGAGCGGGCCCGGGAAGCCAGCGCAGCGTCCTTAACAAACAACTTTTACTGTACCCTGATTGGGCAAAGCTTTGCAGTGCATTTGGCAGACAAACACCCGCTAAGCACCATGCAAATTCAGGTGTTCCTCGAACCGGGTGAACAGCCAATGCGCGCCCCGAATGGATACTTGGGCCGAACCATTTGCCCAACTCTACTCTTCACCTGCGTCTATCTATCCACAGTGAATTAGCCTATCAACTCAATAGCTGAATCAAGGGCCCAATATTAGCGCTCATACAGGGGCTCTTTAGTTAACATTACCAATCAATGATGATCAGTGAGGCACACTTGGCAGTTTTAAAGTGTCCACTTTAAAAAAGAAGAACACTATCAATGAATATGTCCATGACTGTTTTTTAGAAACAATTCCAAAAGCAGAATGATTGGTGTCTGATGGAAGAATTGGTTTATAAAGGTCACATGTTATACTCACTTCTGGATGCATTGTGCTGCCGTCATAACCCACTCCTGTGAGATCAGGGAGCCCCCACACATATATTGTCCATCTGTAACATAAACCTGCCAGGGCCACTTCCCATCCAATGAATCTGTACCACCAACTATCCGACTGGACACCGACGGGGAACCGCACACTGAAAAATGTTGTGCAGATGACACAAGCAAAAAAATAAATAATTTGTTTTACTTAGATAGGATAATAGATATAATTATTATCTATTATGTATCTATCTATGTATATATATCTATTTACAGTGCCTTGAAAAAGTATTCATACCCTTGAAATTTTCCACATTTTATCATGTTATGACCAAAAACTTAAATGTATTTTATTGGTATTTAATGTGATAGACAGACACAAAGTGGCTCATAACTGTGAAGTGGAAGTTAAATGATAAATGGATTTCAACATTTTTTACAAATAAATATGTGAAAAGTGTGTCGTGCATTTGTATTCAGCCCCCTTTACTCTGATACCCCTAACTAAAATCTAGTGCAACCAATTACCTTCAGAAATCACCTAATTAGTATATAGAGTCCACCTGTGTGTAATTTAATCTAAGTATAAATACAGCTGTTCTGTGAAGTCCTCAGAGGTTTGTTAGGGAACCTTAGTGAACAAACAGCATCATGAAGGCCAAGGAAGACACCAGACAGGTCAGGGATAAAGTTATGGAGAAGTTTAATGCAGGGTTAGGGTATGAAAAAATATTCCAAGCTTTGACCATCTCACGGAGCTCTGTTCCATCCATCATCTGAAAATGGAAAGAGTATGGCACAACTGCGAACCTACCAAGACATGACCGTCCACTTAAACTGACCAGCCGGGCAAGGAGAGCATTCATCAGAGAAGCAGCCAAGAGGCCCATGGTAACTCTGGAGGAGCTGCAGAGATCCACAGCTCAGGTGGGAGAATCTGTACACAGGACTACTATTAGTCGTGTTCTCCACAAATCTGCCCTTTATGGAAGAGTGACAAGAAGAAAGCCATTGTTGAAAGAAAGTCATAAGAAGTCCCGTTTGCAGTTTACAAGAAGCCATGTGGGGGACACAGCAAACATGTGGAAGAAGGTGCTCTGGTCAGATGAGACCAAAATTTAACTTTTTGGCCTAAAAACAAATCACGATGTGTGGCAGAAAACTAACACTGCACATCACCCCGAACACACCATCTCCACCGTGAAATATGGTTGTTTTTCTTCAGCAGGGACAGGGAAGCTGGTCAATGTTGATGAGAAGATGGATGAAGCCAAATACAGGACAATCTTAGAAGAAAACCTGTTATGCCCCGTACACACGGTCAGATTTTCAGACGGAAAATGTGTGATCGGAGCGTGTTGTTGGAAATTCCGACTGTGTGTGGGCTCCATCTGACTTTTTCCATCGGATTTTCCGACACACAAAGTTTGAGAGCAGGCTATAAAATTTGTCGGAATTTCCAATCGTGTGTACACAAATCCGACGCACAAAGTGCCACGCATGCTCAGAATAAATAAAGAGATGAAAGCTATTGGCTACTGCCCCGTTTATTGTCCCGACGTACGTGTTTTACGTCACCGCGTTCAGAATGATCAGATTTTCCAACAACTTTGTGTGACCGTGTGTATGCAAGACAAGTTTGAGCCAACATCCGTCTGAAATAATCCTAGGATTTTGTTGTCAGAATGTCCGATCAATGTCCGACCGTGTGTACGGGGCATTAGAGTTTGCAAAAGAATTGAGACTGGGGCGGAGGTTTACCTTCCAGCAGGTTAAGGACCCTAAACATACAGCCAGAGCTACAATGGAAGGGTACTTTAGATCAAAGCATATTCATGTGTTAGAATGGCCCAGTCAAAGTCCAGACCTAAATCCAATTGAGAATCTGTGGCAAGACTTGAAAATTGCTGTTTACACAGGGCCGACCCAACCATGGGACCCAGCGGCACTTTAAGAGGGGTGGCAGCCGGCCGGAACCCTAATCACTGTGCTGTCTTCCAATATCTGCCCACTGGGATGCTGTGAAAGGCTGCATCCAAGAAATGTGTAGCCCTCGCTGCCTGTGAAACAGTTTCACATTGAGCAGATTGTGAGGCTTGTAAGAGCCACTGAATCTGTGACAATGTCAGCTAATGTAACTGTATGTAGAGAGAGAGATCAGCTGTCACAACTCAGCAGTGATGTCGGGAGTGGGCGGGACCAAACAGCTATCAAACACCAGCCAATGCAATAGGGTCTGGGTGGGCCACTACATTTATGTGGCTCCTCCCCTTTCTTAAACAGCCCGATGATTGGCTGGTGTTTGATAGCTGCTCAGTCCTGCCCACCCCCGACATCACCACAGAGAACAATACATAACAAATGAAACTTAGCGGAGTTGGTGGAATCCCCTCTACAAATAATTGCAACACAAATTAACTTCAAGTGCAACAAATTTTTAGTTGGGAGGTTCTCACCATTATAGCACTTTGGATTTTTTTTTTTGAGTGTTACACTTCATTTTATATGTTTTAGTCACTATTATAATGTGAATTATTGCACCTGAAGTTCATTTTCCACCACCCTTGCTAAGTCCATGTCTTTATGGACCTTGCTTTGTGCACTGGTGCGCAGTCATGTTGGAACAGGAAGGGGCCATCCCCAAACTGATCCCACAAAGTTGGGAGCATGAAATTGTCCAAAATGTCTTGGTATGCTGACGCCTTAAAGTGGTTGTAAAGGTTCAATTTTTATTTTTTAAAAATAACAAACATGTCATACTTACCTCCACTGTGCAGCTCGTTTGGCACAGAGTGGCCCCGAACTGCGTTTTCTGGGGTCCCACGGCGGCTCTCTCGGCTCCTCCCCACCTCAGATAACCCCCTCTGGGAAGCTCTCCCCCAGGGGGGTTACCTTGCGGGTCCCGCCCCCCGACTCCGGCGTCATTGGATTTGCTATCAATCTATTCAATGAAGAGCCAAGAACCCCAGGCAAAGATCCAGCGCGTTTGCAACGCGGGACTTTCTAGGGCTTAGGTAAGTAAAATGGGGGCTGGTGGGGCCCGGTAATCGTCAGATGTTTTTTAACCTTAATGCATAGGATGCATTAAGGTGAAAAAACAGGAACTTTTACAACCCCTTTTATGAGTTCCCTTCATTGGAACTAAAGGGCCAAGCTCAACCCCTGAAAAACAACCCCACACCATAATCCCCCCTCCACCAAATGATTTGGAGCAGTGCACAAAGCAAGGTCCATAAAGACATGGATGAGTGAGTTTAGAGTGGAGGAACCTGATTGGCCTGCACAAAGTCCTGACCTCAACCCGATAGAACACCTTTGGGATGAATTAGAGCAGAAACTGCGAGACAGGCCTTCACAAATGTGCTTCTGGAAGAATGGTCAAACATTCCCATAGACACACTCCTAAACCTTGTGGACGGCCTTCCCAGAAGAGTTGAAGCTGTTATAGCTGCAAAGGGCGGAGCCAACTCAATATTGAACCCTACGGACTAAGACTGGGATGCCATTAAAGTTCACGTGCGTGTAAAGGCAGGAGTCCCAGTACTTTTGAAATTATAATGTGTGTGTGTGTGTGTGTGTGTGTGTGTGTGTACGTATATATATATATATATATATATACAGTATATATATATTTACACACACACACACACATTATATTGTCAAAAGTATATATATATATATATATATATATATATATATATATATATATATATATATATACACACACATGCATGTGTGTTTGAGCTTTGTGGGTGCACTCCCTAATGCAATAGGCTGCGCACGCCTATGACCCTCAGCTGGTCCATTTTTCCACCAGTGAGTTCCCCATAGCAGCATTGTCTGCTAGACATGTGCACACTGAAATATTTTGTTTCGGAATTTCGTTTTCGTCTGAAAAATAAATTTATTTAGTTACTCACGAAATTCGTTTTTCTTTATTTAGTTTTTCATTAAAAACTTGCATTCATCCGAAAATCCCAATTAATTAAGGTCGAATCTGTCATTGAAGGCTTATGGTGTCTGTCGAATGTTCAAAGAAGATTCGACGGAGCAGCTAAACTGTATGATGCCGTATAGTTTAGCTGCTCCGTCGAACCTTCTTAGAACTTTCAACAGACACCATAATCATAAATGAAAGTAAGTTGGCTGTGAGTGTTCTAGCTATTTTACTGCCCCTCCTCTTTGGGTATCAGCCAATAACATTCATCATCATCATTATTTTTATTTTACTTTTCCCACCGTGTCGAATCTTTTCTCTCTACGTCGAATCTTTTCTCTCAAAAGTTTTAGCGTCTACAAAATAGAGGATAATTTTATGGAATTTTTTATTAATAATTTTTTTTTTTACTAATGGCGGCGATCTGCGATTTTTATCGTGACTGCGACATTACGGCAGACACATCGGACACTTTTGACACATTTTTGGGACCATTGGCATTTATACAGCGATTAGTGCTATAAAAATGCACTGATTACTGTAAAAATGTCACTGGCAGGGAAGGGGTTAACACTAGGGAGCGATCAAGGGGTTAACTGTGTTCCCTCTCTGTGTTCTAACTGAAGGGGGATGGGACTGTCTAGGGGAAATGAAAGATCGCTGTTCATACTTTGTATGAACACACGATCAGTCTCTACTCCCCTCAGAGAACCGGAAACTGAGTTTACACACACAGATCCCAGTTCTCGGCATGTCACCAGTAATCGCGGGAGCCTGGCAGAGATCGTGACTGCCGGGCATTTGCATCGGCTCCGGGGGCGAGCAGCGGGTGCCGTGTACACCGCCCTAGTGGCCACAGGGCGAAGCGACGTTACATAGCGTAGTTTCGCCCAGTCGTGCCATTCTGCCACAGTCAAACTGCGGCGGCTGGTCGGCAAGTGATTAAAGTGGTTGTATACCCATTTTTTTTATCTTTACCTACAGGTAAGCCTAGAATAAGGCTTACCTGTAAGTAAAATTATTATATTCACTTTGGATGCAGCCGCTGACATCAGCGGTGCATTCGCTGTAAATGCCTGTCTGAATGTGCGGCAGGCGCTGCCGAACCTTGCCGGGAAGAAGACTCCCGCGCGCATGGGAGTGACGTCATCGTGGCTTTGGACAATCACAGTGCCAGAGCCGCGAACCTGGAAGACACACGAGGGCAAAATGTCAACTCCCTCGGCGTGGATTAGATACCGACGCCTCGTCCTAAGAGGTTTGTTTTTTTTTTTTTCTACAACCACTTTAAGTAGTTGAAGTGCCATCCGTGCAGAAAAAGTCCTTTAAAAGTGCAATCCATGCAGATAAGTGATCTTTACATGAATAGCTGGTGAGTGAAGGCACAGGACTTTCATCACCTTTGCCATATATTTCTGCACAGATTGATCTTTTTAACTTTAAAGGAATCATCGTGATACTGAAGAATCACAGCACTATATAAATTCTTATTGTTATGCTTTGTCATTTGTTATAGCAGATATTGTTGATGATATGGTAGATATTGTAGACAATTTTTTAATGATTCTATATATTTTACTGAGCACAGATAACACAGGAACATCCCATACTAATTCTTAAAGGAGTACACACCTTTTTCTTGCAGCAGTCAAAACTTAATTTAATTTAAATTCATTTGAGCACACCTTGATTTAGTTCTTGATTTAGACACATTTTATGTTGAAAAAAAATTAGCTAAGGTGCCCCCATCTAAATGTTGCTATGGGGCCCCATGAGTCATAATTATGCCTCTGATAGGATTACAAATACTTTGTCTGCTAAGACGGTTCACACATGAATAGTTTATGTAGTCTTTTGCCTGGAGCTCACATTTCAGATTTCACTGTTTCCTTACAGCATGAAAAAAAACTAAAAATGCCAATCAGCAATTTAAAGTTTACATCAAAGAAACAAATGTCATCAATATCTGCAATACATGTACATTTCCCTTCATATGAGAGCCAGAGATAGAGCTCAGATAGAGCTCAGAGCCCCAACCTCCTGAGGGAGTCAATGTGTGGAGGGAGCCGTGAGAGGTGCTGGTGTGCACCATAGTGTCCAGGTTGGGACAGACCAAGGCCCAAGTCCATAAAGGAGAGAGCAGCTAGGAAGCTGTAGAGAAAGTCCACGAGGGACAGAACAGCTAGGAAGTAGGGATGAGCTTCGAGTTTGAGTCGAACTCATGTTTTTGATGTATGGTGGGACCTCCAGATCATCTCTATCTGATAAGATTTTATAAATACGGGCCAAATTATTCTTTGAATTTTCCCTCAGGCAGAGCCGCTCCAGCGGCCTATAATACTCTCCGTATCTTATTGGCTGGAGAAGTTCCCCCCCATATTTTCTTAAAACTAGAATTCTTTCTCAGAATATTGGAAATAGATGGCAGTGTGGTTGGTTTACTAAAGGAGTAAAGCTTTCTCATTTTGTAAAGTAAATGTTTTACTTAGCTCAGCCAATGAAGGAAAGCTGTGCTGACTTTAATCATCCAATCATCTCCGAGCTAAAACCCATTTTTTAATCCTTTCACGTAATTGGGTATTCTTTGCAAAGTGAATGTCATCTGCTATTTTAGTAAATCAACCCCATTTTTTAGGTCAGCTGAAATGGAAGTGTTCCATTATATTAGTGTCAGCAGAAAGAGTAGTTTGGACCAGGATCATCCAGTGATTATGTGAAAAGCTAGGGGGGGGGGGGTCACCCCATTGTCTAGATCAGTTATGACGATGCATCATCCAGTTGTTTGTGATGATAATGTGACACTACCTTTAGATGGCATTGTTGATAATGGAACACTGGTGTATGGATAGACAGTGCTTCCTACGGAGCTGGAATTTCCTGTGTTGTTGTAGTTTCCTCCACATGTCATCGTTGGTGTAGGGATATTTGACACATAATTGAATGCAACGTTCAGGTTGGTGCTGATCCAGGTTTGGTAGCTTGTCACCAGTGTATACACCCCGGGGTAGTTGGGGAATGCACATCCTATTCCCGAACTCACAATTCCCACCTGGTACCATACGCCCTGGACCTTACACACCAGAGGTCCTCCTCCATCACCCTGTAAGACATTAATAATCATTAGCTGCACAAAACCTCAATCTGTTCAGTATAGTTCAACAAAATGTTTCAGTCTTACCATTTGTCTTTTCCATGAATGTGTAATCACACAAACTAGTTGAGCACCCAGTAAATGGGAATAGAATAGGCACGGCGCAAGAACTTTAAGAATTAGCAACCAAATCAAATTTGGTAAATTTACTTAAAGGATAAGTTCACCTTTGTTCACCTTATAGCATTAATGTACTTCTTTTGCAAAAATAAAAAAATGTTTCTATTTAGTCTGCACAACCCTTTGCTCAGTGTCCAGCTGACTGTATAAAAAAAGGTCTCCATTACTTGCTGGACAGACCTTAGGTTATGACACAGGTAGAGGCTGACCAGCTGACCTGAAACCCTGCATCATCTACCCTCCTACTGCAGAAGATCACTGCCACCCACCTCCAGGTGCTTTTTTTTAAATGATCACCATTCTCACCATTTCTACCTTAGCTTTCATCTTAAATAGATTGTTCATTTGGCAGAGTGTGCAGGAGCTGAGAAATCAGATGACAGCCTATGTGGCAGAGCTGTAGTATTGAAAACAGGATATACATAGTTACATACATAGTAGGTGAGGTTGAAAAAAGACGCAAGTCCATCAAGTCCGACCTACGTGTGTGATTATGTGTCAGTATTACATTACATATCCCTGTATGTTGCGGTCATTCAGGTGATTATCTAATAGTTTCTTGAAGCTATCAATGCTCCCCGCTGAGACCACTGCCTGTGGAAGGGAATTACAGTAAAGAACCCTCTACGTAGTTTAAGGTTAAACCTCTTTTCTTCTAATTGTAATGAGTGGCCACGAGTCTTATTAAACTCTCTTCTGCGAAAAAGTTTTATCCCTATTGTGGGGTCACCATTACAGTATTTGAAAATTGAAATCATATCCCCTCTCAAGCGTCTCTTCTCCAGAGAGAATAAGTTCAGTGCTCGCAACCTTTCCTCATAACTAAGATCCTCCAGACCCTTTATTAGCTTTGTTGCCCTTCTTTGTACTCGCTCCATTTCCAGTACATCCCTCCTGAGGACTGGTGCCCAGAACTGGACAGCATACTCCAGGTGCGGCCGGACCAGAGTCTTGTAGAGCGGGAGAATTATCGTTTTATCTCTGGAGTTGATCCCCCTTTTAATGCATGCCAATATTCTGTTTGCTTTATTAGCAGCAGCTTGGCATTGCATGCCATTGCTGAGCCTATCATCTACTAGGACCCCCAGGTCCTTTTCCATCCTAGATTCCCCCAGAGGTTCTCCCCCCAGTGTATAGATTGCATTCATATTTTTGCCACCCAAATGCATTATTTTGCATTTTTCTACATTGAACCTCATTTGCCATGTAGTCGCCCACCCCATTAATTTGTTCAGGTCTTTTTGCAAGATTTCCATATCCTGCGGAGAAGTTATTGCCCTGCTTAGCTTAGTATCGTCTGCAAATACAGAGATTGAACTGTTTATCCCATCCTCCAGATCGTTTATAAACAAATTAAATAGGATTGGTCCCAGCACAGAATCCTGGGGAACCCCACTACCCACCCCTGACCATTCTGAGTACTCCCCATTTATCACCACCCTCTGAACACGCCCTTGTAGCCAGTTTTCAATCCATGTACTATGGTCCATGCCAATGGACCTTATTTTGTACAGTAAACGTTTATGGGGAACTGTGTCAAATGCTTTTGCAAAATCCAGATACACCACGTCTACGGGCCTTCCTTTATCTAGATGGCAACTCACCTCCTCATAGAAGGTTAATAGATTGGTTTGGCAAGAACGATTCTTCATGAATCCATGCTGATTACTGCTAATGATATCATTCTTATTACTGAAATCTTGTATATGGTCCCTTATCATCCCCTCCAAGAGTTTACATAATATTGATGTTAGGCTAACTGCTCTGTAATTCCCAGGGATGTTTTTTGGGCCCTTTTTAAATATTGGTGCTACATTGGCTTTTCTCCAATCAGCTGGTACCATTCCAGTCAATAGACTGTCTGTAAAAATTAGGAACAACGGTCTGGCAATCACCTGACTGAGTTCCCTAAGTACCCTCGGATGCAAGTATATGTATGTCCCAGGTTTGTAAAGCTCACCATACACTATACACTCTGATTGTACAATCTCTATGAGATCTACCACCAACTATGTAGTGCAAGGGCCTGCCTGATTGGATGCAGAGTGAATAGCTAGATCACTGGTGGGTGTATCCTCCTATTATATAGTTTTGGTAAATCTAAAGGAGATTGTACAGAGATTGTACAATTAGATTGTGTAGTGTATGGCCATCTTTATACACCTAAAATGACCTAGTTGCACTGCCATTACTGTAAACAGCACACTAAACACAGAAGCAAGCACACATTTTGCCATGTATAAAAAAAAAGCCACAAATGCAGAAAAATGCATAGTAAAAAATGTGCAAGCCGCCGAAATGTCCCATGAGCTACTCTTCCAAGTGTAGCACAGGTCATTGAAATTAATAGGCCTCCCTATGCGTTTCACTGGAAAAACAAGCCGAAAAATGCATGAACGGGGCCTGAAAGTAAAATTGGTTTGTTTACAAAAGAACAATGAGGCTCCATTCACATCTGTGCGTTTTCAAACGCATGGCAAACCGCACAGAAAATGCATGTTTTTGCCTTGCATTTCAGAAATGTGCTGCAAATGCACCAAAGAATACAGTAAAAAGACACTATACTCCACTCAATCACTGGGGGGATTTTTGCATGTAGGGCAGCCCATTCAAATGAAATGGCTGCCTTATGAATGACTAACGAAAATGCTGCAAAATGTCCCCCAAAAAAACGCATGCTACGCAGAGATGTGCACTGGACTTGACAGCTGAGTGTCTACGTCCACTCCCTCCTATGTACTTGTATGAAGCTGGTGGTCATACACTATGCAATCTGATTGTACCCTCTATGTATAATCTCCTTTAAATTTACCAGAACTATGGAATAGAATGACTCACCTATCTATCCAATCACTCTGTATCCAATCAGGCAGGTCCTTGCTCTAAATGAGATTGTACAATCAGATTGTATAGTGTATGGTGAGCTTTACAGAACCCAGGACACACTTCTCCTGTTTTCAATATTGTTTACTGGCCAGTAGAAGGAGCTGTGAGCCCCGAGCGCGTAGCCTGTACTATCCCTGCATCATCCCCAACACCAGCCTGGACGTTTGCCGTGCATCAGTGACGTCATTTCCTCTTCTGCACTCCAGAGTGGTCAGCGTGGAGCTTTCCATGCACTGGATGCAGTGGTTCAGCCTGTGTACAGACTCCACACCCAGACGCCAGAAGGAATGAAATCTGAGCCGGAAACAAGATCACAGCACATCCCAGGACACTTTTCCATCTCAAAGAAACACCTCCACCCTGCGAACCAGTAAGTGTAATTGTTACACTAACGTTTATTTTTGCATAAACAAGCTACCACGG
Organism: Aquarana catesbeiana; assembly: GCF_042186555.1. Lineage (NCBI taxonomy): Eukaryota > Metazoa > Chordata > Amphibia > Anura > Ranidae > Aquarana > Aquarana catesbeiana. The sequence continues at coordinate 31,219,634 of NC_133329.1, forward strand.
TTGGCGCCTCCACACCCCTCCTTTTTCCCAAGTTGTGGGGACCCCCAACAGTAAAATAACAGTAAAATTATTTTCGTAGCATGGGTTGTCAGCACCCAAAGCAAGACAAGTAATTTGCGCCCCCAACCTGCAGACATTTAGAGCTCCCTGAGTCCTTTTAATGGCAACTTTAATCGCAGGTAGTGTTACTCACTGTGTCTCCGACTTTGTGGCGTCTCGCAGCAGTGACATCTATGCCAAAATCAGGAGATAGGATCTCATCCAGCCCCTCCCACTTCACATTCCTCACCAGTCAGCTGACCTCTAGTTCCTGCCCCCCAGCCATGCCGTGAACTGAATGGGCGGCTGCGAAGAGGCTGAGTGGGCGGCTTCGGGCTCCAGGAACAGCCTGGCTGGGCGGCCATAGGCTCCAGAGATAGTCCTGCTGGGCGGCCGCAAAAAGGCTGGGAGAGCAGTGCGGGCTTCAGGAACAGCCCAGGATTTGCTGACCCCTGGCAAATCATCATTCGACCCCCGAGGGGGTCCCCACCCCCAGGTTGAGAACCACTGCCATACACAGAAAAAAAATATTTGCCCATGGGACTTTTCATTTCATCTTTTCTGTCTTCCTTTTCCATAGGTGTAATATCTATATAGTGGAGATACTCCTCTTTGTGATTTGGATGTATTTACAGTGCCTTGAAAAAGTATTCATACCCCTTGAAATTGTCCACATGTTGTCATGTTACAACCAAAAACGTAAATGTATTTTTTGGGGATTTTGTGTGATAGACCAACACAAAGTGGCACATAATTGTGAAGTGGAAGGAAAATTATAAATGGTTTTCACATTTTTTACAAATAAATATGTGTGATGCCCATTTGTATGGTGCACCCCCCCCCCCCCAGTCAATACTTTGTAGAACCTCCTTTCACTGCAATTACATCTGCAAGTCTTTTTGGGGATGTCTCTACCAGCTTTGTTTGCACATCTAGAGAGGGACATTTCTGCCCATTCTTCTTTGCAAATCAGATTGGATGGAGAGAGTCTGTGAACAGCAATTTTCAAGTCTTACCACAGATTCTCAACTGGATTTAGGTCTGAACTTTGACTGGGCCATTTTAACATATGTATATGCTTTGATCTAAACCATTCCATTGTAGCTGTATTTTTAGGGTCCTTTTTCTGCTGGAAGGTGAAGCTCCGCCCCAGTCTTAAGTCTTTTGCAGTCTAACAGGTTTTCTTCTAAGATTGCCCTGTATTTGGCTCCATCCATCTTCCCATCAACTCTGACCAGCTTCCCTGTCCCTGCTGACAAAAATCATCCCCACAACATGATGCTGCCACCACCATGTTTCACGTGGGGATGGTGTGTTCAGGGTGATGTGCAGTGTTAGTTTTCCACCACACAGAGTTTTGCTTTTAGGCCGAAAAGTTAAATTTTGGTTCCATCTGACCAGATCACCTTCTTCCACATGTTTCCTATGTCCCCCATATGGCTTCTCACAAACGGGACTTCTTCTTAGGCCAGATTTGTGGAGAACACGACTAATAGTTGTCCTGTGGACAGATTCTCCCACCTGAGCTGTGGATCTCTGCAGCTCCTCCAGAGTTACCATGGACCTCTTGGCTGCTTCTCTGATGAATACTCTCCTTGCCCGGCCTGTCAGTTTAGGTGGACGGCCATGTCTTGGTAGGTTTGTAGTTGTGCATACTCTTTCCATTTTATGATGATGGATTGAACAGCGCTCCGTGAGATGTTCAAAGCTTGGGATATTTTTTATAACCTAACCCTGCTTTAAACTTCTCCACAACTTTATCCCTGACCTGTCTGGAGTGTTTCTTGGCCTTTATGATACTGTTTGTTCACTAAGGTTCTCTAACAAACCTCTAAGGACTTCACACAACAGCTGTATTTATACTGAGATTAAATTACACACAGGTGGACTCTATTTACTAAAGGCAATTGGTTCCACTAGATTTTAGTTAGGGGTATTAGAGTAAAGGGTGCTGAATACAAATGCACGTCACACTTTTCACATATTTATTTAAAAGAAAAATTGAAAACCATTTATCATTTTCCTTCCACTTCACAATTATGTGCCACTTTGTGTTGGTCTATCACCTAAAATCCCAATAAAAAGACATTTCCGTTTTTGGTGGTAACATAACAAAATGTGGAAAATTTCAAGGGGTATGAATACTTTTTCAAGGCACTGTATTACTTTCACGTATAGAATATATTGAGGCACTCCCCTTTTTCGGTGCATAGCACTTGTTGGATCCTTGCACACATATAATTCTGTTTCTCTTCATATCTTTCTGTTTTATTATGTCTGTTTGTTTCTTTTTTGTATCTTTATCTTTATCTGGGATTTTGTATCTTTAAATTCCATCTATGCATCCTCTTCAGCTGCTCTTTGCTTTTCTTTTTGGGTGCCGCAACTCTGTGGGGGTCGCCATTTGGAAGTGTTATTTTAGATGACTTTTCAAACTGGTTTGTAAGTTCTGTTCTATTAAGGACACTAGTGTGTATAGTATTTAATAATTTCTAGGGAGGGTTTTAATATATTTTGTGAATGTGTTTTTTAGTTTATAATATCTTACTTTGGTAGCATCCGCATCTGAAGAAATGAAGCAAAATTCACGAAACGCGTCAAATCATAGGACGCCATTTTGTTATGTTTTAGTAATCTGGCTGTGTGGAACATGTACAGGTATATGGAAAAACCATATTAGTTTGATGCACACTTTATACTAATGTATGCTGGTTGTAATGAACCAGCTTGGTATATTTTTTTTTTTAAACTTCATCGCTTAACCACTTGCCATCCGCAATACATATATATATACGTTGTGTTTTGCAAGTGGTTTACTGGGATTGTGGCTGAAGATATCATCCAACACCCACAATATTGGTTTTCTACAGCTGGCGCCTGGCTTTCTCATTAACATGGTTTGAGCAGCTCATGAGCCGCTGGAACGCTTTTAGATCTCTCCATAAAGAGGACCTGTCATCCTTATTTCTATTACAAGGGATGTTTACATTCCTTGTAATGGGAAAAAATGTGTAAAAAAAAAAAAAGTAAATAAAAAATAAAATAAAAACAGGAGGGCTTACCTAGGTGGATGCAGCATCGTCCCCCCCGCTGGCTTTAAGACAGAACCAAACTATCAAATGCTGCCAATCGCTCAGTTCTCTGAGCTTAGTGAGCAGAGAACTGGTGACTGTCAGTCACCGGCTCTCTGATCTGCCCCCTGCGCTCCCTGGAGCACTGGGCTGTGGATGGGTGGTAAGGGACTGGCTCAGGCTCTCCATGGCTCACTTAGAGGCTGAGCCGGCTGCTGGTCCAGGCATGTGGGCATATTCCGATCATATTGCCATGATCTTTCCTCAGCCTGAACAGGCTCTGTGACATCAGCCGACAGTGGGAAAATGGGTCACAGGAGTGTAGAATGAATTGCACTCATGTGGTCCATGGGAGAAGTACAGCCAAACTTGCATTAGGGTAAAAAATGCCCCACTATCTGTCATACCCCCCCCATCCCTAAGCACATGGCTGCTTCATCACTGTCTGTGGCTCCATCACCGCTCCCCACAGTTCTTGTTTGGCAGGAGAAACCAAGGGCAGTGGAACCATAGGCTCCTGCTGCTATCAGTAAAACTCCTGTGGGGAGGGAGTGGACATGCATGGTTGCCTATTTAGTGAGGCCCGGAACGACAGAAGAAAAGAAGAATAGTGCAGGGCCAGGCATGACAGTGTGTCTAGTGACACACATAGGGTTAAGCTGGCTTGTGTTTTGGTGGGGAGGAGTCAGCAGGAAACTTGGTGGGAGCAGCCATACATAAGGAGGGGCGGTGCCTGGACGGGGGCAGTGGGTGAGGAAAAGACACGAGGAGGCAAATATTCTCTGCTCCTCTACAACAATGGCCGACATCGATCTACTATTGGCACGATTGCGGCAGGCAGCGGCGTCCAAGGGACCAGAGTGGTTCACAGCCAGGTTGCATGGCTACTAGAGGACGAGGCAGGCGGTCCAGCGATGGAAGGTGAGGGGACTGCGCGTGCAAGGAGGTCGCGGCCTCCGGCGTGGTATTCGCCGGGACCCGATGAACGAACGGATCGCCAGGCTCGGAGCCCGAGGGGGGAACAGTCTGCTCCACCGGCCAAAAGAAGCCATCTGCCGGCCGCTTCTAGGCCGGGGCGAAATACACACCGCGGCCACAGCGCGGTGGGCAGGGCCACGGGCCAGCATGGTGCCGCTTCCCCGCTTACAGTGCCCAGGTATGCAGAACGTGCGGACCGCCCAGCAGCTCTGCATGAGCCGAGGGGGGAGGACAGAAGGGGGAGAGCAGCCGCAGCAGCTTCCAGGGCAGTGAGTAGAGGCATTGATGACACCGCAGGTGGACATCGGTCGCCTGGCGTGGGGAGGGACCATCAGAATGGCAGACAGAGGACTGCTCAGGCCGGCCCGGTAGCAGCTATTCCAGGGCAGCGTGGAACCCAGTCGGGAGGCGGAGTTTCTGAGGTCAGACAGGTCACACCACAGCGGGTGCATACGGCCTCCAGGAGGGACTCGCCTGGGGGGCTCACTACGCCGGGCTCAAGGGGACCGGTTGGAAGGTGAAGAGTTGGAGGAAGGCGAGGAGGAGACACGCCAGCAGGATACGGCGGTGGAAAACAGATTGGCGGCTGTCGGGAAGTTTCCGGGTCAGCCCGGTAAGTCCAGCGATAATTAATCTTTTACCAATGCTTTACAAGATTTATTGGGTGTGGTTACCACAGGTACGGCAGGGGCAGTAGCCCATTCACCACGACTGATGGGGCAGGCTCATGACCAGCAAGTGGCGGAACAAGGATCCGCCAGTTCGGGGTCAGGGGGACAACTTAAAGAACTATTGGAGGGCCTGCGAGCGCTAGTAGGGCGCTTTGGGGAGCAACCCCCATAAGCGACCACAGGGGCAGTCTCCCAGGGAGCACAAAGAAATGGCGGGGGTTTGTCCACTGGGGGAGAGGTGGAAGTTTCATCAGCCACAGTGGTGTCTACTGACAAGACACCGGAGTCAGGGGTGGGTAAGGAAAAGCCGGGTGAAAAAGGGGCAGCGGAGGCTACGGGAAGGACGGACATAGTCAGGATTGCAGACGCGGCAAAATGCGAGGTATATGTCTGTTTTGAAGGCCCGCTGGGAGCGCATTTGAAACAGGAGGTTCGGGAAAAAATTTACAAAGGGGAATACGTTTAATTCTTTTCCTTGTTGCCGTTGGAAAAGTTTAACCTGGACAGGGTTAAGCCTGATGACTCCAAGAAGGAAGATGAGGAGAAGAGGAGATACAGGTTGAACCCACGGACGTTTGTTAACTGGTTACAAGCATTCACTATCATGGCCAACGTCATTGGCGAAAAGAACCCCGAACATTGTTCGGGGTTGTTTTGTTATATGGATGCTATTGGAGAGGCACACAGAGTTTATGGGGGAACGGCTTGGCTGCGTTACGACGAGCAGTTTCGACAACGCAGAGCGGTTCGTCCGGCCATAAGGACATAAGGACATTAGCCTGTGGATGAGACTGATATCCTCGGCTAGAGCCTCGCCTCAGTTTTTTCAAGGGGGGGCAGGGGGTACCCACTCCTCAGGACTACCGGCCGGCAAAAAATGGGGAGTGTACTGGCAATTCAATGAAGGCACCTGTAAGTTTGGGGGATCGTGCAAATTCAAGCACGAATGCTCAGGGTGTGGGGGAGCCCACACACTGGCCAGGTGCTTCAAAAAAGGGAAACGTACTGGGGAGCCTGTTAACAAGAGGGATGCCGCCAGTGAAGGTGGAAAAGATGCTGCCTTTCCTAAGTAAGTATCCGGATAGGGAAGCGGCGTCGCTGATTACCTCAGGTTTTCGGGAAGGGTTCAAAATACCGTGTTCCTTGGAGGTGGTTCCTCCTATGACACGGAATTTAAAATCAGTGTTGCAACACTCAGGGGTGGTGGGAGAAAAATTGGCAAAAGAGGTGGCATTAGGCCGCATGGTAGGGCCATTTGAGTTAAAGCCATTACCGGATTTGGTGGTGTCCTCACTGGGTGTAGTGCCAAAAAATGAGCCGAATAAGTTTCGGCTAATTCATCACTTATCCTTTCCAAAAGGGGGCTCTGTCAATGATTTCATTGACCCTGACGCATGTGCGGTGTCCTATACTTCCTTTGATGCAGCGGTGGGGTGGGTCAGGAGGTATGGAAAAGGGGCTCTGATGGCAAAATCCGACATAGAAGCAGCGTTTAGGCTACTTCCAGTGCATCCAGACAGCTTTCGGCTACTGGGTTGTCACTGGCAGGACCAGTTTTATGTTGATAAATGTTTGCCCATGGGTTGCTCCATTTCTTGCACCATGTTTGAAGTGTTCAGTTCCTTTTTGGAGTGGGTGATTAGATATGTGTCTGGGCTGGACTCGGTTATCCATTACTTAGATGACTTCCTCTGTATAGGTCCCCCTTCTTCAGTTGTGTGTGCGATTCTAATGTCAACATTGCAACACATTGCGGGAAGGTTCGGAGTGCCATTGGCAGCCAAAAAAACGGAAGGTCCGACAACCGAGATGAATTTTTTGGGCATCGTAATTGACTCCATGGCAATGGAATGCAGGTTACCACAGGAAAAATTAGTGGATTTGCAGAAGGAGATCCGGGAGATTCATGGAATGCTGAAGGTGCAATTGCGGACCCTGCACTCATTGCTAGGTAAGCTAAATTTTGCTTGTAGGATCATACCCATGGGTAGGGTGTTTTGCCGGCGGCTGTCTGGAGCTACGGCGGGAGTAAAAGCCCCCACACATTTTATTAGGCTGACTCTGGAGCATCGGGAGGACCTGAAGGTATGGTATCAATTTTTGTCAGTGTACAACGGAAGATCAGTGTGGATGTCAGGTCCAGTAAGTAACTTCGATGTGGAATTGGTTACGGACGCGGCGGGTTCTACGGGTTACGGAGCATATTTTCAAGGGCAATGGATTGCAGAACCTTGGCCAAAATCGTGGGTGGAGGCGGGGTTTCTTCGTAACCTGGTACTGTTGGAACTGTTTCCTGTTGTGCTGGCCGTGGAGTTATGGGGGCGGTCTTGCCAGAATTTAAAGTTGAGACTGAACTGTGATAACATGGGGGTTGTTCAGGTTGTCAATTGCATGTCAGCGTCTTCCCAACCTGTCATCAGGCTGATGCAACAGTTGGTATTGCGGTGCTTGCAATTGAATACCTTTATATATGCTGTACACATACCGGGGATTGACAATACACTGGCTGATTCGCTGTCTTGCTTTCAGTGGGACAAGTTCAGGGAACTAGCTCCGGCAGCAGAGAAGGAAGGGATTCCTTGCCCGGAGTGGATCTGGGAGCTGGCATTGGAGTCGCTGCGGGATGGATCCAGCAGTCAGTGAGTAAGCCCCCTTGGATGGCCTATGTGCAGGTATGGAGAGAATGGGTGGGTTTAATCCAAGAAGCTGGGGCGGACAAGGACGGGGCTGAGGTGAGATTGCTGGTCCTGTATTTTGTTTCCAGAAATATGGAAAACGGGGTTGCGGTGTCATCTATTGAAAAGAAGATGGCTGCTTTGTCATTCCTTTTCAAGGTACAAAGGGGGGAGGATTGGACTAAAGAATTTTGGGTTCGGCAAGCCCTCAAGGGGTACAAAAAAGGACAAAAAAGGAAAGATGCACAAAGGTCTGTCACTTTTGCGAACCTGGTGTCCATTTGTGGGCAGTTGGGGGTCAGTATGTTCTTCGAGTTATGAGTGTTTGCTGTTTACGGCAGCTTTTTCGTTGGCGTTTTTTGGGGCGTTTAGGATTGGGGAATTGGTTAGCCTGGCACAGCGGGATGCGAGTGGCATTTTGGTGCAGGATGTACGGGCATACAGGGATAAAGTGTGTTTACGACTGTGGCAGTCAAAAATGGATCAGACGGGAAAAGGTGTGGACGTATGGTTGTTCGCTTTGCCAGGATCCGTGGTATGCCCGGTAAGAGCGGTCGAGGAATTTGTAAGGGTTAGACCGATGGGTGGAGGGCCATTCTTGTGTCATGAGGATGGGTCTTACTTATCTAAATTTAAATTTGTGGCAGTATTTTGAAAATGTTTGACGAAGATGGGTTTGGATGGGAGGGCTTACACTTCACACTCCTTTCGCATTGGGGTGGCTACTGAAGCTGCCAGATGTGGTTTGGATGAGGCAGCTGTGAGGAGGATCGGTAGATGGGAATCAAAAAGATTCCGCACCTACATACGACCTCAACTGATAATGGAATAAAGATTAAAAAAAAAAAAAGAGGGGGTTTGTTGGTTTTTTTTTTTTTGTGTTCAGATACGTTGGGATTTTGTTTCAGGTTTGTCATAAGTGATGTCACCTTGGCTAGTTATCTTTTCATTTCAGATGGAGGTGCTACATGCCTCGTCTGGATTCTTGGGCACTCATATGTGTGTTGGGTGGCCAGGAGAGGTGATGCGAGACCGGATGGGCGGCAGCTGGGAATATCGAGAAGAGAGGCATATATAAGGTGGCTGGGGAGACTGGGTATGATGTGGGTTAGGGTGGTTATTAGACATGTGCACACTGAAATATTTTGTTTCGGAATTTCGTTTTCGTCCGAAAAATACATTTATTTAGTCACTCCCGAAATTCGTTTTTATTTATTTAGTTTTTCGTTAAAAATTGCATTCGTCCGAAAATCCAAATTAAGGTCAAATCTGTCATTGAAGGCTTATGGTGTCTGTTGAATGTTCAAAAAAGATTCGACGGAGCAGCTAAACTGTACGACGCCGTATAGTTTACCTGCTCCGTCGAATCTTCTTAGAACTTTCAACAGACACCATAAGCCAAAGTACGTGTGTACTTAGTTCTAGCTATTTTACTGCTCCTCCTCTTTGGTTACAATCAGCCAATAACATTCATCATCATCATTATTTTTATTTATCTTTTCTCCCCTACGTCGAATCTTTTCTCCCCTACGTCGAATCTTTTCTCCCCTACGTCGAATCTTTTCTCCCCTACGTCGAATCTTTTCTCCCCTACGTCAAATCTTTTCTCCTCTACGTCGAATCTTTTCTCTCTATGTAGAATAATCTTGGACTAATAGAGTTAGGGTTAGGCACATTCGACCACAGGTTTGATGGACACAGATTGTTATTGTCACCATCATGTCGAATCTCCTATCTGTATCGAACTGTTGTAGCAACGAAAACGAAAATAAAGCATTTGTTTTTGTCGGATCTTTCGTTTTTCGGATTCTGCACTCTCGTTATAGTTTGTTAAAATGATAACGAAAATACCTGAAATTCGGAAGAAAATGCATTTGGACGAAAACAAATGCACATGTCTAGTGGTTATGGAAGTGGAACGTTATGCGTGGTTAGACAGACCACCAGATGTGTTGGTCATTCACGTGGGAGGGAATGATTTAGGGGTGCGTACAGTCAGAGAATTGATAGCAGATGTCAAGTCGGATTTGCTATATATCTGCACGTTTTTTCCCAATACCCTGCTGTTATGGTCCGACATGGTGGCACGAACAACCTGGCACAAGGCAAGGTCTGTTGAACGGCTTAACAAAGCATGTATACGTGTTAATAAAGTGGTGGGGAAGTTTTTGGCGCAGCAGGGGGGCATGGTGATCCGGCATAGAGAACTGGAAACTAATGTAGGTCTCTATTTACGCAGAGATGGTCTTCACTTCACGGATGTGGGGATTGATCTGTGGACCATGAGGCTGCAGGACGGGATCCAAAGGGCATTGAGGGTGTGGAGGGGCCCTTAAGGATAAGGTTTCATCCTTTCGGGCTGTGGCTGTGTTTTCTGTTGGTCGGTGACGGTAGCGGTAAACAAATGTGGTAAAAAGGGTTGGGGGGTCATCGATAGTATGGCCCCTCCGGTGTATTCCCAAAATGTTTACACTGCGGGCAAGGGGTTGTCTCCGAGCGGCACAGCTGGAGGCCTATCAAGTTGAAAATGGTTCCTGCAGTGTACTGGTTTTATATGTGGTAAAAAGGGGGTAGCTCCGTCATTGACCAACAGATTGGGGTTAAGAACATGTTGTTTGCACTGAAGGTATATTTAAGGTTATTGGAGATATTTATTCAGTTTGTTTAACCACTTGCTTACTAGGCACTTAAACCCCCCTCCTATCCAGACCAATTTTCAGCTTTCAGTGCTCTCACACTTTGAATGATTACTCTTTTTTTTCTTTTTTTCTTTTTTTCATACAAATAGAGCTTTATTTTTGGTGGTATTTGATCACCTCTGGGTTTTTTATTTTTTGCACTATAAATAAAAAAAGACTGAAAATTTGGAAAAAAAAATGCATTTTTCCTAATTTCTGTGATAAAATTTTGCAAATTAGTAATTTTTCTTCATAAATTTTGGCCACAATTTATACTGCTACAGTGCTACAGTGTACAATTTATACTGCTACTGTGTGAAAGTTTTAGAGTCTACAAGCTATGGTGCAAATCATAAAAAAATTATCACATCTGATGTACTGGTGGCCTATCTCATTTCCTGAGACCCTAACAAGCCAGGAAAGTACAAATGCCCCCCAAATAACCCCTTTTTGGAAAGTAGACATTTCAATGTATTTAGTTAGAGGCATGGTGAGTTATTTGAAGTTGTATTTTTTCCCACAATTCTTTGCAAAATTTAGATCCCCCCCCCCCCCCCCCCACACAAAATTGTCATTGTAATAGCTTATTTCTCTCACATGGCATGTGTATACCACAAATGACACTCCAAAATACATTCTGCTACTCCTCCTGAGTATTACGATACAACATGTGTGTGACTTTTTCACTGCCTGGCCACATACAGAGGCCCAACATGCATGGAGCACCATCAGGTGTTCTAGGAGCATAAATTACACATCACATTTCTCAACCACCTATTACACTTTTGAAGGCCCTGGAGCACCAGGACAATGGAAACACCCACAAAATGACCCCATTTTGGAAAGCTAACATCCCAACGTATAATCTATGAGGCATAATGAGTCTTTTGAACAGTTCATTTTTTTCCAGAAGTTTTTGAAAAATGTGGAAAAAAAATGAAAACGCATTTTTTTTACACAAAGTTGTCCGTTTATAAGATATTTCCAACACATAGCATTTGGATAGCAAAAATGACACCCCAAAATACATTCTGCTACTCCTCCTGAGTATGGTGATACCACATGTGTGAGACTTCTACACAGCCTGGCCACATACAGAGATCCAACATGCAAGGAACACCGTCAGGTGTTCCAGGGACACATAGCATGCACATACCAAGAATTACACCCCAAAATACATTATGCTGAGCAAAGCGTAAACAAAAGATTACCTGTGGTTGTAGTAGCGCAGTTGTACACAGGAGGATAGCACTGGTCCAGGCAGCAGGCAGGGACTTGGTCAGCAGCGGCGAACACAATTGTCCAGGCAGCAGGGAGGGTTACTGTCCATATAAAGTCCAGAGTCAGTGCAGGCAGAGATATTGTCCGCAGTGCCTAAAATTTTGGTCCTGGTAGTAGGCAGGTCCATGTGGTGTGGTCAGTGCGACAGGCAGAGGCATGACGGCAGTAAGTCCTACAGGCAGAAGTAGGTATACCTTCACCCCATAGCGGGCCCTTTTACTGGGAATATATTGTTTTATTTTAAGCCTGCCACTAAACTTAACAAGGGACTCATCCACACATATGTTTTTGTCCGGGGTAAACAGCAGGGGGAATAGTGCAGAAAAATAATTTAAAAGTGGCCGAATTTTGAAAAGTCTGTCATAGTTTGGGTCATTTCAGGGAGGGCACTGGGTATTGTCATTGAAATGAAGAAACCTCAATATCATGAGGTATCTGTTTCTGGGCATTATCTTGGAGTATACTGGCATGTGGTGGAGGGGGTGGGTTGACCAATAGGACAGCAAAGTGTTTTTTTTTTGTGAGTCCCATGTTAAATGTGAGCCCCTAAAAAAACCTTCAACTCCTCCACCGTTAGGTCTCTCCACTCATAGGGAGGAGCATAGTAGGACGTTGGATTATTCAAAATGAATTGCTGTGCATAAAGGTTGCACTGGGCCATAATATTTGACAGTATGTCCTAGGTAAAAATTAAATTAAAAAAATCTATTGGGGAAAAATTCTCCGTGTTCACCTGGACTCCTGGCTGGGCAGTGAAAGGGGGAATGTTGGCTTCTCCTGAATTAGGAGGAAGCCACAAGGGGTTCTGCAGGGCATAGGGAAGGCTGGCTTGGGTCCTTGGCCTTTCTTGCCGAGGCACTGCGGTGCTGGTGGATGGGACTGCGGTGCTGGTGGATGGGACTGCGGTGCTGGTGGATGGGACTGCCATGCTGGTGGATGGGACTGCCGTGCTGGTGGACGGGACTGCCGTGCTGGTAGATGCCACTGCCTCCCCACCAGAACGCCTTCGTTTGGCGGGCCGAATCTCTTCCTTCTCTGAGTCACTCAGTGTTCCACTACTGAGGACTGGCTCATAATTTATGTCCGAATCAGAATCGGAAAGGGAATCCGAAAAAGAGAGCTCCCCGTTGCTCTCGTCGGCCTGGGACAGTATTTGGTACACCTCCTCGGCGGAAAAGCTTCTTTTGTACATGGTTGCTAAGCCTGCACTGATGGGCACTGATGAGGCTGCACTGATGAGCACAGATGGGCACTGAGGTGGCACAGAGGGGCACTGATGAGGTGGAACAGATGTGCACTGATGAGGTGGAACAGATGTGCACTGATGAGGCGGCACAGGTGGGCACTGATGAGGCGGCACAGGTGGGCACTGATGATGCGGCACAGGTGGGCACTGATGAGGTGAAACAGATGTGCACCGTGATGGCACATCTGTGCACTGATGAGGTAGCACAGATGTGCACTGATGAGGTGGCACAGCTGGGCACTGATGGAGCTGCACAGATGGGGCGTCACAGATGGGGCGGCACAGATGGAGCAGCACAGATGGGCACTGATGAGGCAGCACAGATGTGCACTGATTGCACAGATGTGCACTGAGGCAGCACAGATGGGCGCTGATGAGGTGGCACAGGTGGGCACTGATGAGGTGGCACAGGTGGGCACTGATGAGGTGGCACAGGTGGGCACTGATTGTGCAGATGTGCAGTGGGGAGCGAGGAAAGGGGAGGCCGTCATATGACGGCCTCCCGGGAATTGACATCCGCGCTGAAGCCGTCATTCGGCTACGGCCGGATGTCAGGTGGTTAATAAAAAAGCTGTTATGGCCATTTATACTCCAGTAGCATGGTGTGGTCTCGTTAATTTAAGATGGAAAGGTAAATGGGGGTTGGAGTAAAATGGTATAGCAGTAAGAGGTAATATGTGGGTACATTTTGAATACACTTGTCAAGCATATTTGCAAAGGAGGTACCTGAAGGAGGGAAGAGTCAACGGTACCAGTGGGGACTGCTAGAAGCTGATGTAAGTGACCTTTCTGTGTAATATTGTTGCACAGAGCAGGTAGGTATAACCAGGCCCAGACTGCCCATAGGGCAGACCGGGCATTTGCCCGGTGGGCCAGGGGCCGCCGGGCCACTGGGCTGCATGTCTGAGTGTCAGGGACATGCAGAGCCAGCCGCGGGTTCTGTCATGCAGGGCCGGTGTTGTAACACCGGCCACTGATGTTACGCATATGCTGGGTGGTGGTGGGGGGAGCAGAAAGAGTCTCCTCATTCCCCGCCTACCAAGCTGATCCATGGCAACCCAGGCCGCTCCTTAACCTGGAAGTCCGTGTTCGCACAAGCGCCCGCAGCCGACGGTCACCTGGCAACCAGGACGCCAGGAACGGAGGAGGGACGGGGAAGCAGAGGAAGAGGCCTTATGCACCACCACCTACTGAGACCCGCCTCCCGCACATGAAAGTCAGCATGGTGCTGCAGCCGCCTATAGGGAAAGTAGTGTGGCTGCCGGCTGGTGTACAACCATCTCCATTCCTGCAAGTGAAGGGTCTGATGCTCCAGGCCAGGGAGCGCTGCTTTCTGCTATCTCTGGGCACTCCTCTCCCTCAGCAGCCTTGTGCCAGGCTCAAGATGAAGGGGAGACAATTCTACCCAGAAAAGTTGACTGGATGAAGAATTGCACAGGCTTTGGAAGCACTAGTAAAAGTAACGTTTAAAAAGCCAGTTATAAAGCAATAATCCTTTATAACTGGCTCTTTATATATTTAAAACTGACAGTGTGAGTAATGCTTTATAACTGTCTCCGCAGTACTCACAGAGCCAGTTATAAAGGAGTTTTACTTAATAACTGGCTCTGTGAGTAAAGCCTAGTGCACACGGGCTGAAATGTCAGCCAGCATTTAGCCCGTGTGTACGACAGCCGGTCCGACAGAAGCCTGCCATTCAGTCCAGCTTCTGTCGAAGGCTCCTGACTGAAAAAGGTCAGCGTTTTTAGCCAATGGCTGAGAGCGCTGACCGGAGTGTTCTGGCGGGGGGCATCCCCCTGTCAGAACACAATAGCTCAGCAGAGGAGATCGCTGTACTAACATTGGATTGTTAGTACAGTGGCTCCAACCTGAGCTATTGTTAGTACAGTGGCTCCAACCTGAGCTGTCAGTTTAGTGTTGTGTACAAGGCTTAATGCTTTATAACTTGCTTTTCAGTATTCACAAAGCCAGTTAATAAGCATTACTTACAGAGCCAGTTATAAAGGAGTTTTGCTTAATGACTGGCTTGGTGAGTCCTCCATTATATCTGGCTTTGTGAGTCATGCTTTATAACTGGCTTTGTAACCACTACTTTATACGTTTTAAAAGGGAACTGCACTTTATAACAGGGTTTGGTAACTTGTTTTCTAAAGTAGTAGCTCCCAACCCTGTTATAAGGCTACATTTGCACATGTGTTTAGGCAAATGGCAGGGGCAGGTATCTGCTGATTTCTACTGCTGTTTAGGACACCTGTGAGTGGCTACTGTAGCTGCGTTGCCTTTTGTGTATTCTGAAAGTTCAAGAATCAGGGCTGATCTGAGGTGTGAAGGTGCAAAGCTTAGTGGATTTCTTACTATTATTCAAGTGGTTTACAGCATTTACTTTATAAAGATTCCTTTACTTGTGCAGTTGTCTGTTTTTGTTTTTTTGTTTTTTTTATGTAGTTGGCACTCTCAATTTCTTTGAAAACATTTTTCGGCACACTATGCCCTAAAGGTTGCCCCTGCATTAGAGCAACCCTCATCTTGTGCTGCTAAGTTCATACTATTTTCAGGCCATCAAAACCGGAGTTGAAGTAATCAAATTCACACATCCTGGAAGCCCACATCCAATTATCAACCCGCAAAATGCCGGCCACTCCCCCCGGGCTGCTTAGTCTAAAATGCCCGGGCCTATTTTTTGTCCCAGTCCGGGCCTGGGTATAACCTCTTTTTTTTTTAAAATAGAGTTTAAAGTCACTTTAACTAATGTCATGCATTGATTCTGCTTCCTGTGAAGAAATCCAGACCTAAAGGTGAGCTATGCTAGAATGTTCTTGGTGTCACTCACCTGGCAGGAGTCCTTATACCCATCCTTGTAGCCGGCACAGATCTGATCATTCTGGATAGTGATGTTACCTCCTGCATTGGTATACATTTTTTGACATGTATTGCGGTCTATTAGAGGAACCTTGACCTCCTGGAGGGTCCCATTCGAAATTACACTCCCTGGTGATAAAACACAGACAAGAAGATGATTAATGGCCATTCTTGGCAAGGCTACACATAGACTGATCACTGTTATGTTCCATTCACACATGTGCATTGTAGGATTGCACTCAAAATTGCACCGTTTCTCCTAACACAAAAAATGTGCATCTTTTTTGCAGAAGGACTGCAGTGCCATTATTGGTTAACTCCACCCCAATTCACCTTACTAAAGTGTGCAAAATCAAGCAAAAAGAATGCATGGTAACAATTTAAGTTTCATGCATTTTGCTATGGCACTATTTAAAATAAAAGAGACATGTACCTCTTTGGTGTAATTTAGATGCAGTAAGCAGCCTATTCAAACGAATAGACTGCCTTACCACTACACAGAAAAAAATATATATTTGTGCTCCCACATCATACATAATGTGAATCTAGCCCTTATTCTGAACTCTGGGTACAAAAAATCTCTTTTAAATATATACCTCTGTCACCACAAGAGTCTGATAATCCAGGGTTGTGGGGGAGATGCCCTTGCCCTCAACAACATGGGGACTTTGCCAGGTGTTTCCTTTGACAAGGAACCCTTCCCATGTTGAGGACATGTGGCCTGGGTATGGTTTAGAAGCAGGAAAGATGATTGTGACCCCATCTTCCCTGGCTGTAGGCTGCAGGCTCGGGTAAGGGTCTGGCTTGGAATTTACGGGGAACCATGGGATATTTTTGTGTAGCGTCCCCCATTAACATCTGTATCAAGACCCCACCCAGGAAAAGGTTGCTCCTGTCTTGATAAAGCTAACATAGGCAGAGATGGCAATGCAACCTGGGCACTCCCTTAAGCCTAGTACACTTGGCCAAATGTCAGGCAGCGTCAGCAGGGCCAATAGAAACCGGCTGACATTCGGCCCTTGTGTATTGCAGTCTGGCTGGCTTCTGTGGAAGGGGCATTGCCAAAAAAGTCTGCTGTTCAGCTCCCGAACACTGACTAGAGTGTTCTGGTGAGGGAGGGGGCATCCCCCTATCAGAAAACAATAGAACAGTAGGGGAGATTGTTGTACTAACATTGTATAGTTAGTACGGTGGCTCCTCCTAAACTGTCAGGTTTTTTTCTTTCAGTTGAATGGAAAAAAACTACTAGTGTACTAGGCTTTAACAAAAATAAAATCCTTGGCTTATACATCACCTTGTCCCTGTGCAAAAATAAAATGTTCAGCCCTGTGTGCTCTGCTCTAATTAGGATGTCTTTCTTCTTGTATTGTACTATACAAAAGGGAAGAGTGGCATCGTGTGTCCCATGCTCCTGAAAATGTCATCTTTGACGAAACTTGTAGGGCATAGACGGAACACATGCCACTACCCTTACACAATCCCACGGCCATCTTGGATTCTGGAATATGAGTTGTTAATATGATATGAAGTGCCTGGTTGTCATTTCTTCATTGTAAGTGCATTTACCACATTAAATTGGTATTTTAATTGGGATTACATTATGGAGAGCGTGTCTTTTTCTTTTTCATGATATTATGTCCAATTGAGTATAATGTATATGCACGGTGATCTATTACAACACAGCAGTACCATCAATTGACATGTGTTTTTGAAGAAAGCTGGATAGAATAGTGGGCAGCAGCGCTGTCACATTTCTTATAATAAATATTGGTGTGTATTATTTCATTAACAATAGTGAAAAATATTGTGCAGTCGATGGACAGTTTGCAAACAGCTTTGTTAGGCCACAAATTAGTAGAGAGAAACCAAACAGGTTTTATCATGAAATAAAAATGACAGTATTATTTCAGAGACAATAAGCATATATATTGTACAGACCCAATGCACACTATGTAAGCAGCTTTAGTAGGCCATAAATTAACCACTTGCCGACCGCCGCATGTACATTTGCATCGGCAGAATGGCATGGCTGGGCACATGGGCGTACCTGTACGTCCCTTTGAATTTGCCGCCGTGTGGTTGCGTGCGCGCTGCCAGCGCCACGCGCGTGACCCTGCCAGGAGCTCCGTGAGTCGGGTTGCAGGGGATACCCGCGATCGTCTCACGGAGCTGAAGAACAATGAGATGCTAATGTAAACAAGCATCTCCTCGTTCTGTCTAGTGACACTGTCACTGATCATAACTCCCTGTGATCGGGAGCTATGATCTGCGAAGTGACGTTCGTAGCCCATCCCCCTAACAGTTAGAAACACTCCCCAGGACACACTTAACCCTCTCTAGCCCCCTAGTGGTCAACCCCTTCACTGCCAGTATCATTTTTACAGAAATCAGGGCAAATTTTATAGCACTGATCGCTGTAAAAATGACAATGGTCCCAAAAATGTGTCAAAATTGTCCGATGTGTCCGCCATAATGTTGCAGTCAGGATAAAAATTGCAGATCGCCGCCATTACTAGTAAAAAAAATTATTAATAAAAATGCCATAAAACGAACCCCTATTTTGTAGACGCTATAACTTTTGTGCAAACCAATCAATAAACGCTTATTGCGATTTTTTTTTAACCAAAAATATGTAGAAAAATACGTATTGGCCTAAACTGAGGAAAAAAATGGTTTTTTTATATATTTTTGGTGGATATTTATTATAGCAAAAGTAAAAAATATTGCTTTTTTTTCAAAATTGTAGCTCAATTTTTGTTTATAGCGCAAAAAATAAAAAACGCAGAGGTGATCAAATACCACCAAAAGAAGGTTCTATTTGTGGGTAAAAAAGGATGTCAATTTTGGTTGGGAGCCACGTCGCACGACCGCGCAATTGCAGGCATGTACTGCCCATTGGGACTACTGGGAGTTTCCCGGTGTGCCGATGGCTCAGTGGGCCAGTCAGGTGCAGTCCTGGAGCCGCTCCTCTCTGACAGTGAGGGATCGCGATTTCACTCCTGCCAGGAGGAAAGGCTTC
Organism: Aquarana catesbeiana; assembly: GCF_042186555.1. Classification (NCBI taxonomy): domain Eukaryota; kingdom Metazoa; phylum Chordata; class Amphibia; order Anura; family Ranidae; genus Aquarana; species Aquarana catesbeiana. Next base: position 31,238,151 of record NC_133329.1, read on the forward strand.
CATCACTTGCTGGAGAGAGCATTAGGCTTTCTGCTCCCTCCAGCCTGCAGGGGGAGATAGACAGCCAGCAGACTTTCCTTCCTCTCTCCCCTTATCACTTGTTATCACATGACTGGAGAGAGAAATGAGAAGCTGCCTTGAAAACTGTGAGTACATGTGGGAGAGGGAGGAGAGTGAGGACACACTGATGTGAAGGGAGCTTCTGATGGGGACTCTGATGTGCAGGGGGCTGCTGGTAGGGACTCTGGTGTGAAGGAGGCTGCTGGTGGGGACACACTGATGTAAGGGGGGCTTCTGATGGGGACTCTGACGTGAAGGGGGCTGCTGGTAGGGACTCTGATGTGAAGGGGGCTTCTGAAGGGGACACACTGATGTGAAGGGGGCTTCTGGTGGGGACACACTGATGTGAAGGGGGCTGCTGGTGGGGACACACTGATGTGAAGGGGGCTGCTGGTGGGGACTCTGATGTGAAGGGGGCTTCTGATGGGGACTCTGATGTGAAGGGGGCTGCTGGTGGGGACTCTGATGTGAAGGGGCTGCTGGTGGGGACTCTGATGTAAAGGGGGCTGCTGATGGGGACTCTGATGTGAAGGGGGCTGCTGGCGGTGAATCTGATGTGAAGGGGGCTGCTGGTGGGCGACTCTGATGTGAAGGGGGCTGCTGGTGGGCGACTCTGATGTGAAGGGGGCTGCTGGTGGGCGACTCTGATGTGAAGGGGGCTGCTGGTGGGGACCCTGATGTGAAGGGGGCTGCTGGTGGGGACAAAATGATGTGAAGGGGGCTGCTGGTGGGGACTCTGATGTGAAGGGGGCTGCTGGCGGGGACACACTGATGTGAAGGGGGCTGCTGGCGGGGACACACTGATGTGAAGGGGGCTGCTAGTGGGAACTCTGATGTGAAGGGGGCTTCTGATGGGGACACACTGATGTGAAGGGGGCTTCTGATGGGGACACACTGATGTGAAGGGGGCTTCTGATGGGGACACACTGATGTGAAGGGGGATGCTGGTGGGGGCTCTGATGTGAAGGGGGCTGCTGGTGCGGACACACTGATGTGAACGGGGCTGCTGATGGGGACACACTGATGTGAAGGGGGCTGCTGGTGGGGGCTCTGATGTGAAGAGGGCTGCTGGTGGGGACACACTGATGTAAAGGGGGCTGCTGGTAGGGACTCTGATGTGAAGGGGGCTGCTGGTGGGGACTTTGATGTGAAGGGGGCTTCTGATGGGAACACACTGATGTGAAGGGGGCTGCTGGTGGGGACTCTGATGTGAAGGGGGCTGCTGGTGGGGACTCTGATGTGAAGGGGGCTGCTGGTGGGGACTCTGATGTGAAGGTGTCTGATGGGGACACACTGATGTGAAGGCTGTATTTATGACAAATTACCACAATAGATACATATTAAGGGAAAAACGGGCCTGGGTTCCAGTAACCAAAATGGCGGCTACATTACTTCCAGTATAGCCCCCAGTATTCAAGATGGCAGCTAAACCACTTCCGGTTTCGTGTCACGGCCGTTTCCAATTGTTTGACAAGCTGACAAGGATCAAAAATTAAAGGAGGTATAAATAAGAGGACAGGCATAGATACAGCAGCTTCCTGATGACGCAAACCCTGTTGCGAAAAACGCGTAGAGGCTGCTGGGGACTTTCCTACCGCGTTCGATCATATGGGTGTGAGGCTTGGAACGCACACCGCTGTGAGGAGACACTAGGACAGATTGAGACTCCGCTCTCCACATACACTGCTGTATTAGCTTGGTGACCGCTTAGGGGCACCTAAACATGTGAGTTTGACTATGTTTTTTTAATTTTTTTAAATAAATTAGAGTTACACCATGATGGCTATGGCCATGATGGCTATCCACATGTTTTTGTGAGCACTATATAGAGCAAGAGACACTATTGTACTGCTTGAATAGGCTGCGATTGGACCCATCATAAACGGAGTGGTTATCCTAAATGAACCAAAGGCGCATATCCTTACCGTATCTGGTGAGTGGTCATTGCAACAGGTGGTGGTGAAATCACAATAAGTGGTGAATTTGGAGCACTTTATATTGAAGAAAAACGTTATTACTGCACAGGAGTGATCACTTACTGAGGATATCTAGTGTACTGTGGTGCACATGTTGGAGACATTTTTCAAAAACATTTTTTCTGCAAATTTTCTTGCACTGTGCAGCACATATATACATTGATATGGGAATTCTATGAATGAAGTAATATTGGCACATTGTATGATTTTAGTTTTCAGTTTATTTCTCACATATATATATATATATATATATATATATATATATATATATATATATATATATATATATATATATACCTATATATTTTTTAATATTTTGTTAGCACTAGTACTTTATAAAGTGATTGGTAACACTATACGATATTTCACTTAGATACATTTTGATCAGAAATAATACATGGGAAAGATACGTTTTTTAATATAAAGCCAAAAAAAAAAAAAAAGAGAAAAATATCAATATACTAATATAGATGGCAGAGAAAAACACTTCATTATAGGATCAATATAGAAATATTTTTTACTTTGCACAATTTGCACACTTCATGGTGGTTATTATACACAAAGGTTTATCTTAAAGGTCTGATCTACTTGGATTGAAAATGAGTAAAATCACTTTTGATTATAATTTCATGGACTCACCTCCATAATATCTTGTACCCCAGCCGGTCACCCAGCACTCCGTACCACAGGGGAAGGTGGTGGAAGAAGATGGCAGACAGATTGGCATGATGTACTGAGTATAGGTGACAGGTGAGGCCAGCTGTATCAGGGCGATGTCTCCAGGGATATTAACACTTGAATATTGACTATTGACAATGATATTTTTTACATTGGTAATAACTGTATGAGGGCTGATCACACCCAGCTGGTACAGGCCTAAATATACTTTATAATTCGATAGCTGGATAGGTCTGCAGAAAGAAAACAGAACATAACATGTATAAATGAGGACCCATCTGTTGCAGAAGGCAATGCAATATCATTACTATCAATGATCTTCAGAATCTAATGAATGAAATACAACTTGATCATAATATGTTCTCTATGAGTGGACTGTATGTACACAAGTCCAATGGTATAAACTTAGACAGGATCATCAGAGTTTACTGAGATGCTAAGTCGTAGTAATCTCTATTGAAGGCTCAGAAGTGGAATGCAATTGTATGTATACTTGTTAGACCTAAAATGTTAAACAGTTCAAAATAAAGATATTAAAATAAGCCAGATATAAAAGACACCGAATAATTCAGCTCTGTATTGATTAATACATCATTACATGCATTTTATTTATTGCAAGCAGTGTAAGCACCTGAATTGGTATCAGCCTCTTACAGTGCCTCTACAGCAAAACTCAGACTAGGGAAAGAATAAACAGTACAAGGAGAAAACCAATCATGGAGCATGCTGATAGAGGGAGAGAGCAGAGTGGCAGGGAGATAAGCCTATCACTTTGCTGCTTCTCCTTGACTGTCCAGTCACAGCCTGGAGGCGGGATCATGACAGAATAGGCTCAGAGGAGCTGGGTTGATTGATGATGGCCGTCATTCAACCTAAAAGACTGAGCACAACTAGTGGCAAAAAATATGTTCTTTTGGGAATGGCTGTGGATTGAGGGTGAGTATTTGATCCTTTTATGGGCTTACTTTACTGGAATGAAGTGTTGCATCTTCCTTTGATTAAAGGGCAGGTGTAGGAATAGTTAAAACAGAACCAGCAGAACCACAATGAGATAAATGAGCCTGTGGCTTAGACTGAAGGTGCAGCACCCCAGAGACTTCATATCTAGGCAGTGTTATGACAGTGACCCATTTATACCTCCTCCTGCTGTCATGTAGACCTGGACCCTGCTTAGTTCTAGGCAAGGAAAAGTTCAAAGCACTCTTCATGATGTCCCAAGTGTGCTACTAATATCCAAGTGGTAAACTATGAGTTTAGGGTATTGTATAGACTACTCTTCAGAAGAGATTGGCCGAAACACCCCCCTGTTTGGTTTGCAGCAAAGCTCCTGAACAGGAGAAAAACCCGAACAGTGAACCCCATTGAAATCTATGGAAGCCGAACAAGAAAAATCAAAAGTGCCCATTTTTAAGGCTTATATGCAAGTAAATAAAGTGGAAACTCTGTAGATTGTATAGAACATGCTGCAGCAAAAATGACAATTCTAAAGAAAAAAAATATGTCAAATCACGTTTAAATTGACTTGCGGTTGCAATTTACGGCACCCAGCTATTGAAAAAAAATGGTGCGGGGTCCCTCCCAGTCCATAGGATTTTGAGGGAAACCCCCCCCCGCCCGCCAAAATTTAAAAAAGAAAGCGTGGGGTCTCCCCAAAATCCATACCAGACCCTTATTCAAACATGCAGCATGGCAGGTCAGGAAAGGGAGGGGGCAGGCGAGTGTCCCCTCTCTTGAACCGTACCAGGCCACATGCCTTCAACATGTTGATGGGGACAAGAGTCTTTTCCCCACAACCATGGCTGGCAGTTGTGGGGGTATGCAGGCGGGGGGCTTATTGGAATCTGGAAGCCCCTTTAACAAGGGGGCCCCCAGATCCCACCCCCCTTTGTGAATGAGTATAGAGTACATAGTAACCCTACCCATTCACCAAAAAATTGTCAAAAAGTAATAAAAACACAGAGACAGTTTTTGACAATTCCTTTATTAAAAAATAAAAAGACAGTGTCCCCCGATGTAAATCCATCGTCAATTGAACACTCCTGCCGTCCATGAAGGCTGGCCGCCTACTGCAGGCTCCGCTGTTTGACAGTTCTTATATAGGGAAGAGCAGGGCCACTTAGCTACGTCACCTGATGGCACCGTCCCCCCCCTTCTGAAGTCACGGATGGCTGAATGCTGGGTCGGTGATATCACAAGGGGGTGGTTCCACCAGGTGACATAGCTAAGTGGCCCCGCTCTTCCCTATATAAGAACTGTCATACAGAGGAGCCTGCAGTAAGTGGCCAGCCTTCATGGACAGCGGGAGCATTTTTTTTTTTCCGGCTGCGGTGGGGTTGACAAAAGATTTACATGGGGGGGGGGGCACTATATATATATATATATATATATATATATATATATATATATAAAGGAATTGTCAAAAACTGTCTCTGTGTTTTTATTACTTTTTGCCACTTTTTTGATGAATGGGTAGGGGTACTAAGCTCCTGCCCGCATACCCCTACAACTACTGGCCAGGGTTGTGTGGATGAGGCCCTTGTCATCATCAACATGGGGACAAGGTGCTTTGGGGTGGGGGGGCAGAGTCCCCCCCTAAAGCACCCAACCCCCCATGTTGAAGGCATGTGGCCTGGTATGGTTCAGGAGGGGGGCACTCGCTTGTCCCCCCTCCTTTCCTGACCTGCCAGGCTGCATGCTCAGATAAGGGTCTGGTATGGATTTTGGGGGGACCTCACGCCAGTTTCTTTTGCCGGCAATGTTTTTTTTTTATTCAGCTGTCAGTGGGGAAGCCCATTGACAGCTGGTGACTTATCGGTTGTTAAAGACGCTGCGCTGGCTTCCCAGCCCCGCTCCTTAACAAGCAACTTTTACTGTACCATGATTGGGCAAAGCTTTGCAGCGCATTTGGCGGACGAACACCCGCTGAGCACCACGCAAATTCAGGTGTTCCCCAAACCGGGTGAACAGCCAATGTTCGACCCAAACGGATACTTGGGCCGAACCATTTGCCCAACTCTACTCTTCACCTGCGTCTATCTATCCACAGTGAATTAGCCTATCAACTCAATAGCTGAATCAAGGGCCCAATATTAGCGCTCATACAGGGGCTCTTTGGTAATGTTAACTAATCAATGATGATCAATGAGGCACACTTGGCAGTTTTAAAGTGGACACTTTATAAAAGAAGAACACTATCAATGAATATGTCCATGACTGTTTTTTAGAAACAATTCCAAAAGCAGAATGATTGGTGTCTGATGGAAGAATTGGTTTATAAAGGTAACATGTTATACTCACTTCTGGATGCAATTCGCTGCCGTCATTACCCACTCCTGTGAGATCAGGGAGCCTCCACATAAATATGTTCCATTTAATTCTTTATCTATAACAGCGACCTGCCAGGGCCACTTCCCATCCAATGAATCTGCACCACCAACTATCCGACTGGACACCGACGGGGAACCGCACACTGAAAAATGTTGTGCAGATGACACAAGTAAAAAAATAAAAAAATATAAATAAATAATTTTATAAATAAATAATAATAATAATTAATAATAATAATAAATAAATAATTTGTCTAACTTACATAATAATAATTACATAATAATAATTATATATATATATATATATATATATATATATATATATATATATATATATATATATATATATATATATATATATATATATATATATATGTGTATATTATTCTATCTATCTATCTATCTATCTATCTATCTATCTATCTATCTATCTATCTATCTATCTATCTACAGTGCCTTGAAAAAGTATTCATACCCTTGAAATTTTCCACATTTTATCATGTTATGACCAAAAACTTAAATGTATTTTATTGGTATTTAATGTGATAGACAGACACAAAGTGGCTCATAACTGTGAAGTGGAAGGAAAATTATAAATGGATTTCAACATTTTTTACAAATAAATATGTGAAAAGTGTGGCGTGCATTTGTATTCAGACCCCTTTACTCTAATACCCCTAACTAAAATCTAGTGGAACCAATTACCTTCAGAAGTCACCTAATTAGTAAATAGAATCCACCTGTGTGTAATTTAATCTCAGTATAAATACAGCTGTTCTGTGAAGTCCTCAGAGGTTTGTTAGGGAACCTTAGTGAACAAACAGCATCATGAAGGCCAAGGAACACACCAGACAGGTCAGGGATTAAGTTGTGGAGAAGTTTAAAGCAGGGTTAGGGTATGAAAAAGTATTCCAAGCTTTGACCATCTCACGGAGCTCTGTTCAAGCCATCATCTGAAAAAGGTAAGAGTATGGCACAACTGCGAACCTACCAAGACATGGCCATCTACCTAAACTGACCGGCCGGGCAAGGAGAACATTCATCAGAGAAGCAGCCAAGAGGCGCATGGTAACTCTGGAGGATCTGCAGAGATCCATAGCTCAGGTGGGAGAATCTGTCCACAGGACAACTATTAGTCGTGCTCTCCACAAATCTGGCCTTTATGGAAGAGTGACAAGAAGAAAGCCATTGTTGAAAGAAAGTCATAAGAAGTCCCATTTGCAGTTTACAAGAAGCCATATGGGGGACACAGCAAACATGTGGAAGAAGGAGCACTGGACAGATGAGACCAAAATTTAACTTTTTGGCCTAAAAGAAAATCACGATGTGTGGCAGAAAACTAACACTGCACATCACCCTGAACACACCATCTCCACTGTGAAACATGGTGGTGGCAGCATCATGTTGTGGGGTTGTTTTTCTTCAGCAGGGACAAGGAAGCTGGTCAGAGTTGATGGGAAGATGGATGGAGCCAAATACAGGGCAATCTTAGAAGAAAACCTGTTAGAGTCTGCAAAAGACTTGAGACTGGGGCGGAGGTTCACCTTCCAGCAGGACAACGACTCTAAACATACAGCCAGAGCTACAATGGAATAGTTTAGATCAAAGCATATTCATCTGTTAGAATGGCCCAGTTAAAGTCCAGACCTAAATCCAATTGAGAATCTGTGGCAAGACTTGAAAATTGCTGTTTACACAGGGCCGGCCCAACCATGGGACCCAGCGGCAGAGGGCGGCAGCCGGCCAGAGCGTGCAGTGAAAAGTTGTCAGAAGTACCCGCCGGCCACCGCCACACACTCTAATCACTGTGCTGTCTTCCGATATCTGCGCACTGGGATGCTGTGAAAGGCTACATCCAAGGAATGTGTAGCCCACGCTGCCTGTGAAACAGTTTCACATTGAGCAGATTGTGAGGCTTGTAAGAGCCGCTGAGTCTGTGACACTGTCAGCTAATGTAACTGTATGCAGGGAGAGAGATCAGCTGTCACAACTCAGCAGTGATGTCGGGAGTGGGCGGGACCAAACAGCTATCAAACACCAGCCAATGCAATGGGGTCTTGGCAGGCCACTACATTTATGTGGCTCCGCCCCTTTCTTAGTTTCACTCCTCTTTGTGATGCTGGGTCTCAGTGCTAATATACAGACATACAGTTTTTCGCATAATGTAGACCCTTCAATCTCTACTAAACCAGTTCCGTCTGACTGCTCTCCCACTGAATGACAGGATTTTTTAGCACTTCCCCCCTCGCCGCCCAGCTGCCCATCCAAAGGGAAAAGAAAATTAGAAGAAGAGGCAAACGAGGGGGAAAACAACGGCACAAACCACAGGGCCAAGTCCCCCAAACAATAAAAATATTTAATCTATCTTCTCACAATTTGTCTTCAGCTGAGACTTCAATTTTACAATGGGGTCTAAATTTTGCCCCCACTTCATTACCTAACTCATTTCGGTTGTTTAAAGACCTTCATATGTTCATCCGTAATCTTACGCTAAAACGTCACTTTAATATGAAATTATCCCAGGTTACTGAGAGTCATACACCCTCCAATCCGGTTGAACTCACTGTTCCCTCAGAAAATAGTGATTCACCCGAATTGAGTATCTTGAGGATCTATATAACATGGAGAGTGATGATGATGATGTAGATTTACTTCTTCTTACACAGCATCTCTCCACCTCTCCCCCTATACAATATAGTACATTCAGGCCCAAATCTGTGTTCAATCCCACACGTTCAAAGGGACCCTATCTCCAAACCTTTTATCAGGTGTTTTTTTCTGATATGCAAAAACTCTGCCAATTGACACATGATAATCACTCCAATCATTCCAATCTTACTTCCCTAGAAAAATCATCCCTTAAAAATCTTATTGACAATCACAATATAGTCATCAAGACGGCGGACAAAGGTGGAGGCATTATGGTCCAAGATCGCAGTGATTATCTGGCCGAAGCCCGCCGTCTTCTGTCGGATGATAGTACATATTGTAAACTACACTGTGACCCCTTGTCCAGTTACATTGCAGAAGTTAAAATACTTACAGACAGAGCTAAAAGCAAGGACATCATCTCCAAACATGAGCATGCTTTTTTCAACCGGCCATATTTTTCAACCCCATATTTTTATCATATTCCTAAAACACATAAGAGTATCCAAAATCCACCAGGTCGACCCATAGTTGCGGCTATGGATAGCATTACCAGTCCCATCTCTCAGTACATAGATTTTACAGCCACTTGCAACCAGCCTCCCCTCTTATATTCGTGACGGTTTCCATCTTATGCAACAACTGGAACATTACACATAGGAGCCCACATACTCTTGGGCTTCCTTGGATGTAAGCTCACTTTACACCTCGATCCCACACCACATAGGCCTTAGGGCTATTGCCAGTTTCCTCTCCTTTGATCCCATGTTAAATCCAAGTCAGGCAGAGTTCATTTTGGAGGCCACAGAATTCTGCCTGACCCATAACTATTTTGAGTTTGATGGCGATTTCTATCTTCAAACAAAGGGCACAGCTATGGGTGCCAATTTTGCACCCAGTTACGCTAATTTAACCATGGGGTTCTGGGAGGCCAATCACATCTGGCTCAATAATCCCTTTACCTCCCATATAGTTTTTTATGGGAGGTATATCGACGATATTATCGTCATGTGGGATGGCCCAGAGCCCCTTTTCCTAGACTTCATCACACACTGCAATAACAATGAGTATGGCCTCACCTTCACTTCAGAACACGATCGCTTTCAGCTTGCATTTTTAGATCTTCTACATTTTCACCAGGAAGGCAAAATATTGGCCAAAAACTATACCAAGCTGACAGCCGGCAACTCTTTTTTGCACCACCAGAGCTGTCACCACCCGAGATGGATTGCAAACATCCCAAAGAGCCAGTTCTGTCGCTTACGTAGAAATTGCACCAGACAATTGGACTATATTACAGAAGGGTCCCTTCTAAAACAAAAGTTTATGGATAAAGCTTTTCCACCCAAACTCATAAATGAAGCATTTGACCTCTATCTGTCAGAACCTTCTACATCCACTAGTGAAACCAATCATTCGCCAGTACAATCACCCCCAAACCAAAGTTTACGTATCGTAAAACTAGGAACTTTAAGAATCTGGTGGCACCCAGTAAATATAAATGCCTACAAAATCCCAAAACAACATTTCTTTGCCTTATTCCCCTAATCGGGATGTACCAGTGCCGTAAAAAATTATGTCTCACATGCAATCACGTTCATCACGGTCAAAGGGAATTTACCAATAAAGGTCAGACGTACCAGATCAGTCATTTTTTCAATTGTTCCACAGAGTTCGTTATTTATTGTTTGACTTGTCCGTGTGGGTTATATTATGTAGGCCGAACCATACGCACATTGAGAAAGAGGTTCGGGGAACACCACTTTCTCCATAAACATGATCATTCCTCATTCGACCTCAAAGTTTGGATCATTGAGTCCATTCCCGGTACGTTCCCACTGGCAGAGCGTTTTAAACGTCTCTGCCAGAGGGAAATGTACTGGATATACATTTTGGACTCTTTGGCCCCTGGAGGTCTCAACGAGGAGATAGAGACGAGCAGCCTAATCTGACTGCTCTCCTCCCTCTCCAAGTCTTATAGGTTATTGGATCCCTCCTATATACCTGTCTCTTTGCCCTTTAGGTATCCTTTACCACCATAATGTAATTTCTTTCTTATTGTGATGTTACAGTGTTCTTGTTTCATTCGAGTACTATTCTAAAGCTTAGCCACCTTACATTCTCCCCTATTTCTCATAAGAATAAACGTATGTGTGTTTGCACACAAAGTTACCAACGTGTGTGCACACATATTTTACATATCCGCATTCTATAATCAGGATCTAGAAGTTATGACTCAGTCACGTTCTGATTTTACAACCAATGAAAACCTGTATTTTCGTTAGTATTTTCCCCAAGACTACAACCATTTTTACATATAATCTCACCATTAGTATTTTGTTTATTTAAATCCATTTTTACTTTTATTTCTATTTTTATTTTTGTATTTTTCCACTTAAACTATATCTTATTTTTAGTGTTTATTTTTATTTTCATTTTTTATTTTATTTCATTTCATATTATTATTATCATTATTATTATTATTATCATTTTTATTATATATATATATATATATATATATATATATAATTTTTTTCATTATATATATTTTTTTCATCCGTTACAATTACTTTTATTATTTACTATTTTTTATATTTTTTATTTTATTATTATTTTGTATTTTTTATTAGCTATTTATCACCTTCATCACCACTTTTTCAACAATATATTTTTTAATAATTTTCTAACAATTCTTATTTCATTACATATTGTCATTTCACTATTATTATTTTAAATCATATACCTTTCATTCTTATTTCCTATTTTCCTTCAGTGATTTTTCATCTCCTATTTTTATTCCTTCACTTTTCTCATCCAATTATATCAGTTTTCTATATTTCCCATTCTTCATCATTTTCGTTGTTAATATTCATTTCTTTTTATTTTCATTTTCACAGTTATCTCAATTCCATTATTATTAGCAATCTGATTACCATGCAACTCCAGTTTCACATTTCATTCATATTTTCTAATTTTCTTACAGACCATAATAACAGAAACACACATACTTTATTTTATTTACACACATACATATACAGCGCTGTTTTACTAGATCTGTCACAGCAGCCATATGAACACTACGCTTCCCACTTCTACATCAGACACGTCAGCATTCGATTCTCACTACACAGCTCTGTGCCCCAGTCTGACTAACGGTCTTCTCCTCCAATCAATGCCCCTCATAGACCATATAAGTTTGGACCTATCACAGGTCACGTTAGGCCTGAGGAAGGAGCGTAGCTCCGCAAACGCGTCGCCTGCCTATCTCTGCACATACCCGGCAGTGACCCCGTTCCCCCGATTACGAGCAGTGTGTTCCAGCGGTAGGAAACATTGACAATCCAGCAGTGCAGCCTGTCGTGCTAAGGAAACCGCCACTGAATGATGTGATTGGACACCACTCCCGGGATATCTGGCACCTTCAAATTGTTATCCACATGCCTGTTTACATGTACCCTTGTGAGTACCCATTTTAAAGATGTATTAAATTTGTTTTAGATAATGCACTTAGAGTGGCGCCCTTGTTGTTCTTTTTCTTCAGTACCCAGAGGATTGCTTCTTCCAATCTACAGGGCTGCCTTCTACAGTTGCCTTCATATGCAATGGACTATATTTTAGTCACTTTGGACTTTCAGCAGATAATAGTTCGTTTGCCTTAAATCACCTATTATAATCACTCACGTTTTTAGTCCCTAGTTTTGCAATTATGTTGGCAGTTGTATATTAATCTTCCCAATCACTTCATCCCCTCTGTATTAAGAGTAATAAGGTTGGGGGGGTTACAATTGTTTCTAATTGTGTTGGACTCAGCGCTCACACTCACATGTTCCCAGAAGAGTTGAAGCTGTTATAGCTGCAAAGGGTCGGCCAACTCAATATTGAACCCTACGGACTAAGACTGGGATGCCATTAAAGTTCATTTGCATGTAAAGGCAGGCGTCCCAATACTTTTGAAAATATAACGTGTGTGTGTGTATATATATATATACACACACACACACACACACACGTTATATTGTCAAAAATATGTATATATATACACGCATGTGTGTTTGAACTTTGGGGTGCACACCCTAATGCAATAGGCTGCGCATGCCTATGACCCTGACCTGGTCCATTTTGCCACCAGTGAGTTCCCCGCAGCAGCATTATCTGCAGGAGTCTGAATCAAAACTGTAAGTACAAACACACATTACAAGTTGTATGAGACGTGAGAGCCTGATAGGGACTTGCCTTGCCCAGCCCTGATTAACCACTTCAGGAAGGAATTGCCCCCTTATTGACAGGCCATTTTTTTGCGATACGGCATGTTGCTATAACTGACAATTGTGTGGTCGTGCGAGGTTGCACCCAAACAAAATCCTTTTTTCCCCACAAATAGAGCTTTCTTTTGGTGGTATTTGATCACCTCTGCGGTTTTTATTTTTTGTGCTATAAACAAAACAATGTTTGGATTTTAACGTAATGGTTTGTGATATAATTTTGCATATGGACACATTGCTGTTGCATGTAAATCTGATTTTCTGATAAATTTAATTTTAGTTTTAATTATCATGATATAAAAAAATGAATGTGGGGGCTTTTTGGTGGGCATGATTGTGACGACACCCCGAGTATGAACGGGATTAAAGTCGTTTACGACATTCCATACCCAAACACAAAGGCAGCTACCGAACACTTCAATCAGCCGAACAAGGAACCCATACAAATAATCCACCCCAAAAACGAGATACGGCTCTGTTTTCATGTTTCAAGTAGGAATCACATTTATTGAAAGGAATACAGGCTCTTTTATACAGTAAAAGAGGAGGTGCATACCCCCTGCTCATATTACTCTGAACATACACCTGTGATCAGAAAGCTAATTAACATGAGCTAGTTAACTATTCCCTTTAGACAGCCTAGATGACTCAGACATAACCTTTAGGCCAGACTGGTTGTCTTGTAGCTCAGAAAACACAATCAACATTATCACAAATCAACACAGAACTCTTCTTCACACAATAGCAGAGTTAATTAACACAAACAACAATGCGGATCTAATGACTCTTAGATCCCATACTAGACTTATTTACAATACACATTCTAGCAGACAACAGACAGACAGGTGGCTGGAATTGACATCAGCATCTCCTAACAGTATTTGTCCCAGCATTATGAATTAGCCACTATTTCTAATATGGCAAATCCAGGGTCCCCAGAGTCTGTGGCTCTTGGGGGGATATGGACGCGAATCTAAAGTAACGCCACCTCAAGGGTTCCCCAGGCATACAGCTCACAAAGAGCACCTTTCCACCAAATGCCAGGGCCCATAATCGGTCGGTAAGAGGCTAGAATTCAGTCCCCTCCAAAAGCCTGTCCCGGCTAGGTCTGTCACAATTATTTTTTTTGGGGGGGGGGCAGCATTTCATTCTTGGGCCCAGGCAGCACAATGTCTTGGGCCAGCCCTGTGTTCACAGACATTCTCCATCCAATCTGACAGAGCTTTAGCTATTTTGCAAAGAAGAATGGGCAGAAATGTTCCCCACTAGATGTGCAAAGCTGGTAGAGACATCCCCAAAAAGACTTGCAGCTGTAATTACAGAGAAAGGAGGTTCTACAGAGTATTGACTCAGGGGGGTGCCATACAAATGTCCCCCCCCCACACTTTTCACATATTTATTTGTAAAAAAAATGTTGAACACCATTTATCATTTTCCTTCCACTTCACAATTATGTGCCACTTTGTGTTGGTCTATCACATAAAATCCCAATAAAATACATTTACATTTTTGGTTGTAACATGACAAAATGTGAAAAATTTCAAGGGATATGAACACTTTTTCAAGGCACTGTATACATATACAGCGGGGAAAATAAGTGTTGAACACGTCACTGTTTTTCTAGGTAAATACTGTATATTTCTAAAGGTAACACAACCCATGCAATCCATACATATAAAGAAGCCAAAACAAATAAGTTCATAAATGAAGTTCTGTGTAATAAAATGGAAGGACACAAGGAAAAAGTATTGAACACGCTAACTGAAATGTATTTAATACTTGGTACAAAATCCTTTGTTGGTAATGAGAGCTTCAAGATGCCTCCTGTATGGAGAAACTAGTCGCATGCGTTACTCAGGTGTGATTTTGGCCCATTCTTCCACACAAACAGTCTTCAAATCTTGAAGGTTCAGTGGGCCTATTCTATGAACTCTGATCTTTAGTTCTGTTCATGTAAGGTTAGGGTGACCAGACATCCCCGGTTTCTGGGGACAGTCCCTGGACTGAGGACACTGTCCCTGGTCCAAGTCTATCCCCGGTTTTGTCCCCGGATTGGATTCAAATTTTTCCGCCCCCATCCCACCATACTGTACATCTCTTGTCAGCCTGACCCCAGAGGCCTCCACTGTCACAGGGATTGGAGCCTTGCTTGCAGTGCAGAGTCCTGTTTTGCAGCAGGGAGCAGGCCAGCTGTAACTTTAAGGTAGGACAGATAAATCCTGGTCCTCCTGACTCCTGACTTTGACACACGCTACGTTTCCTCGTGATGATGCTCAGTAGTAGCAGGAAAGTAGTGTGTGTCAACCACTGACTTGTCCCAATTCCAGAGGTTAGTAGTCTGCAGTTATGGCTTATGCAGTAGCAACTAAATAACTTTAACTTAACCACTTCAGCCCCGGACCATTTGGCTGCCAAATGACTGGGCCACTTTTTGCGATTCGGCACTGTGTTGCTTTAACTGGACAATTGCGCGGTCACGAGACGTGGCTCCCAAACAAAATTGACGTCCTTTTTTTCCAACAAATAGAGCTTTCTTTTGGTGGTATTTGATCACCTCTGCAGTTTTTATTTTTTGCGCTATAAACAAAAATAGAGCGACAATTTTGAAAAAAAAAACAATATTTTGTACTTTTTGCTATAATAAATATCCCCCTTTTTTTAAAAAAAAGCTATTTTTTTCTCAGTTTAGGCCGATATGTATTCTTCTACATACTTTTGGTAAAAAAATTTGCAATAAACGTATATTGATTGGTTTTCGCAAAAGTTATAGCGTCTACAAAATAGGGGGTAGTTTCATGGCATTTTTTTGTTATTTTCTTTTTTTACTTGTTTTGGCAGCGATCTGCGATTTTTATCATGACTGCGACATTATGGTGGACACATCGGACACTTTTGATGCTATTTTGGGACAATTTACTGTACATTTATACAGCGATCAGTGCTATAAAAATGCATTGATTACTGTATAAATGTGACTAGCAGTGAAGGGGTTAACCACTAGGGAGCGATCAAGGGGTTATGTGTGTCCTAGGGAGTGATTCTAACTGTTAGGGGGTGTGGCTTACTGTGACACATCACTGATCGCTGCTCCCAATGAGAGGGAGCAGACGATCAGTGTTGTGTCACTAGGCAGAACAGGGAGATGCCTTGTTTACAAAGGCATCCCCCTGTTCTGCCGTTCTGTGACCCGATCGCAGGACACCGGCGAACATCGAGTCCGTGAGTCCCGCGGGCACGGTCACGGAGAATACGGCGGGCGCGTGCGCTAGGGGGCAGGTTCAAAGCAACGTACAATATATATACATTGCTTTGCCTGCCCATGCCAATCTGCCGACGTAAATCTGCGTGAGGCAGTCGGCAAGCAGGTAATGTAACAGAATACAAATGACTCTGTATAATTTGTTTCTTAAATGGCAGGGATATATTTATTAAGTTACCGTATTCATCGGCATATAACACGCACTTTTTTCCCCTTAAAATCAGGGGAAAATCGCGGGTGCGTGTTATACGCCGATCCCCTGCGATCCTGACCTGTCAGATCTAAAAAATCAATGACCGCGATTTGAAAATGGTGCCGCCGGCGCCGAAATACATAGTGCCGGCCCTCGGCTCTTCTCGGCCACTTACGGCTTCACTCGAGCGCTGCCCGAACCTAGCCGAGTGTACTCGGCTAGGTTCGGATAGCTCCGCTCACCGTCACGCCCATCCCGAGTGGAGCCGAAAGTGAACGAGAGCCGCCGAGAAGAGCCGAGGACTGGCTCTGTGTATTTCGACGCCGGCGGCGCCATTTTGAAATTGCGGTCGGCGATTTTGAAGCTCAGCGAGCTGCAAGGCTGCACTGGGGCAAGGCTGGACTGGGGCAAGGCTGCACTGGGGCAAGGCTGCACTGGGGCAAGGCTGCAATGGACACTGGGGAAGGCTGCACTGACAAGGCTGCACTGACAAGGCTGCACTGACATGGCTGCACTGACATGGCTGCACTGGGGCAAGGCTGCACTGAGAAGGCTGCAATGATTGGCATTTAAATGTAAGTTTTTTTCCCTTCAACTTCCCTCCTAAAAGTTTTTTTTTCTGTAAAATTCCCTCCTAAATTGGGGTGCGTGTTATACGCCGGTGCGTGTTATACGCCGATAAATACGGTACTCAATTTACTTACATCTAGCTCCTCAACTTAGACCATCAGGGTCCAGGTATAAAGCCAGTGTTGGACAGATAGTCTTCCGGTTTAGAAATCTCTGTAAATAAAGAAGGCTCCTGCAGGGCTGGCCAGTGGCGCCTCTGATTGGCTGAGAGTGGTTAGCTGACACTCTAAGCCATTCAGTGATTCCCATTCATAGAACTGGCTTGAAAAAGAAACATACCTTTTTCAAGCCAGTTTTATGAATAATGCCCTGTACACACGGTCGGATTTTCTGACGGAAAATCGTAGATGGGAGCTTGTTGTCGGAAAGTGTGTAGGCTCCATCGGACATTTTCCATCTGAATTTCCGTCACACAAAATTTGAGATCTGGATCTCAAATTTTTTGACAACAAAATCAGTTGTCGGACATTGCGATCCTGTGTACACAATTCGCACAAAGTTCCATGCATGCTCGGAATCAAGCAGAAGAGCTGCACTGTCTATTGAACTTCATTTTTCTCGGCTCGTCGTACGTGTTGTATGTCACAGCGTTCTTGGCGATCGGAATTTCTGACAAGATTTGTGTGAACGTGTGTATGCAAGACAAGTTTGAGCCAACATCCGTCGGAAAAAAAAACATGGATTTTGTTGTCGGAATCCGATCGTGTGTACGGGGCATTAGAGTCACTGGTTGGCTGAGAATGTCAGCTGACTGCTCTCAGCCATTCAGAGGAGCCGCTGGGATATCGACACTAGAGCACAGACTTTGGGGTTAAACGGTTCAAGAACAGTTTTATCCCATAAAGTAAGAAAACGCTCAGTGACCTCCTGACACCATAAAAACGTAATTTCGATGAAGTCTTTACAGTGCAGTCATGCATAGGTTGGACTTGATGGACTTGTGTCTTTTTTAAACCTCACCTACTATGTAATTATGTAAGTGCCTAACTGTTCCTTTAACATTTGTAGTCCTATAACAGTTAGCTATTAATATTTAATTATTTATGTTTGAAGGCATCCTGCGTGTTGTTACCATGCAATCGTTTACTGTTCTGAATTGTTAATTTATATTGGTATTGTTAAACCAAAATTCTTTGGTAAGAATTAAATACAAGATATGCATTGAAAAGTTTTTTTCATTCCTCCATAAACACACACCACACACACTGCATATATCATTTGAGGAAAATAGGTTTATAAAATTTGCCAAGTAAAAAAAAAAAAAAAAATGTCCCCGGATTTCATTTTCAAAATCTGGTCACCTTATGTTAGGTGTCAGAGTAATCACAACAGAAATAGCTTCTAAGAGCACGTTTTCCTCTCGTCCTGTTCCCCTCTTTCTCCACTACCTGCACTAAACAACAAACCTCTCACCAACCAGGCTGCTGTACAACTTTCTTCTCCACTCCCTAAAGCATACATAAAAAAAAGACTCATGTGGGAGTTAGAGAGCTGAGGGGTCATTTTGGTTTCTTCTTCCTCTGGAGGAAGAACAGCAGGAGACTCGAGTATTGGCCGAGGGGGGTGTAGTGTCGATGAGTGCCTCCCGTTGAATAATGCCTCCTACACTACGTCACACCAGCTGATTTCCCGATCAGCTGGCGTGACGTAAGACTGCACATGCACAGTTTGTCGGATGCACCAAACTTGGCACACTTGTAGGGAAGACCCATGGCTGTACGTGGAAGAAACTTCGGGTCCAGGGAACTGAAGGGCAGCCAGTAACGACTCCCCAAAGTGGGCCCCTCGCTTCATTTTTCCGCCTGGGGGAAAAAAACGGGCGAATTTGAGCTCAGGTTTCTGGGGACCCACCTGGTCAAATCTCACCAAACTTGGCACACTTGTAGGGAGGAGCCATGGCTACACGTGGAAAAAATTTCGAATCTAGGGAACCAAAGGAAGGCTGGTACCGACTCCCCAAATAGGCCACTTGCTTAACATCGGAGTCTATGGGAAAATCAGGCCAAATTGTGGCGAATTTCACTTATTGCCCAACCATTCGAAGACCGAATGGGCTAGCGACACCAAACTTGCACCCATTTTTCCCAGATATCACAGCTACACCTCATAAAAATTTTGAGGTTCGAGGACCCTTTACCGGGGATATACCGGGGCCACGATGTTGACTGTCTTCACAGTACCGGTGCTCCCTGACCATGGGTCACAAAATTACAAAACTTGGGGGTGATGTAGAAACACTCTATGGGTACCCCCACACCAAACCAGGGCCCGGTACCCCAACTGGAACCTTCCGGTAACCGGAAAATGGCACTTTGAAACGGTGTAGCTCGGATCCAGTTAACCGTAGAAAGCTCAGGGGGGTCTCATTATAATATGTCAAGCCTTTTCCACTGTATGGCACCCCCTGACTTTCGGGGACTGGTGGCCCCCTCACACAACACTGGCAAAGACGTGCGTGGCACTCTCCGGTTCTATGGTTCTTAAAAATACACCGACACCGGGAGGCTGTGGGGATGCTCTTCGGGTACTCACTGGCCAAGTTTGGGGTTCAGGGAACCTATGGCGGGCCAAAATCACACCAAACTTGGCACACTTGTAGGGGGGAGCCATGGCCACACGTGGAAAACATTTCGGGTCCAGGGAACCAAAGGAAGGCTGGTACCGACTCCCCAAAGTAGGCCACTTGCTTAACATGGGAGTCTATGGGAAAATCAGGTCAAATTGTGGCGAATTTCACTTATCGCCCAACCATTCGACGACTGAATGGGCTAGTGACACCAAACTTGCACCCCTTTTTCCCAGATATCACAGCTAATGGGCTAGTGACCGAAGGGGCTAGTGACACCAAACTTGCACCCCTTTTTCCCAGATATCACAGCTACACCTCAAAAAAATTTGGAGGTTCGGGGACCCTTTACCGGGGATTTACCGGGGCCACAATGTTGACCGTCTTCACGGTACCGGTGCTCCCTGACCAAGGGTCACAAAATTACAAAACTTGGGGGGTGATGTAGAAGCACTCTATGGGTACCCCCACACCAAACCGTGGCCCGGTACCCCAACCGGAACCTTCCGGTAACTGGAAAATGGCACTTTGAAATGGTGTAGCTCGGATCTGCTTAACCGTAGAAAGCTCCGGGGGGTCTCATTATAATATTTCAAGCCTTTTCCATCGTATGGTACCCCCCTCGACTTTTGAGGACCGGTGGCCCCCTCACACAGCACTGGCAAAGACGTGCACGGCGATCTCCGGTTCTATGGGTCTTAAAAATACAAAAAAAATACACTGGGAGGCTGTGGGGATGTTCTTCGGGTACTCACTGGCCAAGTTTGGTGTTCAGGGAACCTATGGCGGGCCGGTGGCACCCCAAAAGGTCAACTGGTAGAACCCGCACGTTTAACATTGGAGTCTATGGTAAACTTACTCAACTTGGGGGGATGATATTTCCTCGGCTATTGGGGTTAGGAACAAAACATGGCACACTTGTAGGGGAGACGATGCACTACATGTGATACAAATTTGGGGTTCCTAGACCCTACGGTTGGCCCGTAACCGTCTCCCAAAGACAGCACCCCTCGCTTCACTTTGCCGCCTAGGGGAAAAACTGCCGATATTGGGGCAAGTTTGAGCTCCTGTTTCCGGGGACCCACCGAGTCAAATCACACCAAACTTGGCACACTTGTAGGGGAGAACCATTGCTACACGTGCAAGAAATTTCGGGTCCAGGGAACTGAAGGAAAGCCAGTACTGACTCCCCAACTAGGCCCCTCTCTTAACATAGGCGTCTATGGGAAAACCAGGCCAAATTGTGGTGGATTTCACTTATCGCTCAACCATTTGACAACCGAATGGGCTAGTGACACCAAACTTGCACCCCTTTTTCCCAAATATCACAGCTACACCTCATAAAAATTTGGAGGTTTGGGGACCCTTTACCGGGGATTTATCGGGGCCACAATGTTGACCGTCTTCACGGTACCGCTGCTTCCTGACCATGGGTTACAAAATTACAAAACTTGGGAGTGATGTAGAAGCACTCTATGGGTACCCCCACACCAAACCGGGGCCTGGTACCCCAATCGGAGCCCTCCGGTATCTGGAAAATGAAACTTTGAAATGGTGTAGCTTGGACCCAGTTCACCGGGGAAGGCTCCGGTAGGTCTTATTTGAATATTTCAGGCCTTTTCTACAGAATGGCACCCCCTCGACTTTCGGGGACCGGTGGCCCCCTCACACAACACCAGCAAAGACGTGTGCGGTGCTCTCCGGTTCTATGGGTCTTAAAAATACACCGGCACCGGGAGGCTGTGGGGATGCTCTTCGGGTACGCATTGGCCAAGATTGGGGTTCAGGGAACCTATGGTGGGCCAGTGGCACCCCAAAAGGTAAACTGGTAGAAACCGCACATTTAACATTGGAGTCTATGGTAAACTTGGTCAAATTGGGGGGCTGATATTTCCTCAGCTGCTGGGGTTAGGAACACCCCAAATTGTGGCGGATTTCACTTATCGCTCAACCATTTGACGCCCGAATGGGCTAGCTACACCAAACTTGCACCCCTTTTTCCCAAATATCACAGCTACATCTCATAAAAATTTGGAGGTTCGGGGACCCTTTACCGGGGATTTACCGGGGCCACAATGTTGACTGTCTTCACGGTACCGGTGCTCCCGGACCATGGGTCACAAAATTACAAAACTTGAGGGTGATGTAGAAGCACTCTATGGGTACCCCCACACCAAACCGGGGCCCAGTACCCCAATCGGAGCCCTCCAGTAACCTGAAAATGGCACTTTGAAACGGTGTAGCTTTGAAAATACTCTCTCCGGTTCTATGGGTCTTAAAAACACACCGACACCGGGAAGCTGTGGGAATGCTCTTGGGGTACTCACTGGCCAAATTTGGGGTTCAAGGAATCTACCATGTGTCGGTGGCACCCCAAAAGGTCAACTGGTAGAAACCGCACGTTTAACATTGGAGTCTATGGTAAACTTGGTCAACTTTGGGGGATGATATTTCCTCGGCTATTGGGGTTAGGAACACCTGGGGACAGGAACTCCATCTCCCCTGAGGACAGGGAACCCACCTCCACTAAGAACAGGAACCTGATTACCCTGTGTGTACCAAACTCACCTCCCTGCCCCTGTGTGTCAACCTCACCGTCATGCCCGATCACCCTGTGTGTGTCAACCTCACCGCCCTGCCTGACATGTGTCCTGTGTGTGGGCCCTCCTGTGACAGCTGTTATCAGGACTTTAACCCACTTGGTGCTCCCCTACATGGATGTGCTCTCACTACACGACTGTATATAAGGGATGAAGGCCCAGAGACATGTCCAGGGAACACACAGGATACATGAGATAGATTATAAGGGATGGAGGCCCAGAGACATGTCCAGGGTACACGGAGGATACATGAGATAGATTAGAAGGGATGAAGGCCCAGAGACATGTCCAGGGTACACGGAGGATACATGAGATAGTTTAGAAGGGATGGAGGCCCAGAGACATGTCCAGGGTACACGGAGGATACATGAGATACATTAGAAGGGATGGAGGCCCAGAGACATGTCCAGGGTACACGGAGGATACATGAGATAGATTAGAAGGGATGGAGGCCCAGAGACATGTCCAGGGTACACGGAGGATACATGAGATAGATTAGAAGGGATGAAGGCCCAGAGACATGGCCAGGGTACATGGAGGATACATGAGATAGATTAGAAGGGATGGTGGCCCAGAGACATGTCCAGGGTACACGGAGGATACATGAGATAGATTAGAAGGGATGGAGGCCCAGAGACATGTCCAGGGTACACGGAGGATACATGAGATAGATTAGAAGGGATGAAGGCCCAGAGACATGTCCAGGGTACACGGAGGATACATGAGATAGATTAGAAGGGATGAAGGCCCAGAGACATGTCCAGGGTACACGGAGGATACATGAGATAGATTAGAAGGGATGGAGGCCCAGAGACATGTCCAGGGTACACGGAGGATACATGAGATAGATTAGAAGGGATGGAGGCCCAGAGACATGTCCAGGGTACACGGAGGATACATGAGATAGATTAGAAGGGATGAAGGCCCAGAGACATGTCCAGGGTACACGGAGGATACATGAGATAGATTAGAAGGGATGAAGGCCCAGAGACATGTCCAGGGTACACGGAGGATACATGAGATAGATTAGAAGGGATGGAGGCCCAGAGACATGTCCAGGGTACACGGAGGATACATGAGATAGATTAGAAGGGATGGATGACCAGAGACATTTCCAGGGTACACAGAAGACACATGAGTTAGATTAGAAGGGACAGAGGCCTCCTCTGTGTACCCTGGACATGTCTCTGGGCCTCCATCCCTTTTAATTTTACTGTCCAAGGGGGAACTTTGTGAACCCTGATGTAAAGGGAAACACTGATGTAAAGGGCAATGCTGCAGACTCTCATGTAGTTAGGAACCCCTTACATCAGAGTTCCTCTTTAGATCATGCTCTGCATCATTTTTCTTCCCACGTAGAATCCCATGGGAGTCTACGCCCCCTCCCGCCCACCCCCCCCGCGCTGTCTGCTGGGACACATACAGGTCCCAGAGACAGCGGGGACCAGTAAGTGAAGCCGCAATGCTTCACTTCCTGATTCCCTTACAGAGAATGGCGGTGGCAGCACCCGAGGACCGAGGGACGATTCGGTCTCGGGTGCCGACATCGCTGGACCCTGGGACAGGTGAGTGTCATTATTTTACAAGCCAGCAGCTGCAGTATTTGTAGCTGCTGACTTTTAAAAACATTTTTGCGGGACTCCCTCTTTAAGATTCTCTCCCACCACACACTCCTCGTGGCTTGCCTCCCGTTGGAAAATGCATATGACGAACTGTGCATGTGCAGTCAATACGTCACGCCAGCTGTTCGGGAAATCAGCTGGAGTGATGTGATGTACTGCGCATGCGCAGTACGTAGGAGGCATTTTTTGACAGGAGGCAATAATCGACATTACACCGGTGTAGTGTTGATTATTGCCTCCCGTTGAAAAATGCATACTACGAGTACCCTCTTTACTGGGGTGGTATTTTGGGCTCAATCGGAGAGAAACTTCCACACGGTTGCTCGCAGGAGGGTCGGTCTACCCAGATCTTGTGTCTAAAATCCACCGGTACTGACCTGCCAAATTTGGGGTCTCTAGCTCAAAGTATGGGGGAGATATGGACCTCCAAAGGGGACCGACCCATGGTGTCCACCAAGGCCGAGGGAGCAGTGAGCGACCGCTAGATCGGAACCGGTCCCTTGGTGCCCCATGGCCAGTATGAACTTTTGGTTTTACCGGTCAATATCTCCGGAACCGTAGGTCACAAGAGTTGGGGGGTTCATAGAGGCCCCCTAGCTGTAGGCCAAATTTGAGTTCTCTGGAACGAAAGGTACCCAAAATAACTTTTCTGAAACCACCATGCATGCTTTGTGTCGACCTAACTTTCAAACTCAAGCATTTTCTGGGCTCCAGGAAAGTCATCTTCCGAACCGTTTGAGCTAGGAGTCCAATTTTTGGATATGTTGTAGATCTAGATCCCATGAGTCGGCACACAAAATTTTGGGATCCGGAGATACGAGCCCTCAAAGTCATCCGACCGGTAGACGCCAGAACCTAAGTCCGAATTTTCTGGGTAGCAGAACCGGTTTTACCACCCTAGGGGTACCCCTAGGAACCCCAAATTTGGATCACATGTAATGCATCGTCTCCCCTAGAAGGGTGTCAAGTTTGGTGTTCCTAGCCCCAATAGCCGAGGAAATATCATCCCCCCAAGTTGACCAAGTTTACCATAGACTCCAATGTTAAACGTGTGGTTTCTACCAGTTGACCTTTTGGGGTACCACTGGCCCGCTATAGGTTCCCTGAACCCCAAACTTGGCCAGTGAGTACCCGAAGAGCATCCCCACAGCCTCCCGGTGTCAGTGTATTTTTAAGACCCATAGAACCGGAGAGCGCTGTGCATGTCTTTGTCGGTGCTGTGTGAGGGGGCCACCGGTCCTCGAAAGTTGAGGGGAGTGCCATACAGTGGAAAAGGCTTGACATATTGTAATGAGACCCCCCTGAGCTTTCTACGGTTAACCGGATCCGAGCTACACCATTTGAAAGTGCCATTTTCTGGTTACCGGGAGGTTCTGGTTGGGGTACCAGGCCCCGGTTTGGTGTGGGGGTACCCATAGAGTGCTTCTACATCTCTCCCAAGTTTTGTAATTTTGTGACCCATGGTCAGGGAGCACGGGTACTGTGAAGACGGTCAACATTGTGGCCCCGGTAAAGGGTCCCCGAACCTCCAAATTTTTATGAGGTGTAGCTGTGATATTTGGGAAAAAGGGGTGAAAGTTTGGTGTCGCTAGCCCATTTGGTCGTCGAATGGTTGAGCGATAAGTGAAATATGCCACAATTTGGCCTGGTTTCCCCATAGACTCCTATGTTAAGCGAGGGGCCTAGTTTGGGGAGTCAGTACCGGCTTTCCTTCGGTTCCCTGGACCCGAAATTTCTTGCACGTGTAGCTATAATTCTCACCTACAAGCGTTCTAAGGTTGGTGTGATTTGACTTGGTGGGTCCCTGGAAACAGGAGCTCAAAGTTGCCCCAAAATCGGCAGTTTTTCCCCTAGGCGACAAAGGGGTGCCGTCTTTGGGAGACGGTTACGGGCCAACCGTAGGGTCTAGGAACCTCACATTTGAGGGGGGTGCCATATGGTGGAAAAGGCTTGACATATTATAATGAGACCCCCCGGAGCTTTCTACAGGTAACTGGATCTGAGCTACACCATTTAAAATTTCCCTTTTCCAGTTACCGGAAGGTTCTGGTTGGGATACCAGACCCCGGTTTGGTGTGGGGATACCCTTAGAGTGCTTCTACATCACCCCCAAGTTTTGTAATTTTGTGACCCATGGTCAGGGAGCACCAGTACCGTGAATACGGTCAACATTGTGGCCCCGGTATATCCCCGGTAAAGGGTCCCCAAAGCTCCAAATTTTTATGAGGTATAGCTGTGATATCTGGAAAAAAGAGATGCAAGCTTGGTGTCGCTAGCCCATTCGGTCGTCGAATGGTTGGGCGATAAGTGAAATTCGCCACAATTTGGCCTGATTTTCCTATAGACTCCCATGTTAAGCGAGTGGCCTATTTTGGGGAGTCGGTACCGGCCTTCCTTTTGTTCCCTGGACCGGAAATTTTTTCCACTTGTAGCCATGGCTCCCCCCCTACAAGTGTGCCAAGTTTGGTGAGATTTGACTAGGTGGGTCCCCAGAAACCAGAGCTCAAAATCGCCCGTTTTTTCCCCCAGGCGGAAAAATGAAGCGAGGGGCCCATTTTGGGTAGTCGTTACTGGCTGCCCTTCGCTTCCCTGGACCCGAAATTTCTTCCACATGCAGCCATGGGTCGTCCCTATAGGTGTGCCAGGTTTTGTGGGTTTTAACTGAGTGGGTCCCCAGATACAGGAGCTCAAAGTATCTCCCGAGCCTCTCCTACACTGTTTTCTCTTGCATCCGACGAACTGCGCATGTGCAGTCTTACGTCACGCCAGCTGATCGGGAAATCAGCTGGTGTGACGTAGTGTAGGAGGCATTATTCGACGGGAGGCACTCATCGATACTACAGGGGGCTTTTTCAGCATAAAAATGTGCTGAAAAAGTCGGCTTATACTCGAGTATATACGGTATGTATTTTTTTTAAATGTCCCCCATGTAGTGTTTACAATATAAAATGAAGCTCAGTCTGCAATACACACCTCTTTTTTTGGTGTTTTCCCCTTCACAAGATGTTTTCAGTCTTCTGATATAATTGGAGACCAACCTCATTCTATTAGGTAGACTGACACAATATTGTGAATGAAGTGCATCATCACAGCACCCTTCATTCACATGGGAAAAATGTAGAGAGGGGTGCTGATGTTGTCATGTCTGCATAATTAACCACTTAAGGACTGAGCCTCTTTTTGACATCTGTTTACAAG
This sequence comes from Aquarana catesbeiana, assembly GCF_042186555.1. Classification (NCBI taxonomy): domain Eukaryota; kingdom Metazoa; phylum Chordata; class Amphibia; order Anura; family Ranidae; genus Aquarana; species Aquarana catesbeiana. The sequence continues at coordinate 31,265,170 of NC_133329.1, forward strand.
TTAAAATCATTTTTTTTTGCTAGAAAATTACTTAGAACCACCAAACATTATATAGATTTTTTTCAGACACCCTAGAGAATAAAATGGTGGTCGTTGCAATACTCTATGTTGCACCATATTTGTGCAGCGGTCTTACAAGCGCAATTTTTTGGGAAAAAATACACTTTTTTTAATTAAAAAATAAGACAATAGTAAAGTTAGCCCATTTTTTTCTATATTTGAAAGATAATGTTACTCCGAGTAAATCGATACCCAACATGTCACGCTTCAAAATTGCACCCGCTCGTGGAATGGTGACAAACTTTTGCACTTAAAAATCTTCATAGGCGACGTTTAAAAATTTCCACAGGTTACCAGTTTTGAGTTACAGAGGTGGTCTAGTACTAGAATTATTGCTCTCGCTCTAACGATCGTGGCAATGCCTCACATGTGTGGTTTGAACACCGTCATATGCGGGCGTGACTTACGTATGCGTTTTACTTCTGCATGTGAATTCAGGGGGGCGGGGTGCTTTAAAAAAAAAAGTTTTCTTATTTATTTTACTTTTTATTTTTTATTTTAATACTGTCTTAAAAAAAAAAAAAAAAATTGGGTCACTTTTATTCTTATTACAGGGAATGTAAACATCCCTTGTAATAGAAAAAAAGCATGACAGGACCTCTTTAATGTGAGATCTGGGGTCAAAAACACCTCAGACCTCATATTTACACTAAAATGCAATAAAAATAAATAAATACATAAATGTCTTTTTTTTTTTTTTTTAAATCCCCTTAAAGACCATTGGGCAGAAGTGATGTTTGACGTCGCTTCCGTCATCCATGTTATGGAGCCGAGTGGGGGCCATCATTCCCTCACTCGGCTCCAGGCCTCTCAGGGGTAAAGATCGGATTGGTGGCTTCAGTAAGTGGTGGAGACGACCGGAGCGTGGCGAGGGGGTGCCCTCGATAAAAGTGATCTTGCGGCAAATCCGCTGCAGAGACTGCATCAAAGTACTGATGTGCAGCTACGGCAAGTGGTTAAAAACTGCCCACCACCAGGAGAAGATCTGAAGGGAAAGAGGACCCTACACATTATGTGGTTGGCCTGAAGACATGTGAAAAAGAGAAGGTTGAAAAAAATGTATATAAAATATTGCTGGAAGGGAACTCCAGGGGCGAAAGAATGCAGAGTCAAAGGGGGAGCCTGAAACCAGTAGTTAGACTTCAAAATTAGCATCATTGAAGTTGATTATCCTCAACCTTTTATGCAAAACTGTGTCAAAAATATCCAACAACTAGAGGAAATAATCAAAAGAATCTATCATCTTTTTTCTATATGGACGTGCTCTGATTAATGGAAATAATCATACCAAAGTAAGCTAAGGTTTCCAGAAACATTATATATAAGGCTCAGTTCACAAAGCTACCACACCAGGAAAAGGATACCTGTTTTTGAAAAAAATGAGTTAATTTCAGTTGAGTCTATTGAAGTTTGAAAAATGAATGTCCCTGCAAGAATATTGCTTCTTTCCTTTAAAGTGTTACTAAACCCACAACAGTAAAATCAGTTTGTATATGCAGCATAGGATGCTTGTTATACTCACTGTGCAACTTAAGGGGTTAATCCTCTGCATTGTGTAAAAAAGGCTGTTTTATCCTGTATGCACAGATCCTCCCCCTCCTGCAATGTCTAGCTTGGGAAGGCCAGCTAATACACAGGCAGAGTAGCCAACCTGCACATGCTCAGTTGTGTCCTTTATTCTGAAGAGAACAGTTACTTGTTCTCAGAGATAGCCAGGTCACATGATGTTGACATCACACATGTGGGCGTGTATACACGCTGTACTGAAAATCTCCTCCTACCTGAACTCTCAGCACTTGAGAAACTCTGCAGTTTACCATGTATTCGTGGTATACAGATCAGCGAAAAAGGTATAAAGTGGCAATATATTAACGTAAAAAGAAGATTTATAAGCTGTGGGCGCTGTGGGGGGGATGAACTATTTTCATATTACTGGGTTAGTAGTATATTACAGCATGGTGTTAAATGACATATGAGAAGGGGGGTGTACCAATGGTTTCATATCTTGTATTGTGCATTATTTTATGTAATTGAATAAAATGTTGAATTGTATCAATAGTGTGGATTGAGACACTTTTGGTACCTTTAAAAAGCCCCAATTACCATACCTAGATTTGTAACTACTAACAGGGCCATCTTTAATATTGACTGGACCCTGGGCAAACATTTTTTTGGGCTCCCTCTTCCTAGAAATTTCGCTCTCCACCTGCTCTGAGACATACGATAAATAGCAGCTAGACTCAAAATTAGTTTACTGAATCAGGCAGCAATTGCGAATGGTTGCCAGAGGATACAGTGTATAATTACCGCTCACTGACTGGCTGCTAGAGGTTATAGCACACATTATGGCTCACTGTTTATTGTCTAGAGGTTACAGCACATGACTTCTGCTTGTTGATTGGTTGCTAGAGATTGCTGTACATCAATACTGCCAGTGCTCACTGATTGATTGCTAGAGGCTACTGGACATCTATACCACTCACTAATTGGTCGCTAGAGGTTACTGCATATCGTTACCGCTCAATGATTGGTTGAAAGAGGTTAGGGCACAGCATTACTGCTCACTAATTGGTTGCTAAAGGTTACAGCACATCATCTCCTCACTGCCTGCACACCATGGACTGGGGAGGGGAAGGGACCCATTAATAGACAGAAAACTCCTAGGAATCCTGGGATCAGTGGCAATGCTGGGGGGGTGATCAGTGGCAGTGATGGGGGGGATGGGATTAGTTAGGAGGCAGTACACTGACAAATTCTGAATCATGTAGAGCAAAACTGGAAATCTTTGACAAGTATATAGTGGGGAATTCTACCAACGTAATGGAGAATTTACAATGACCACCAATGTGAGGGGGAATTTGCACTGACAAATAGAAAAGAGGGATTTCTACACTGACACCATATTTACATATTAATACCACCACTATTTACATGTAAATGCAGGTTATTTACATGTAAACACAGGGTGTGCAGGTGAGTCATCTGTACATGGCAATAGAGCTGAGCTGAGCAGCAGCAACAGAACTTTACACTGAGATATCGGGACACAGCATGGGACTAAAACTTCAAGGGATAAGGGAATTTAAACTGGGATAGTTGGCAAGTATGAGGCAGCTGCTTTGGGTCCCACAAAAATGATCCTTTTGTCCTGCCTTAAAAACGGTCCTGACTACTAATAATGGGCATGTGAGCACCTTGATTTGATTATTGAAGTCCACCTATTCCTTCTATAATATATCCTAGATATCACCACTCCTCCCAGTCCATCCAGATAGTGTTTTGCTTTCCTCTATTAAGGTTGCTTTGCCTTATAAGCAAGGAAGCTCAGACCTCTGTGGTGTATCAATGTGCTTTTACTAAACAAAAGTGCTTTACATACAAAACTATTTAAATTATAGAAATACAATACAAGACTGCTAGATATATCTGTAACAAGCAAAATGCCTAGCAAATAAGCAGAAACTTTGGTCTATACACAGTAAAATTACACTTAAAGTTATTGTAAAGTCTCTTTTTTTCCCTATAAAAATAACAAACATGTTACAGTTACCTCCTCTTCTCGGGTCTGTCTTTGCTCCTCCTGGCCCCTCCCACCTGTTCAGTGCCCCCACAGCAAGCAGCTCACCCGAGCTGAGTCACAGCTCCCTGTGTCTGAAACACTTGTGCACATAGCTGGACAATGAGGGGCCTCAGGTAAGTGTTAGGGGGGCTAAGGGGAGCTACTGCACACAGAAGGCTTTTTATCCTAATGCATTAAGATTAAAAACCTTCTGCCTTTACAACCCATTTAATAGTTACTTAACTCAGGTTACAGTGGGTTCTCCGTAGGCAAAAAGAACCCCAGGCTTTTATAAGCAGTTGCTGGAGATCAGGCAAAAGCGTCTTCAGGTATAGCTTCTTCTGGCTGATACAGACCTTCCTTGGTGTTAAGTAATTATGAAGTCCTCATTGTCAACTTATGACTGACAACCTTTTATTTGGAAATTTACCATCCCCACATAGGTGTGGCCCCTTTCCCAAAACTGAGTTTCAACTAGAGAAATATTCCCAATTCGACCTCAAGGTCACACTATGGTATCATATATGTCATAGGTCATATATGTCAGGTTGTCAAGCTATTGTTGACCAAGGTTATAGAACAATAGATTGAGCTAACTGTCAACTGAAATACAACAATGGTATCTAAGCTCCCATTGTCTCCAGTGGCATTTGTTTGAGAAGTATCCACTCACTCAAAAGTAACCTGATTTCTGTTTCTATAACAAACTACTAAACATATTGCTCCATGTACACTAAAGTCTAAGTAAAAAATCATAAAACATACATACAGTATCTTCCCAAAGTGAGTACACCCCTCACATTTTTGTAAATATTTTATTATATCTTTTCATGTGACAACACTGAAGAAACCACTAATTCGGGGTACTTTGTCGCAGTAAGTGGGCTTTGCACTATATGACCATATAGTGTGACCAAACCCCCGTATTTTTGAACATGTTTAGGTGTTCTTAACTAGCCTTGCAGGATAAATGTCATTTTTGTATGTTACATAGTTACATAGTAGGTGAGGTTGAAAAAAGACACAAGTCCATCAAGTCCAACCTATGTGTGTGATTATGTGTCAGTATTACATTATATATCCCTCTATGTTGCGGTCATTCAGGTGATTATCTAATAGTTTCTTGAAGCTATCAATGCTCCCCGCTGAGACCACCGCCTGTGGAAGGGAATTCCACATCCTTGCCGCTCTTACAGTAAAGAACCCTCTACGAAGTTTAAGGTTAAACCTCTTTTCTTCTAATTGTAATGAGCGGCCACGAGTCATAATAAACTCTCTTCTGCGAAAAAGTTTTATCCCTATTGTGGGGTCACCAGTACAGTATTTGTGAATTGAAATGATATCCCCCCTCAAGCGTCTCTTCTCCAGAGAGAATAAGTTCAGTGCTTGCAACCTTTCCTCATAACTAAGATCCTCCAGACCCTTTATTAGCTTTGTTGCCCTTCTTTGTACTCGCTCCATTTTCAGCACATCCTTCCTGAGGACTGGTGCCCAGAACTGGACAGCATACTCCAGGTGCGGCCAGACCAGAGCCTTGTAGAGTGGGAGAATTATCGTTTTATCTCTTGTGTTGATCCCCCTTTTAATGCATGCCAATATTCTGTTTGCTTTATTAGCAGCAGCTTGGCATTGCATGCCATTGCTGAGCCTATCATCTACTAGGACCCCCAGGTCCTTTTCCATCCTAGATTCCCCCAGAGGTTCTCCCCCCAGTGTATAGATTGCATTCATATTTTTGCCACCCAAATGCATTATTTTACATTTTTCTACATTGAACCTCATTTGCCATGTAGTCGCCCACCCCATTAATTTGTTCAGGTCTTTTTGCAAGGTTTCCACATCCTGCGGAGAAGTTATTGCCCTGCTTAGCTTAGTATCGTCTGCAAATACAGAGATTAAACTGTTTATCCCATCCTCCAGATCGTTTATAAACAAATTAAATAGGATTGGTTCCAGCACAGAACCCTGGGGAACCCCAATACCCACCCCTGACCATTCTGAGTACTCCCCATTTATCACCACCCTCTGAACTCGCCCTTGTAGCCAGTTTTCAATCCATGTACTCACCCTATGGTCCATGCCAACGCACCTTATTTTGTACAGTAAACGTTTATGGGGAACTGTGTCAAATGCTTTTGCAAAATCCAGATACACCATGTCTACGGGCCTTCCTTTATCTAGATGGCAACTCACCTCCTCATAGAAGGTTAATAGATTGGTTTGGCAAGAACGATTCTTCATGAATCCATGCTATTACTGCTAATGATTAGGGATGAGCTTCGAGTTCGAGTCGAACTCATGTTCGACTCGAACATTGGCTGTTCGCAAGTTCGCCGAACAGCGAACAATTTGGGGTGTTCGCGGCAAATTCGAATGCCGCAGAACACCCTTTAAAAGTCTATGGGAGAAATCAAAAGTGCTAATTTTAAAGGCTTATATGCAAGTTATTGTCATAAAAAGTGTTTGGGGACCCGGGTCCTGCCCCAGGGGACATGGATCAATGCAAAAAAAAGTTTTAAAAACGTCCGTTTTTTCAGGAGCAGTGATTTTAATAATGCTTAAAGTCAAACAATAAAAGTGTAATATCCCTTTAAATTTCGTACCTGGGGGGTGTCTATAGTATGCCTGTAAAGGGGCGCATGTTTCCCTTGTTTAGAACAGTCTGACAGCAAAATGACATTTCGAAGGAAAAATTCCATTTAAAACTACCCGCGGCTATTGCATTGCCGACACATAGAAGTTCATTGCTAAAAACGGCATGGGAATTCAACACAGGGAAACCCCGAACCAAAATTTTAAAAAAAAATGACGTGGGAGTCCCCCTAAATTCCATACCAGGCCCTTCAGGTCTGGTATGGATATTAAGGGGAACCCCGGCCAAAATTTAAAAAAAAATGACGTGGGGTTGTTCCCCCTAAATTCCATACCAGACCCTTCAGGTCTGGTATGGATTTTAAGGGAACCCCGCGCCAAAAAAAAAAAAAAAAACGGCATGGGGTCCCACCAAAAATCCATACCAGACCCTTATCCGAGCATGCAACCTGGCAGGCCGCAGGAAAAGAGGGGGGGACGAGAGTGCGCCCCCCTCCTGAACCGGTACCAGGCCACATGCCCTCAACATTGGGAGGGTGCTTTGGGGTAGCCCCCCAAAACACCTTGTCCCCATGTTGATGAGGACAAGGGCCTCATCCCCACAACCCTGGCTGGTGGTTGTGGGGGTCTGCGGGCGGGGGGTTATCGGAATCTGGAAGCCCCCTTTAACAAGGGAACCCCCAGATCCTGGCCTCCCCCCTGTGTGAAATGGTAAGGGGGTACTTACCCCTACCATTTCACTAAAAAACTCAAAAATGTTAAAAATGACAAGAGACGGTTTTTGACAATTCCTTTATTTAAATGCTTCTTCTTTCTTCTATCTTCCTTCATCTTCTTCTGGTTCTTCTGGCTCTTCTGGTTCTTCCTCCGGCATTCTCATCCAGCATCTCCTCCGTGGCGTCTTCTATCTTCTTCTCCTCGGGCCGCTCCGCACCCATGGCATGGGGGGAGGCTCCTGCTCTTCTCTTCATCTTCTTCTTCATCCTCTTCTCTTCTTCCTTCTTCTCTTCTTCTCTTCTTCATTTTCTTCTCCGGGCCGCTCCGCATCCTTGTGTGACGGCATCTCCTCGTCTGACGGTTCTTAAATAATGGGGGGCGGGGCCACCCGGTGACCCTGCCCCCTCTGATGCACGGGACATGACGGGACTTCCCTGTGGCATTCCCCGTGACGTCACAGGGAAGTCCCGTCAAGTCACCGTGCGTCAGAGGGGGGCGGGGTCACCGGGTGGCCCCGCCCCTCGTTATTTTAGAACCGTCAGACGAGGAGGCTCCGTCACACAGCGGGAGCCTCCCTCCATGCCAGCATGGGTGCGGAGCGGCCCGGAGAAGAAAATGAAGAAGAGAAGAAGGAAGAAGAGAAGAGGATGAAGAAGAAGATGAAGAGAAGAGCGGGAGCCTCCCCCCATGCCATGAGTGCGGAGCGGCCCGAGGAGAAGAAGATAGAAGACGCCACGGAGGAGATGCTGGATGAGAATGCCGGAGGAAGAACCAGAAGAGCCAGAAGAACCAGAAGAAGAAGAAGAAGATGAAGGAGGATAGAAGAAAGAAGAAGCGTTTAAATAAAGGAATTGTCAAAAACTGTCTCTTGTCATTTTTAACATTTTTGACAGTTTTTTAGTGAAATGGTAGGGGTAAGTACCCCCTTACCATTTCACACAGGGGGTGGGCAAGGATCTGGGGGTCCCCTTGTTAAAGGGGGCTTCCAGATTCCGATAAGCCCTCCGCCCGCAGACCCCCACAACCACCGGCCAGGGTTGTGGGGATGAGGCCCTTGTCCTCATCAACATGGGGACAAGGTGTTTTGGGGGGCTACCCCAAAGCACCCTCCCAATGTTGAGGGCATGTGGCCTGGTACGGTTCAGGAGGGGGGGCCGCACTCTCGTCCCCCCTCCTTTCCTGTGGCCTGCTAGGTTGCGTGCTCGGATAAGGGTCTGGTATGGATTTTTGGGGGGGCCCCACGCGTTTTTTTTTTTTTGGCACGGGGTTCCCCTTAAAATCCATACCAGACCGTATGGAATTTAGGGGGAACCCCACGTCATTTTTTTTTTAAATTTTGGCCGGGGTTTCCCTGTGTTGAATTCCCATGCCATTTTTATCAATGAACTTCTATGTGTATTGTCGGCAATGCAATAGCCGCGGGTAGTTTTAAATGGAATTTTTCCTTCGAAATGTCATTTTGCTGTCAGACTGTTCTAAACACGGGAAACATGCGCCCCTTTACAGGCATACTATAGACACCCCCCAGGTACGAAATTTAAAGGGATATTACACTTTTATTGTTTGACTTTAAGCATTATTGAAATCACTGCTCCTGAAAAAACGTCCGTTTTAAAAAATTTTTTTTGCATTGATCAATGTCCCCTGGGGCAGGACCAAGGTCCCCAAACACTTTTTATGACAATAACTTGCATATAAGCCTTTAAAATTAGCACTTTTGATTATTCATGTTCGTGTCCCATAGACTTTAACGGTGTTCGCGTGTTCGAGCGAACTTTTTTCCTGTTTGCATGTTCTGGTGCGAACCGAACAGGGGGGGTGTTCGGCTCATCCCTACTAATGATATCATTCTTATTACTAAAATCTTGTATATAGTCCCTTATCATCCCCTCCAAGAGTTTACATACTATTGATGTTAGGCTAACTGGTCTGTAATTCCCAGGGATGTATTTTGGGCCCTTTTTAAATATTGGTGCTACATTGGCTTTTCTCCAATCAGCTGGTACCATTCCAGTCAATAGACTGTCTGTAAAAATTAGGAACAACGGTCTGGCAATCACTTGACTGAGTTCCCTAAGTACCCTCGGATGCAAGCCATCTGGTCCCGGTGATTTATTAATGTTACGTTTCTCAAGTCTAATTTTAATTCTGTCCTCTGTTAACCATGGAGGTGTTTCCTGTGTTGTGTCATGAGGATAAACACTGCAGTTTTGGTTACTGAAGCCCCCCGATTCACTCGTGAAGACTGAGGAGAAGAATAAATTCAATTCCTTTCGCCATCTCCCCATCCTTTGTAACCAGATGTCCTTCCTCATTCTTTATGGGGCCAATATGGTCTGTCCTCCCTTTTTTACTGTTTACATACTTAAAGAATTTCTTGGGATTTTTTTGCTCTCCTCCGCTATGTGTCTTTCATGTTCTATCTTAGCCGTCCTAATTGCACCCTTACATTTCTTATTGCATTCTTTACAAAGTCTGAATGCTGAGGATGATCCCTCAAGCTTGTATTTTTTGAAGGCCTTCTCCTTTGCTTTTATATGCATTTTTACATTGGAGTTAAGTCATCCAGGATTTTTGTTCGCTCTTTTAAATTTATTACCCAATGGGATACATTGGCTAATGCCCTTATTTAATATGCTCTTAAAGCAAACCCATCTCTCCTCCGTATTCTTTGTTCCTAATAATTTATCCCAATTTATGCCTTTTAGCAAGGTTTGTAGTTTAGGGAAGTTGGCTCTTTTGAAATTCAGTGTCTTTGTGTTCCCTTCATGTTTCCTATTTGTGTGATTTATACTGAAACTAATTGACCTGTGATCGCTGTTACCTAAATTGCCCCGTATTTCCACATCCATGATCAGGTCTGTAGTGTTGGTAATCAGTAGATCCAGTAATGTTTTATTTCTAGTTGGTGCATCTACCATCTGACCCATAAAATTGTCCTGCAAGACATTAAGGAACTGGCGAGCCTTAAATGAATGCGCGGTTCCCTCCGCCCAGTCTATGTCTGGATAATTAAAATCCCCCATTATGATAACACTTTCCATCCTTGCTGCTAATCCAATTTGTGATAGGAGATCCGTCTCCACTTCCTCCCTCAGGTTAGGGGGCCTATAGCACACTCCCAGTAATATTTTCCCCTTAGCTTCATCCCTTTGGAGCTCTACCCATAAGTATTCCACCTCCTCTCTAGCTCCCTCAGTGATGTCATCTCTCACATTCGCTTGTACATTATTCTTGATATATAGGCATACCCCTCCCCCTTTTTTACCCTCTCTATCCTTGCAGTATAGGGTATACCCTTGAATGTTTGCCAGCCAATCATGAGAGCTGTTGAAACAGATCTCTGAAATTCCCACAAAATCCAAATCCTCCTTGTACAACAGTATCTCTAGTTCACCCATCTTGTCCGCCATGCTCCTGGCATTGGTGAACATGCCACATAGTTTAGACCGGTCGCATATTGTCCTCGTATTGGGTGTTTCAAGATTGCAACTAGGACTTGCTACTATACTCACCTTGTGTTTTTGTGCTTTGGTTAACCTACCACTAATGCCCCTAATACTACCCTCTGGTATATCTTCCGCGCTGGCTATCTCTGTCTCTGGACCCTCCCCCCCATCGCCTAGTTTAAAAACCCCTCTAACTTTTTGGCCATCTTCATTCCCAGCAGATCTGCACCCTCCTCATTTAGGTGCAGTCTGTCCCTTCTATAGTACCGGTTACCGACTGAGAAGTCGGCCCAGTCCTCCAGGAACCCAAACCCCTCCTTACTACACCAGCTCTTCAGCCACTTGTTTACTTCCCTAATCTCCCTCTGCCTTTCTGGTGTGGCTTGATGTACCGGTAGTATTCCTGAGAATACTACCTTTGAGGTCCTTTTCCTCAATTTAGCTCCTAAGTCCCTCAAAATCATTCTTTAGGACACTCCATCTGCCTCTGACTTTGTCATTGGTGCCAACGTGCACCATGACAGCCGGGTCTTCCCCAGCCCCTCCCAGTAATCTGTCCACAAGATCCGTGATGTGCCGAACCCGAGCGCCCGGTAGACAACATACTGTTCGGTGCTTCAGGTCTTGTTTTACAGATTGCCCTCTCTGTCTTTCTAAGAATTGAGTCCCCTACCACCAGAATCTGTCTTTCCTTTCCCTTTGCTGCCCCCCCCCCACTCTCACTGGAGGAGTTCTTCCCCTGGCAGCTAGGAGAGTCCCTCATCTCCAGCAGTGCTAGTCCCTGACTGGTTTCACCAATGTCACTCAATGGAGCGTACTTATTGGGATGCTCCAGTCCTGGATCGGCCTCAATGGCACTTCCCCCACTACCCCTCCTGACTGTCACCCATCTACTCTTTGCTAGTGCCTGCACCTCTTTGTCTCCACCCGCCTCTGTGCTGGCCCCTGCCGGCACCTGCCGTGTACGTTCCTGGCTCTCCTTTAGTATGGAGGGACTTCTCAGTGCTGACAGTTGCTTCCCCAGATTCAGAACCTGGGCTTCCAGGGAAACAATGTGCTTACATTTTGCACAGCAGTATTCGCCCTCGATCGGATGATCAAGGAACGCATACATGCAGCAAGATGTACAAAGAGTTGCCTCTCCACACCCGCCGGGCATCATACCTATTAAATTTAGTGAGGATTTGGGGATTTTATCCTGTCCAAATTACCTAACAGCTAGCTTCCTGGCACTAATACTCAAGACAATACACAGGTACACAACAAGACAATACACATGTACTCGCAGACCTACGTGCAATCACAGAACAGTCGCAGACCTACATGCACTCGCAATACTCAAGTATACAGTACACAATACACAAGTACTAATGATCCACACACACTACTCAGAAAACACTCAGGTACTCACACTACACAAGTACTATGACCCCTGTTATAACCTCCTGTTTTAAACTCTGGTTTTTAACTCACCACTTATACCAGTTCCACTTACACAGAGTTCCACAGCCTCAGACTGAGCACGCTCAGACTGAGTCCTACACCCAGTTATATAGGCACCTGTGAGCAATTAACCACCCCCCTTAATTGATAGACTGAAGGAACCAGAGAAAAAAAATAAAAGCTATTTAAAAAGTGACAGAAAAGGTGATTGAAAAACTAAAAGGAAAAGCCCCAAAAATGCAACCCAGCAAACAAAAAGCAAGACTTGTTCACTCTCCCTCTGGTTTTTAACTCACCACTTATACCAGTTCCACTTACACAGAGTTCCACAGCCTCGGACTGAGCACATGTGTGCGCTGTAATCTGTTTTGTACTGTTTTTGGTCTTATAGCAGCACCATCTTGAATGTAAAGCATTTTAGGGTGTGCCTCCAAGTATGTTTTTGTATATTGTATGGACCCTGACCAGGTCTCTAGGGCTGGAGCACCCCTCCCCCTCTTCATTACCTCTTATTAGTGGCCACCAGTGCATCGGAGGAATCCCTTCAGTTCTCCCACATAGAGGAATTTATCTCCCATGGTTGAGACAAAGGATCTTCCATTCTATTACTAGGGTAGGACCCACTAATTCAGGGTCCTTTGTCGCAGTAAGTGGGCTTAGCACCATATGACCAAATAGTGTGACCAAACCCCTGTATTTTTGAATATGTTTAAGTGTTTTTAACTAGCCTTGCAGGATAAATGTCATTTTTGTATGTGTGCGCTGTAATCTGTTTTGTACTGTTTTTGGTCTTATAGCAGCACCATCTTGAATGTAAAGCATTTTAGGGTGTGCCCCCCAAATATGATTTTGAATACTGAAGAAATGACACTTTGCTACAATGTAAAGTAGCGAGTGTACAGCTTGTATAACAGTGTAAATTTGCTGCTCCCTCAAATACCTCAACACACAGCCATTAATGTCTAAACCTCTGGCAACAACAGTAAGTACATACCTGAATGAAAATGTCCAATTTGGGTTGACTTAGCCATTTTCCCTCCCCAGTGTCATGTGACTCGTTAGTGTTACAAGGTCTCAGGTGTGAATGAGGAGCAGGTGTGTTAAATTTGGTATTATCGCTCTCACTCTCTCATACTGGTCTCTACATAAAGATGGTCTAGGCTATAGGAAAATTGGCAAGACCCTAAAAATGAGCTGAAGCACGGTGGCCAAGACCATACAGTGGTTTAACAGGACAGGTTTAACACCAGAACAGGCCTCGCCATGGTCAACCAATGAAGTTGAGTGTACGTGCTAAGTGTCATATCCAGAGGTTGTCTTTGGGAAATAGACGTATGAGTGCTGCCAGCATTGCTGCAGAGGTTGAAGGGGTGGGGGGTCAGCCTGTCAGTACTCAGACCATACGCCGCACATTGCATGAAATTGGTCTGCATGGCTGTTGTCCCAGAAGCAAGTCTCTTCCAAAGATGATGCCCAAGAAAGCCTGCAAACAGTTTGCTGAAGACAAGCAGACTAAAGACATGGATTCCTGGAATCATGTCCTGTGGTCTGATGAGACCAAGATAAACTTATTTGGTTCAGATGGTGTCAAGCGTGTTTGGCGGCAACCAGGTGAGGAGTACAAAGACAAGTGTGTCTTGCCTACAGTCAAGTGGGTGGGAGTGTCATGGTCTGGGGCTGCATGAGTGATGCGGGCACTGGGGAGCTACAGTTCATTGAGGGAACCATGAATGCCAACATGTACTCTGACATACTGAAGCAGAGCATGATCCCCTCCCTTCGGAGACTGGGCCGCAGGGCAGTATTCCAACATGATAACTACCCCAAACGCACCTCCAAGATGACCATTGCCTTGCTAAAGAAGCTGAGGGTAAAGGTGAGGGACTCGCCAAGCATGTCTCTAGACCTAAACCCTATTGAGCATCTGTGGGGCATCCTCAAACGGAAAGTGGAGGAGCGCAAGGTCTCTAACATCCACCAGCTCGTGATGTCGTCATGGAGGAGTGGAAGAGGACTCCAGTGGCAACCTGTGAAGCTCCGGTGAACTCCATGCCCAAGAGGGTTAAGGCAGTGCTGGAAAATAATGGTGGCCACACAAAATATTGATGCTTTGGGCCTAATTTGGACATTTTCACTTAGGGGTGTACTCACTTTTGTTGCCAGCGGTTTAGACATTAATGGCTGTGTGTTGAGTCATTTTGAGGGGACAGCAAATTTACACTGTTATACAAGCTGTACACTCACTACTTTACATTGTAGCAAATGTATATGTATGTGTATATATATATATATATATATATATATATATATATATATATATTCAAACTTTGGGTGGGTTGCTGCCTTTTCTTTGTCCTTGCTGTTAGACTGGAATAGTGTCAAGGTGGACTCCCTGTTCTCCACAGATATCCAGTCGAAGGGACACGTTCTCCAATGCAAATATGTTTTACTAAATCTTCAAGTCATCAAAATCGTCATGTACATCAATTGCAGCTACTGTATACAGTTTCGAGCACCCCTGCTCTTCCTCAGGTTGTATGGCTTTGTGTGAACATTCTATAAGTGATTCCCTCTTTTATTCAAAAACTGTAGCTGATCAATTCCCACTTATTCCCATGTGTCAAAATGCGACTATCTGAAAATAGAAAATGTAAAAAAGTCGCTAACTGGATCGTCATAAAAATAGGTACAGATCATAGTCCCTATTCATCCCATCTGGATAGAGGGATCGTAACCTGTGGATCCACCAAACCTCTCGCTGCTTAAGTCTCAGTATTCTGTCACCCCCTCTTTTGTCTCGGGGGAACCTCCTCAAGCACCATAAATCTTAAATCTGAGTCCTGGTGTCCTTTCTCCAAGAAATGTCTTGATACTGGCAACCCTGGTTGTTTCAATCTAATGGTGCTGGGATGCTGTGCGATTCGGTCTTTAATCTTTTGAGTGGTTTCACCAACATACAGCAATTTGCATGGGCAGGTCAGAATATAGATCACATAGGAGGATTGGCATGTAAAAAATCCTCTGATCGCAACCTTATCTCCATTTTCAGGATGGACATTCTGGTCATACCGGTCACCTTTAAGTAAAAGCTTACATTGAATGCAACTCAAGCAGGGAAAGCACCCTTTCCTTTTTCTTACCCAGAGGAGTTGCAATGGGTTCTAATGTTGCCCCTCCATATGCCTGTACATTTATGAATGACTTTGAACACAGGTACATCTTTCGGAATTAATTATTCAAAAGCCATTGCTCCACCTGGTGGTGATACATTGATGATGTTTTTGTCATATGGCGGGGCAACATGGAATCGCTACTTGCCTTTGATGTGATGCTGAACGATTTTTCTCATGAGATTCAATTCAAAATCAACATTGGGGGGAAATCGGTTCCATTTTTGGATACCAGGATCTACATTGATAACAATCGGATGGAATCCGATTTGTATATCAAGCCGACTGATAGGAATCAGCTACTATTGTTTGACAGCTTTCATCCCCCTCATGTTTTCCGCTCCATTGTAAGAAGCCAACTATTACGGGTCAGGAGAATAGTTAGTAATGAAACCGTGAGGAATTTAAGAATGAAAGAAATGTGTTCTAAGTTTCAGGAACGAGGATATCCCAATTACATTATTTCACAAGAAGTAAAAAAGATAGAGCAGGAGGAGATAGGTATAGCTCCAGTGAGACATAGACCACAGACAAGACGATTACTGTTTTTGATACAATTTCACAGCTATAGCGAGCAGGTTTTTAGAGTCATCAAGAAACATTGGTCCCTTTTAAAATGCTTCCATCCACAGATTGAGGTCTTTCAACAAACACCATTTAAAGCCTTTAGAACAGTGGTTCTCAACTCCAGTCCTCAG
This sequence comes from Aquarana catesbeiana, assembly GCF_042186555.1. NCBI lineage: Eukaryota > Metazoa > Chordata > Amphibia > Anura > Ranidae > Aquarana > Aquarana catesbeiana. Next base: position 31,280,858 of record NC_133329.1, read on the forward strand.
GACCCACTAACAGGCCAGATTTTAAGTATTACCTTGGGGAGATGCAGACTAGAATACTGCAATCACTGAGCAGCAAATGAGATTACCTGTGATGTATTTCAGTTATCTTGCAAACCTGGCCTGTTAGGCTCGATTCACACCTATGCATGTTGCTTTTGAGCGTTTTTGGAGGTTTTTTTTTCATGCTTGCCGCGTTTTTGAGCCGCGTTTTTGCCGCGTTTTTGCCGCGATTTTGCCGCGATTTTGCCGCGATTTGCGTTTTGCGTTTTTTTTTTTTTTTTTTTCATTTTTTTTTACAGTCTTACAAAAAAATTACAAAAAAAAAAAAAAATAAAAAAAAAAAAAAAAAAACGGCAAAAACGCACCAAAAACGCATCAAAAACGCTGCAAAAAAGGTGCACTTGCGTTTTTGATGCTTGTCCATTGAAAACCATTACATGCAAAACGCTGCATTTTGCATGAGAAAAAGTCCCCGACCCTTTCCAAAAACGCGGAGATACAAAAAAGCATTGATGTGAACATGTTCCATAGGAACCCATGTTAAAAAATTCCCGTGCATTTCTGCAAAATGCAAAATGCATCAAAAAACGCGCTAGTGTGAATGGGGCCTTAGTGGGTCCTGAGGACAGGAGTTAAGAACCACTGATTTAGAAGGAATAAAAAGCTGCGAGACGCACTGGTGAGATCAGAATATACACCAAGGAAAAAATATCTAAAATGACATTTCTGGGTAAGAAAAGGAAAGGGTGCTTTCCCTGCTTGAGTTGCATTCAATGTAAGCTTGTAATTAAAGGTGACCAGTATGTCCATCCTGAAAATAGAGATAAGGTTGCGATCAGAGGATTTTTTACATGCCAATCCTCCTATGTGATCTATATTCTGACCTGCCAATGCAAATTGCTGTATGTTGGTGAAACCACTCAAAAGATTAAAGACCGAATCGCACAGCATCGCAGCACCATTAGATTGAAACAACCAGGGTTGCTAGTATCAAGACATTTCTTGGAGAAAGGACACCAGGACTCAGATTTAAGATTTATGGTGCTTGAGGAGGTTCCCCGAGACAAAAGAGGGGGTGACAGAATACTGAGACTTAAGCAGCGAGAGGTTTGGTGGATCCACAGGTTACAATCCCTTTATCCAGATGGGATGAATAGGGACTATGATCTGTACCTATTTTTATGACGATCCAGTTAGCGACTTTTTTACATTTTCTATTTTCAGATAGTCGCATCTTAACACATGGGAATAAGTGGGAATTGATCAGCAGGATGAAAATCCTATGAAGTCCTGATTGGAATCTGTAGACTACATGTCTATTGCACCTTTATGCAATTTTTTCACTTAAGATACTTTTATCTAGATGATGAATGAAAATATGTTTATTTAGAATTATTGATGTTTTGATTGTGACACTATGAGTTGAAAGATTTGTTTTATCTCTTTCTAAATCTATTTGGCTTGTGCAGGCATTTGCTTGCCTAGGTAGGAAACAAATTTGAACAGATATGGGGTTAATGTCTTTCTCCCAGTGCTTCTCATTCTGGAAGCATGGGACACACCTGTGGGGTAACACCCACCTGTGCTAGAGTTTTTGAATAAAAGAGGGAATCACTTATAGAATGTTCACACAAAGCCATACAGCCTGAGGAAGAGCAGGGGTGCTCGCAACTGTATACAGTAGCTACAATTGATGTACATGACGATTTTGATGACTTGAAGATTTAGTAAAACATATTTGCATTGGAGAACATGTCCCTTTGTCTATGTTTATATATATACAATTTTTGTTCTTAACTTTAAAAATCCTTTAACCACTTGCCTACTGGAAACTTTCTCCCCCTTCCCGCCTAGGCCAATTTTCAGCTTTCAGCACTGTCACACTTTGAATGACAATTGATCAGTCATGCAACAAATGTACCCAAATTACATTTTTATCATAATTTTAGATAGCTAGAGCTTTCTTTTAATGGTTTTTAATCGGGAGTAGGGTGTTTATTTTTTGCTAAACAAATACAAATATTTTGAAAAAAAAAGTTTTACATTCCCCGTACTTTCAACAAAACTAGAATTCTTTTTTTGTTTATTGGGAATAGAAGAGTAGAGCATGCTCACTTTGTAAAGTAGATTTTTTTACTTAGCTCAGCGAATGAGGGAAAGCTGTGCTGACTTCAGTCATCCAATCATGTCCGAGCTAAAACCAATTTAAAGAAAAACAAATTCCTTTCAACATGATTGGGTATTCTTCACAAAGTGAATGTCTTCTACTATTTTAGAAAATTAACATTTCCATTATTTTAGTGTCAGCAGAAAGAGAAGTTGGGACCAGGAACATTCAGTGATTATGTGAAAGGCTGGGGGGGGGGGGTCACTCCATTGTCTATATCAGTTATGATGATGCATCATCCAGTTTTTTGTGATGATAAAGTAACACTACCTTTACCTTTTAGATGTCATATTTGGTAATTCAACACTGGTGTATGAATAGGCAGTGCTTTTGGTAGAGCTGGAATTACCTCCACATGGACTCGTTGGTGCAGGGATATTTGAGACATAATTGAATGTAACATTCAGGTAGGTGCTGATCCAGGCTTGGTAGGCCGTCACCAATGTGTACACCCCACTGAAGTTGGGTTCTGCACAGCCCATTCTCCAACTCACAACTCCAACCTGGTACCATACGCCCTGGACTTTACACACCAGAGGTCCTCCTGAGTCACCCTGTAAGACAATAATGATCATCAGCTGCACCAATCTTCAGGATGAATCAAGAAAATATTTCAGTCTTGGCTTTTCCATGAATGTGTAATCAAACAAACTAGTTTGGCACTGGGAATGGAATTGGCAATGCGCACAAACTTTAAGAAGTCACAACCAAGTCAAGTTTTATTTGCTTAAAGCACTCACCCACCCTGTCATTCATCCTTCTGATTGCAGATCAATGGCATTTTCACATCTAACAAACTTACAGATGTATCACATGATTGGTCCCCTGCCCCGCTTTGTGGTTCCTCTTACCAATTTCTACATCCCTACAGGGTACAGTAGTGATGGTCAGCAGATGAAACCACAGTGCATGGTGGGGGATACATGGGCTGCATGTGAAGATTCTACAGGCTGATGTTGCTCCTGAGCGAAACAAAGTTTGGAGAAAAGCTTTTTGACATTTTTTTTACTTAGTGATAGTATCAAAGAAATTAAGTGGGGAGGGAGAAATGAGGTGTGGGATAGCGGTATATGTAAATAGGGAATAAAACATAGAGTGTTTCTAGCCATTTTGTGCATCATGTTGAGTTATTCACTTTAAGGTTATTACAGAGGACAAGGGGGTACTATACAAACATAATATAACTGGGTACTAACATTTATAGGTAAAGTTGATCTAGGGAAAATCCGATTGCCTCTCGGGGGATCAGGAAGGAATTTTTTTCTCTGCTGGAACAAATTGGATCATGCTCTGCTGGGGTTTTTCACCTTCCTCTGGATCAACTTTGGGTGAAGGATTGTGTATATGGGATTGTTTTTTTTTTGTGCTTGAACTAGATGGAGTTGTGTATTTTTTCAACCTGACTAACTATGTAACTATGTAACTATATACAGTCAGGTCCATAAATATTGGGACATTGACACAATTCTAATCTTTTTGGTTCTATACACCACCACAAAGGATTTGAAATGAAACGAATAAGATATGCTTTAACTGCAGACTTTCAGCTTTAATTTGAGGGTATTTACATCCAAATCAGGTGAACGGTGTAGGAATTACAACAGTTTGTAGATGTGTCTCCCACTTTTTAAGGGACCAAAAGTAATGGGACAATTGGCTGCTCAGCTGTTCCATGGCCAAGTGTGTGTTATTCCCTCATTATCCCATTTACAAGGAGCAGATAAAAGGTCCAGAGTTCATTTCAAGTGTGCTATTTGCATTTGGAATCTGTTGCTGTCAACTCTCAATATGAGATTCAAAGAGCTGTCACTATCAGTGAAGCAAGCCATCATTAGGCTGAAAAAACAAAACAAACCCATCAGAGAGATAGCAAAAACATTAGGTGTGGCCAAATCAACTGTTTGGAACATCCTTTAAAAAAAAAGAACGCACCAGTGAGCTCAGCAACACAAAAAGACCCGGAAGACCACGGAAAACAACTGTGGTGGATGACCGAAGAATTCTTTCCCTGGTGAAGAAAACACCCTTCACGACAGTTGGCCAGATCAAGAACACTCTCCAGGAGGTAGGTGTATGTGTGTCAAAGTCAACAATCAAGAGAAGACTTCACCAGAGTGAATACAGAGAGTTCACCACAAGATGTAAACCATTGGTGAGCCTCAAAAACAGGAAGGCCAGATTAGAGTTTGCCAAACAACATCTAAAAAAGCAATTGGAGTTCTGGAACAACATCCTATGAACAGATGAGGCAAGATCAACTTGTACCAGAGTGATGGGAAGAGAAGAGTATGGAGAAGGAAAGGAACTGCTCATGATCCAAAGCATACCACCTCATCAGTGAAGCATGGTTGTGGTAGTGTCATGGCGTGGGCATGTATGACTGCCAATGGAACTGGTTCTCTTGTATTTATTGATGATGTGACTGCTCACAAAAGCAGCAGGATGAATTCTGAAGTGTTTCAGGCAATATTATCTGCTCATATTCAGCAAATTGCTTCAGAACTCATTGGACGGCACTTCACAGTGCAGATGGACAATGACCCAAAGCATACTGCGAAAGCAACCAAAGAGTTTTTTAAGGGAAAGAAGTGGAATGTTATGCAATGGCCAAGTCAATCACCTGACCTGAATCCGATTGAGCATGCATTTCACTTGCTGAAGACAAAACTGAAGGGAAAATGCCTCAAGAACAAGCAGGAACTACAGTTGCAGTAGAGGCCTGGCAGAGCATCACCAGGGATGACACCCAGCATCTGGTGATGTCTATGCGTTCCAGACTTCAGGCTGTAATTGACTGCAAAGGATTTGCAACCAAGTATTAAAAAGTGAAAGTTTGATGGATGATTGTTAATCTGTCCCATTACTTTTGGTCCCTTAAAAAGTGGGAGGCACATATACAAACTGTTGTAATTCATTCACCGTTCACCTGATTTGGATGTAAATACCCTCAAATAAATCTGAAAGTCTGCAGTTAAAACACATTTTATTTGTTTCATGTCAAATCCATTGTGGTGGTGTATAGAGCCAAAAAGAGTAGAATTGTGTCGATGTCCCAATATTTATGGACCTGACTGTACAGTATATTAGAACTGAACTCAAGCTAAAACTACTTTAGTATCAGGGGTCAATTTATTACAACATTCATGCAAGTGTAATGAATAATTCTTATAATGTTTATAATGTATGTAATAGTTTCTTCGCTGCCTTCTTGTTCCTTGTTAGTGAATTTAAACTCATAACATTTGATCCTAAGAGGAAAAAAAAGCTTAAGAACATTTGCCCATAAGAGTTAATAGACTAAGAACAAAGGGCCAGCAGGGGAAACACTATGTGGAAGACTTATGCACTGTGTGTGTGCCTATCAAAAAAATTGGGAAAATGGCCGAATGATTAGGTGTCTGGCTGAATGAATAGGTGTTTGGAAGAATGAACTTCCAGCTGCAGAGTGACGTGAAATGTTTAGCAGTGGTATTATTACCACTGATAAATGTGATAGCGTCCTCCTTGTTGTTATTAGTTAAAAGAGCAGACAAGAATAACCTATTATTTAAAAAAAAAAAAAAAATAGACAGTATCATTTTAACTGATGTCATGCATTGCTTCTGCTTCCCCTAAAGAGATCCTAAAGGTGAGCCATGCTGGAATGATCTTGGTGTCACTCACCTGGCAGGAGTCCTTTCCCCCTTCCTTGTAGCCGGCACAAATCTGATCATACTGGATGCTGTAGGCACTTCCCGCATTGTGATACATATCTTGACATGTATAGCGGTCTATTAGGGGAACCATGACCTCTTGGAGGGCCCTGTCTAAAACTATACTCCCTGGTGATAAAACATAGACAAGAAGATGATTAAAGGTCATTCTTGGCAAAGCTATATATAGACTGATCACCTTTATGCTTCATTCACACATGTGCATTGTGGGATTGCACTCAAAATTGTTTCTTGTGACACACAAAAAATGTGCATCTTTTTACAAAAGCACTGCAGTGTCATTACTTTTAATGGTACCCCAATGAACCTTAGTAAAGTGAATAAAAAATAAAGCAAAAAAATCCACGCTATGAAAGTTCCATGCATTTTGGTGTGGTGCTATTTAAAATAAAAATTAGTCAATGCACAGTATGTAAGCAGTTTTGTTAGGCCAAAAACTAATAGGGAGAGACCAGGCAGGTTTGATCATGAAATAAAAATTAAAAAGTGTTATTGCAGATGCAATAACCAGATACGAGGAGTCTTCAAAAAGTTTCTGCACTCTTATATTTTCTTTGGAAACAGTGAGGGCAGGAGGAATAGTAATTGGTCGTGTCTGAGGGTGTCATGTGACTAGTCTGTCTGGCAAGCTGGCAGACCTTGCAGGTTAGTATAATGCTGTGTACACACGGGTGGACTTTTCGGCATCAAAGGTCCGACAGTCTTTTCGACGGACTTTCGACTGACTCTCTAATGAATGGACTTGCCTACACACGATCACACCAAAGTCGGACGGATTCATACGTAATGTCCTACGACTGGACTAAAATAAGGACGTTGATAACCAGTGGCCAATAGCTGCACTAGCGTAGATTTTCGTCCGCTGGACTAGCATACAGAGGAGCGGACTCAAGTCCGTCGGAAAGATTTGAAACTTGTTCCAAATCTAAAGTCTGTCTGATTTTCGACCGAAAAAGTCCGCTGCCGGTCCCATGAAGCCCACACATGGTCGTATTGTCCGACGGATTCCTCCCATCGGACCAGTCCGGTCAAAAAGTCCGCCCGCGTGTACACGGCATAAGAGTTATCACGCTGTGGTGAAGATGGCTGCAGAGCTTATAAAATGCACCAAAGAGGAAAAAAGTTCTGTCATACGCTTTTTGTGGGCAGTAGGTTTGCCTGGAGCACAAAAAGTTCTCCCTTGTAGAACGTAGGGAACTAATGCGCAAACCACAGGGACAAAGCAAATAATAATCTAAAACCTAACAAAGTAGCTGCCAACATAGGAGTGTTCTCACACCGGGTAAAAAGCAAATGGTAAAAAAGGTAATGTGGCGCTTACTAAACTAACCAAAGTAAAAATAGAAACATCTTTGGAAATTCCAAATAGGTAAATCCAAAGGGATAAAGCGTCCTTAGATTACTCTCTTATCAAATTGTATAGCCAGAGATTAGCAAACCAATGCTATATCAATAAATGATTAAATGACCATCTCAAACAGGAGAATAAATAAATAACCAGATAAAACACTTAATGAAAGATGACTAAAATCATACAAAATGAACAGGGTCCTAAGATCATGGTAAGATGAACAATCAAATAGCAGATAAAATCAGAAAATAATGCTAAAAATTCTAAATGGATATCCAGCGCAGCAAGATAATAAATATCTCCAATATGACCATCTGCAAAAATAAAGAATGTAGACACACACTGCAAAAGATGCAAAGAAATGCAAAGAAATACTATATGCAGGGAATGTGCAAACTAAGCAATCTGTGCAAATATAGGCAATCTGTGCAATAGTAGGCAATCTGTGCAATAGTAGCAAAAAATAATTAATGACAAAAATACAATAATCAAATAAACAACAAAAAATAGAAATTAATGTGCAAAACGGCAAAAAATGTGCAACAATAATGCAAAAAATGTGAAATAAATAAATAAATAAATATAAGAAGTGTGATATTAGTCCAAAATAGTCCAACAAAGTGCTTGTTGCTAAAGTGGTGAAAAGATAAATAATGAAATAAAAACAAGAAAATAAGTGAAAAAAGGTCCCACACACAATGCAATCTGATTGTGACAATCTCCTTCAATGTGCAATTCATCCAGGAATTTCAGTGACACCGTTCAGCCAATCTCCAGAGTACATGGAAAATAATTCCCCCAGCCTCTTACCTTATATCAAAGTAGGGTAAGCCTTACTGACAGTTCCACACTGGCTGATCCGCTCTGCAGCCCCCTCAGTGACAATGCTCCTATGGATCTCCAGTAACTTCACCAGGTCAATCCACAGGGCACCCCAGACTCTCAGCCATATGTCAATATAACATTCAAAAGAGGGGAAGGGAGGACTCCATAGTGCAGTATTTAAAATCAACGTATTTATTCAAAAGTAATACACTTACAGTTAAAATGTAACAAAGGAACGTTTCACATATAGTGTTCCCGATCTCGGCCATGATCGGAAACAAACATCACCCGACTCTCTTCCCTGATGCGTTGCGTCACTGTTCACGTGACTTTCTCAAAGGGTATAGAGTCGGGTGCACGGCGGTGACTAATGAAGCAGAGCGGTTGCTATAGCAACCCTCATGATCCTGCTAAAAACATTCTTGATTTGATAAAAAGTTACAATTACACTGCTCTTATTATCAGATAGAATAAATAACATATAAATAAGATAAAAAATGAAGTTTATAAAAGCGATTAGTTTCAGACTAAGATAATGAACGCACAACGCCATCTGGTGGTCAAAACAATAACAACTCATCTAAACTGGAGGAAATTAAACAAAAAATCGGGTGCATAAAGCGAATGCTCACTAAGCAGACCTGCCATCTAGTGGATAACTCAAAGAGGGCAGTCCTACCAGACGAACCAACAATTAAAAGCTCTATAAGGGAAATAATTAAAATATAAATTAATAAGTAGAGTCTGGGGGGGTGTGGCCGGCCAGGAACAGAGATGGCAGTGTGAGAGCTGAGCTCCTCTTCCCACGAATCTTCAGCGGCTCTAATCGGCTTTCCAGATGGGGATTTCTCCCCACAAACAGAGAGATCTACACCCTACAGCACCAGGGACCATGACAAGGAAGAGAAAGGAGACGAGTAGAACCCAGAAACTGACGGACTTTGTATCCTGGCAAGCACATGGAGGTAGGCAAGATGGCGCCGGCAGCACATCTACCCCAGCCCAGTACCCACACTCCAGCCAAGCTAAACAGGCATCAAATAGCTTCAATAGTGGGTCTCCCCGAAGCCCGCAGTCATGTCCTAATACTCCACAATCTGCAAGCCCAGCTAAAGCCAGATTTAAGATGGATGGCTCTGGATGCAATTCAGCAGCCAGTCCCAGCAGTGATTCAGGGGAAGACACTAGAGAACTGCCAGATAGTAAAGAAGTGTTCCCAACAAATAACATGCCTGTTATGGACACTGTCTTAAAAGACATGTTACTATCACTAAGAAGCTCAATTCAAACTGACATGATGTCCTGCATGCAAAAATTCAATACAGACATCCAAGCAGTGGAATCGAGGGTGGAACACATTGAAAGCAAGATGGGGGAATTTGCATCCACCATAAATGATTTGGTAGATGTTCATGACGAGAAAGAGGAGGTAATAGAAGGGCTCAAATCCAAAATGGCTGACATGGAAGACAGAAGCAGAAGAAACAGTCTAAAAATTAGAGGGATCCCAGAAACAGTGCAGGAGAATGACCTGCGTGCATATACTACCACCCTATTTAAAGATATCCTCCCTGAACTCACAGATCTTGATGTAACCATAGACAGGATCCATCGCTTGCCCAAACCTACCTATCTCCCTGATCAAGTTCCAAGGGATGTAATATTAAGGCTACACTTTTTTCATGTGAAGGAAAAATTAATGTCCGTGATGCGTTCCAAGGAGCATGTCCCCTTACAACATCAAAACCTGCAATTCTTTGTAGATCAGTCGCAGTACACCCTCCAAAAGAGACGGAACTTAGCTACAATTACTAAGGCCCTCAGGAACCATCAGATCAACTATAGATGAGGCTTCCCCACAAAAATCACCAAGGAAGGTCGCACTTTCATTGTAGATTCCTTGGGAAAAGGACTGTCTTTGCTAAAAGAATGGAAGATCATTCTAGAGCCTGATAATAACCCTTCTCTTCCTAAGAGCACCTTACGTGTAAACCCTGAATGGCAAAAGGTCACAGCCAAAAAATGCTAAAAAGCACTGACCATCTGGAAAGCATATCCATGCTATACACTGTTCTGGGGAGGAACAGCCCCTCTCGGCTCACAAACTCTCCCCTCTGATTACTCTTGAGCAGCAAAATGCTGCATTCGGGTATACAATACCCATACTTGGTTCAAAAAGTTCAGTTATCACACTTACGAAGTACGTTTACTTCTCTGACTTTTCTGTTCATAATCAGTTATGTTTTTCTTTATAACATATTTCTCCAATACAGTCAGAACTTATAGATTCCTTTACAGCCTTTTGATGACTTCAGGTATGTCTCCTCCGAGATCACATCTTTGCGAAAACTCCTCCAACTCCATATGCGAAACCACAACGAAAAAGCAAGATGCAAAATCTTCAATGTGAGTACAAACCATTTTAAATCAATACCGGTCCTGACCACAAGAGGGAGCCATTCTCCCACAAAAGAACACTTATGCAAGTACATTATCACATGCTTGTATCTCTGCAGTACAAATGGGGGTAACTTTCCTCTTCATAAATGTGAAGGGCCTTAACCACCCTGTCAAGCGCAAATCAATGTGGAATGAAGCTATACAATTTAAAACCGACGTTCTTTGTGCACAAGAGACGCACTTCAGCAGTATATCCCCACCAAAATGCTTAAACAGGCAGTTCCCCTATATTTTTACTGCTAAGACGGACTCAAAAAAAAAGAGGGGTTCTTATTGCAATACGAGACATGGTATCTTTCCAATCTTACAAGGCAATCAAAGATCCACAAGGGAAGGTTTATAATACTCATCTGCAGCATAAACTCCTCACCATACACCATTGTGAATGTATATGCTCCAAACGCTCATCAGATACGTTTTGTCAACAGACTTTTTCGAAAGATTTAGCCCATCAAAAAGGGGCCTTGGTGGTGTGTGGGGACTTTAACATAATCCCAGATCCACACCTCGACTCTACGTCGCGCACTACAAGAAAGCTCCCAACACTCCAAGAATCCATACACCGCCAAAACGTATTTGATGCATGGAGATGCCTCCATGCAGGAGAGAGGGATTTTACTTTTTTTTCTAACCCGCATGGTACTTATACAAGGATAGACCTATTCCCCATTGACCAGTGGACATTATCCAGAACAATCCCAGCATCCATCAAGAAAATTACATGGTCAGACCACGCATCAGTAACCTTGACAATAAGGGACTCTTTTTCTTCCAACTCTGTTCCAATTTGGAGAGCTAACCCACTTCTCTTACAGGAAGCTAAAATCAAAAGTATATTAAAACAACATTTAGTGCATTACTTTAGCGAAAATGAGCATTCAGTAACAGATAAATTTGTTCTTTGGAATGCCCATAAGGCATTAATGAGGGGTATATTTATCAAACTGGGAGCAAGGAGGAGGAGGCAGCGCCAACAGAGAATTTTAGATCTCACGACTAAAATTCATGACTTAGAACAATTAAATAAACAAATCCCTACACCTACTACATCTAAACAAATATCTCAATTAAGATACGATCTTTGTTTACTTTTACTAGAGAAATTTGAAAAATCAGCCAGGAGATCAAACATGAACTATTATGTAAATGGTAACAGATGGAACTGTAGATGGTAAATGGAACTCGCCAGGGGTGCCCGCTCTCACCGTTAATATTTAATCTTCTTATGGAACCCCTGGCGAGTTACATCCGCAATCATCCTCAAATCACAGGACTTAAGTTTGACAACTCAGAACACACCATTAGTTTATTTGCGGATGATGTCATGCTCATGGTTACAGATGTGGAGACATCCTTGGATTCAATCCACTAAACACTTAAAATATTTAACAGTATATCATACAACAAGGTCAACGATACTAAATCCTACATCTTAGGAATTAATATTCCTCCTAGCATTAGAAATAGGATGGAACACCTATACCCATATATATGGTGCACCTCTGGTGTAAAATATTTAGGCATCACACTAACACCCAAAACAACAGAATTGTTTAAAGCTAATTACATACCCTTCTTAGATAAACTACAATCCAAACTCCAAGACTTAGCTAAAACTGAGCTATCCTGGTCTGGAAGACTAGCTGCCTTTAAAATGGTACTCCTACCGCAGTTCCTATATTTATTCAGGACTATTCCCATCCCAGTACCTAACACTTTCTTTATTAAAGCACAATCTATGGTTAATCAATATATATGACAAGGGAAGAGAGCTAGATGCGCATTTTCCAAGCTAACTGCCACAAGGAAAGCAGGAGGGGTGGGAATGGTAGTTCTAAAAGATTATTATACTGCCTCGATTCTGGCACAAATTAAAGCATGGTTCCCCCACCACCCCAACACCAGATGGAAAGAACTGGAAAGAATACAAATTAAAGGGGGCAATCTCTATAATTTCCTTCTAGCCAGCTCGCAACATAACCTCCAACACCTAGGGATCTCTCCCACTATAGTAGCATCGTTGCATGCATGGGTAGCACTATCAAAGATATAACATCCGGACCTGACAACATCTACATTAGAATTACCCATCCAAAGCTTAACCCACATTATTCAGGATCTGCATATCTCACATTGGGTCTCACATGGGATAAACAATATTGCAGACGTATTGATAGGCCCGACAACCAAAACATTTAGATCGCTACAAATAGAATTTAAGCTGGCTGATTCCGAATATTACACATATCAAAGGATTACACACTTACTAAGCACCAATATGAACACGTCATTAGAAATGCCTTGGAGAGCGCTCCAATACTACACCAACCCTACGACCATTGAGTAATAAAAGCATATTGTCTAAAACAACCCATATGTTAGCTTGGGAAAAAGATTTAGGGCTCTCTTATTCATTAGACCAATGGAGAGAGGCACTACACATCACGTACACTGCAACCAAAAGTGTAAACCTGTGGGAACTGTCACAGAAAATCCTTCTCAGATGGTATCTAACCCCCCACAGAATAGCAAAATTTTCTCCACAGAGTACTAACACATGCTGGAGGGGATACGGGGCAGTGGGAACATTGTATCATATGCTATCCTGGCCTAAGATCCTCCACTTTTCGAGTGGAATACAGGATATGAATGCTCAAATAACGAACAGTAAGATATATATATCACCAGGCACAGCACTGCTATCCCTGGACATTGACTTAATACCAATAAGAGATAGAACTATTGTAGTCCACATTTTATTAGCCGCAAGACTAACAATAATGCGCCATTGGAGAGACATCCAGTTTCCATCTCTCCAAGAGGCAATAAATACAACCAACACCCACGCAGCGTACGAGATGATGTATGCATCAATCCAAAACAACCATAACAAAGCAAAGCAGACCTGGGGGAAATGGATAAACTGGTACAAAAAAGCACGTAAAAGTTGACCTAATTTTATGCTTTATTACAATACCCTAAGGGGAAGACTGTTCTGACTGAGAGTATGTTTTTTTTCTTCCTAAATTTATGTTAATCTATTTTTATTTTTTTATTATTTATATTTTTTTATCATTTTTGATTATTACTTTTATTCCTTATCCTGTACATGGTAATCTAATGCTTGGACTGCCACCAAGATACCTACCTTTCTGAGGACATTGCATATTGGGGAACAATGGGGAGTGCGGCTCTCTCACTGAGCACAGATGTTCCCAGTTGGGGTGCTTGGGAGGGAGAGCGGTGCACCTCACCCTAACATATAGTGGGGATCTTGTGTGACAATACCGCTGATTGTATGAAACAAAATGTTTACGTTACCCAAATATGAATAGCCCACGTATATCTGATTTATAGCTTAAATTGAGGAAAGTAATGTCTAAATGATTTTCTAACCGTTTGATAATATTTACTTTCTGTTTATATATTTTATATTTTTGTAAAATATGCAAAAATCTTTCAATAAAAAATTATTGATTTAAAAATAAGTAGAGTCTAGCAAAAAATCTTCAAAGATAATTAAATAATGAAAAAAGCACAACAGGAGAAAGAATATATCTTCGGGAATAATTAGCTAAAAAAAGATCACAACAGGAGAATGAGTGAAGTGGAAACAATGAATCAAAGGGAGATATTTAATACACTAAACGCAAATAATTCATTAATTTGAAATAAAACAATTCAAGTTGAATTCCACATTGTGTCCCAAAGGTGCTAGTGTACGGAGCTCATGTATCCAGCGAGATTCTGACTGACTCAGTTTTATAACCTTATTGTCACCCCTCCAATGGGGTTTGTATTTTTCTATCCCCCATACCAGTAACGAGGAGAGGTCTCTATTATGGAAATGGTCAAAGTGTCTGGACAGACTATGTTTTGGGAAACCATTTTTTATGTTTTGCGTATGTTCCCTTAGTTTCTTCCAGAGTTCCCTCTTGGTTCTTCCAACGTACTGGATCCGACAAGGACATTCCAGAAGATAGACCACCCCCTCTGTTCTGCATGATATAAAGTCTTTAATCTGATATTCTCTGCCAGTGACAGTTGATTTAAAACTTGACTTTTTCTTTTTGATTTCCTTTGTATGCCTACAGGTATCTGATATGTGAATTTTGGCTTTTCTGGTAATATGGTTCCTAGATGTCGGTCAGCTTTCACAATATTCCAGTATTTCTTACAAATTTTCTCTATTTGTCTATGCTGGATACTATAATCCATAACAAGGGGTACACCACTCATATATTCTTTGTTTCTGGTTGAATCTTTGATAAGTATTTTTCAATCCAGAGCCACTACATCCTTTATTTTTTTTTTTTTTTTTTTTTAATAAAACTATGTTGGTATCCCTTTTGGATGAATCTCTCACCAATAAATTCTGCTTGTTTCATAAACACTTCCTGCTTAGTGCAATTTTTTCTTAGCCTAATCAGTTGGCCTTTAGGTATGTTCTCCAACCATGGGCCATAATGGCAGCTGTCCAGTGGGAGGTAGCTTTTCCTATCAACCTGCTTAAAATGTGTTTGTGTTATCAATCTTCCTTCTTCTTTCGAAATTTCCAGGTCTAAAAAATGAATCTTCTCATCGCTAATCTCCCAGGTCAATTTAATATTCTTATTATTTGTATTTAGATTGAAGCCAAAGTCGATCAAACTTTCTCTGTCACCGGCCCAGATTACGATAATGTCATCAATGAATCTCTTGAATAGGAGGAGTTGCTGTGGTTTCCTGTTGTAAGGAGCATCCTCCTCCTATTCAGCCATGTAAAGATTAGCTACACTGGGCGCATACTTAGCGCCCATTGCTATTCCACAGATCTGTTTATAATAATTACTCTCATACCAGAAGTAATTGTGGTCTAAGCTATATCCTAGGCAGTTCACAAGAAATTTTCTCTGTATGGCCTTCATCCCACTAAATTCTTTCAAAGCCCATTTTGTCGCTTGTATTGCTTTTCCATGATTAATAATTGTATATAGCGACGCCACGTCTGCTGTTGCAAGATACACGGATCTGTCATCAAATGTGATTGTGTCAAGTAGTTGTATCCGATGTTTTGTATCTCTTAGATATGACTTTGTTTTCCTCACTAGAGGCTGTAGAAACCAGTCTATATACTCTCCTATTCTTGCTCCAACCGAATTTATTACATTAACTATCGGTCTTCCTGGTGTTTTTTCCTTGTTTTTATGGATCTTTGGGAGAGTATATATTACTGGGATAGGACATCCAAGCAGCTGCAGGTATTTTTCTGCTTTCTTGTTTTTCACTTTAAAAGGTTTTTTATTGAGTTTTTCAATATCATACAGAGACAGGGTTAAAACAAATAAAAAGAAAAATGTAAACAAATATGATTAACAAGTATGAGTAGGAAGCACAGAGCCAGAGTGATCGTATTTAGAATTACAGTAATATATACTTACAGATACTTATGTATACTTGTATTTGCTAGTCCATAACACCCAACATTTGTCGAATTTATCACAGTAAAGTGAGTTAATTGCTAAGAGACGTTCAAATGTATAGTTTTGTTGCCCTTTTCTGATCACATCATTTATATTGAGTGTAAGGGTACTTTTCCAGTTTTGGAGCACCAGGGACCTAGCTACTAGTAGTATATGGGTGACTATGTGTCTCATGTTATGCGGAAATTTTTCTAGCCCTATTAGTAGGATAGCCAATGCGGGATTTGGGGATGTGAGTATTCCTGTAATGGACGAGATGAGTTTAAACGTTTGATTCCAGAAGCTAACGACACTGGGGCACTCCCAGAACATGTGGAGAAGGTGGCCTTTGTGTCCACATTCTCTCCAGCATAGGGGTGACGTGTTGGGAAACATTTTTGCAATTATGCATGGGGTGTATTGCCATTGGTTCATTACCTTTATTGAGAATTCCCAGTGGCTAATACAGTGTGAGGTACGTTGTATAGTTTGAAACATGAATTTCCATTGGTCTTCAGTAAGCGTTTTTCCTATGTCCATGTCCCACCTTATATGTACTGCGGATTTTTTTAACACTCTTTTGTTCTGTAGCGTGTTGTAATACGGTGATATACCCTTATTGTTTTTTGAACCTTGGGTGAGGTGTCGCCATATGGAGGGCGGGAGTTTGAAGGTACTTATTGGGTTTCTTTTCATAAAGTGAGATACTCGTAAGCACGTGAAAAGCATATGATGAGGCATATTATGTTTTTTCATAATGTGTTCTGCCGATTGTGGGGTGTTGTGTGTGAGAAGGTCATGTACTTTTGTTATCCCATGGGTGGGGAGCGCTTTCAAGGATATCATTGGAATATTAGCTTCAATCATGCTTAGAGGAAGAGTAAAATCTATTGTCTCTCTGTTACTAAGTGTGCGTGTTAGGAGGAATCTCCAGGCTTGTAGTGATATGATGATAGTTGGGGGTAAATTTCTGAGGTTCCAAGGT
This sequence comes from Aquarana catesbeiana, assembly GCF_042186555.1. NCBI lineage: Eukaryota > Metazoa > Chordata > Amphibia > Anura > Ranidae > Aquarana > Aquarana catesbeiana. The sequence goes on from NC_133329.1 coordinate 31,297,800, forward strand.
ATCCAGGTGTCTCCTAAAAGGACCGTCTGCAGGTCTGGTAAGGGAGCTAAATGTTTTTCTATCCAATCTTTGTCTTTCTGAAGATCTTGATTTCTCTATTCCCTCCTTGTTTCTTTCCTCAGTGTATGATCTGAGCTCCGCCTGACTGATCTCCGAGGTCCATTCTCCAGCTGATGACACCTGGGAGAAATCCCGGCGTCTCATTTCCGGAGTTCTATCTCGTCTTTCATACTGATTCCCTGCATATAGTATTTCTTTGCATTTCTTTGCATCTTTTGCAGTGTTATCTACACCATTCTTTATTTTTGCACAGATGGTCATATTGGAGATATTTATTATCTTGCTGCACTGGATATCCATTTAGAATGTTTAGCATTATTGTCTGCTATTTGATTGTTCATCTTACCGAGATCTTAGGTAAAAAAAATATATAAAGACAAAGAAATATTGTACATATACCATGCACACTAAGTAAGCCACTTTAGTAGGACACAGTTTAAAAGGAAAAGACAAAGCATATTTTGATCTAGAAATTAAAATTAGAGTGTATTATTTCACAATAGAGAAGGCAGAAATATTGTACAGACTTGATGTACAGTATGTAAGCAGATTTAGTAGGTTCGGCTTCTGAGAGCTTTTTAGTAGCATTTTATAGCGTAACAATAACTATCTCTCCCTGCAAACACTCTGTCAGCTCTCGCTGTCTGCTCCAGGTCTCACCAACACACACTAACAAAATACTGCTGGGAACCCTGATATTAATATGGAAGGTGGATGAATAAAAAACAACAAATTCACTCTCCTCTGGTTAAATATATCAAACCATGAATAGTATATTACCGATTCGTCAATCAGACAGGATACCCCCCAAAAGAAAACTCAGAACCGTCAATGTGAAAAAAGTTTTGGATGGTGGAACAAAGTGATGTCCCAGAAGAGTAATAGGGAGGGTCAATCACAGATCGGTAAATTATCAAAAAATTAGCTTTGTTAGTATTACAAAATGTAAAAATGTTTAGTAAAAAACACACATACAAACATTTGACAACATTGTCACATAATTGCGCCAAGCTCGGGACCCCACACATACATACACATGACTTAACCAGCTAAAGAGAATAGAAAAAGAATGGTGCTGCTAATCAAAGTCTAGGCTAAATAGAAGGCTTGATCCTGTTTGTTCAATCGTAATATAACTACATATTTTGCATGTCCAATTAATGGGCTTGTGCCAATATTGTGTAGAAAGATTGTATTAACAGGTGATTTGCACATTTAGCGCCATAGAGGTCAATCCGCTGCCTAAGTTGCAATATTAGTCTGCCAGTCAATAAAAGATGATGAGAACTGTCTGTTCGTCAAAGGGTATATAGCATGAAACAGAATATCACTGGATGAACAAGTATTTGCTTCAAATACGTTCAGAGGTTTTTGCTCATATATATAGACTATATTGACCCTTTAAACCAGCATAAAATATAGAAAGAGGGAAAAGGCAAGGAGGGAACGAATATAGTTTGCCCGAAGGCTCTCACCACTCCGATACCGTGGCTGCTAAGCCGAGAGTACATGCAGTCCGTTCCTCTCTTAGATAGATGCTGTATCAACAAGTAGCTGAACGCTGGTAGTGTCCATCAGCGTAATGCAATGCAGTCTATTGAAAAGCAACTGTGTTCAAAGGCTTCCGGTCAGGTGTCTAGGACGCTGACTATGGTGGCCCATAGGTAGATGTGGAAGTAGGCTTATCCTTTAGATTCCCGTTGAGATGACAGTATGAGATATCCTCACGCTTTAGCTGGAGCGCATGGTGAAGCGTGGGGCAGAGGTGGCACTGCCTATGTCAACGCGTTTTGCACACGTGTCTGTGCGCTTCGTCAGGACATTGGAAGTAAATTATCTTTGTCTTTTTAAAGGGACAAATGTCCAATCAACTTCGATTACGTCATAATTTTATTTTGTGGCCATCTTGTGGTGACATTACAGATTGCAGTTGTTTTTGATCATTTACACCGCAGTTGACCCTCCCTATTACTCTTCTGAGACATCACTTTGTCCCACCATCCAAAACTTTTTCCACATTAATATGGAAGGGGCTGGACCATAGGAAAAACTCCATTATTGACCTATGTAAGCCACATGCCCACAGTTCAGGGGCCAGAAAGTGCAATATTGGTAATTGGTTGCTACAGCAGTGAAGATGGATAAAATGTGTCTTTCTCTTGAACAGCAAATGATTTAGGTTTGGGTAGAGCTCATGCTTGACCCAAAAAATGAAGCCCATTCCAACTCCCAAGCTTTTAATTGAAAGAATTGGTGTTTTTCCATATCACACTTAAAGTTGCAAGTCACATTAAAAAGGATCCTCTCCCCTCTGCACTGTATTAAAAAAAATGTTAAATGTCCCCCCATGGCAGTGCTCAGCTCCCCATGCCCTTTTTTAGTAATGGCTTACCTATTAGACTTAAATATGTCCCAGGGGCGGACTGACCCATCGGGCACTGCCCGAGGGCCCAGGACCAGTGCGGGGCCCCATGAGAGGCTCCTGGGGATGAAGCCAGTGCCGGACCAAGTCCCGTACTTCCGGCACTGTGCTCCACTCAGTGAGGATTCCTCTCAGATGTGCCAGTCTGTCGTCATCTCCGGCTCCTCTGCCCGGGGCCTCTGTCTCCGCCTCGATGACCCTTTTTGCATCTGCCGATGTGTACACACTGAGGATAAATCTGTAGAACTACTCCGCCTCCCAGCTCCGCCCCCCCCAACTTTGGCTCTCATACCTTGCTTGCAGCAGTACCTGATTCCTGCCGGTAAGGCAATATAAATGGAGATCTTAAAGAGGGCAGCGGGCGATGTTGTAAGGGGGTTCTCTATGATCTCTGTAGGTCTCTAAGGAAGGGGGGTACTGATATAAGGGGACTGTGAGCTAATGGGGGTCTCTAAGGGGGGGTGCTGATCTAACGATAGGTGACCAACCATTAGATCAGCAGCACCCCCACTTACAGACCCCCCAATAGATCAGAGTCTCTTTATATCTGTGCCAGAGGTAGGTGGACCATTCGGGGGGGGCAAGCTGGGATAGCAGAAGCAGCGGCAGTTGCCTGGCAACAGTGGCCTAGTTACTAAGGACAACTTTGTCACCCTTGGCAGAACAATGTGATCCTTGCCACCTGTAACTGTAATCATCAGTCATGAGTGAGCTGAGCCGAGATCAGCTTCATGATTGAAAAGGGGGGGTGGGTACTGAACCAGCAGCTGGTGGTTCATTTCAAGACCCTGCTGACCAACCCACCCCCTGGTGAGGCCCACAATGTCACCGCCAGCTCTGGGGAGAAGATCAGACAAGACCGGCACTGAGGAGGAGATCTCAGCTGACCCAGGCACCGGAGAGGAGATCAGAGGCCCTGTACTGAGTGTCATGTCTTATCTAAGATTACAGGGGGTCTGGTGGGGGGCATAGAGGGTCTGGTGTTATCTAGGAGTGGTGGTATAGGGGGTCTGGTGTTACCTAGAAGTGGAGGTTTAGAGGGGCTGGTGTTATCTAAGAGTGGGGGATACAAGGGTCTGGTGTTATATAGGAATAAGGGATACAGCGGTTCTGGTATTATCTGGGATTTGGGCATCTAGGTATCTGGTGTTATCTAAGAATAGGGGCTACAGGGGTTTTGGTATTATTTTCCATTGGGAGGATACAGAAAGTCTGGTGTTATCTGGGACTGTACATACAAGTATCTGATATTATCTGGGATGGGAAGGGGAGAACATTTTTGTGGAAGGAGATTAAGGGTGTCTGGTTGTATTTGTTAAGCAGTGTACAGGGTGGTCAGGGATTATCTATGAGTAGGATCTAGAGCTATTTGTGAAGAGGGATTGTTTGGAAGGTGAGGGGTCTATCATTTTCTATATGACATCTTGCATTGTATGCCTGTATGATGACTCAGCACACCCTGTATACTTGCACACACCTGTAGCGAGTGACACAGTGTGACAGTTTTCCTTTAAGATTATTTTTCTGTATTTTCTTAAATTATTAACCACTTACCGATCGTATAACCTAGATATACGGCGGCAAGGCAGCTCGGCTGCGCCAGTTTACCTACCTAGTGGCTGGCTTCCGCTGTGATTATAGACAGAGGGAGCTGATCTGTGGGTACCGCAGACTTGATGTCCACTGGCACCTGCCGATCGTTAAGCAGAGAGCCAGAATCACCTTTCACAGTACACGAAAACACTGGCTAAGAACACAGTTAACTCTTTGATCGTTCTTGATGTTTAACCCCTTCCCAGCCAGTGTCATTAGTACAGTGACAGTGCATATTTTTAAGCACTGATCACTGTATAAGTGTCACTGGTTCCCGCAAAGTGTCAGTGTCCGACGCAATATCGCAGTCCCGCTATAAGTTGCTGATCGCTGTCATTTTTAGTAACAAAAAAATCCCATTGTTTGTAGGCACTATAACTTTTGCGCAAACCAGTCAATATACAGTGAGGGGAAAAAAGTATTTGATCCCCTGATGATTTTGTACGTTTGCCCCACTGACAAAGAAATAATCAGTCTATAATTTTAATGGTAGGTTTATCTTAACAGTGAGAGGCAGAATAACAACAAATAAGTATTTGATCCCCTATCAATCAGCAAGATTTCTGGCTATCAGGTATTTTCTATACAGGTAACAAGCTGAGATTGGAAGTACTCCTAATCTCAGCTTGTTACCTGTAAAAAAGACACCTGTACACAGGGGGCCCCATGATCTCCTATTGCCTGGGGGCCCCAAAAGTTGTCAGTCCGCCCCTGATATGGCCACAATTAATTATCAAGATTTGCCCCCCCCCCCCCTTAGACTTTATTGGAATCCTCTAAGTTGATGTTTCATGGATTTTAAATGGAACTCAGCAAACCCCCTGCAAATCTAACCCAGGCAGAATCACCTATCCCTAAATAACATGATGTGTTGGATGTGAGTGACAGGTCTGTCTTCTAATTGTGGAAAATTATTAAAATAGGTTTTACATACTGTATCATTTAACGGACTCACCTCCAGAAGATGTTGTACCCCAGCCGGTCACCCAGCACTCCGTACCACAGGGGAAGGTGGTGATGTTAGATGGCAGACAGATTGGCATGATGTACTGAGTATAGTTGACAGGTGAGGCCAGCTGTACCAGGGCGATGTCCCCAGGATCTCCATTTCTTGTAAAATTAGTATTGACAATGATATTGCTTACATTGGCAACAACTGTATGAGAGCTGAACACACCCAGCTTGTACATGCCCAATAATACGGTATAATTTGATAGCTGGATAGGTCTGCAGAAAGAAAACAGAACATAACTTGCATACATGAGGACCCATCTGCTGCAGAAGGCATCATTCGTATTAACTTCAGAATCTAATGAATGAAATACAACTTGTTCATAATGTGTTCTCTGTGATTGTACAGTATGTACACAAGCCCAATGGTATGAGCAGGAACATCAGAATTTACTAATATGCTAAGTCGCTGTAATCTCTATTGACAATAAAGCAGGAGATAGCCAAGAACAACAGACTGAACAACAAACTTTTAGGAAAGCCATTTTTATTTCACATTGGCCAAAGTGGCAATCAGCCCGACTCATGCCAGAGCCAAAATGCCCCGTCTATAGGGTTAGACAATATACAAAGACTTGGCAGACTGCCCAGATGCTTTCTTTTGACAGCTTTGAAGGGTCATACAAAAATGATAAAAATTGCACCCCTGGCCCTATATAATTATAATATATATTTTTAATAATAAAACCTTTGTAGATCTAATGTATACCAATAAGGTACATACAAAAAGTCCATGCACATATACGGTAAAACTCTAAAAACTGTAAAACAAAAAATAAAATAAAAAATTGGATAATTAAGGGTTTGCTCACAGTTTGGTCTCTAAAAATCCCATCGGTGATTAAATACCACCAAAAGAAAGCTCTATTTATGTGCCAGGTTCGGGCATTATGAGTATTTGGTGATGCCGTTTGTCTCCCAACTGCATCTCTGGAACTCAGCCAAATATTGCAAGTGGCCCATTCATTTGAACAAACCTCTGTGCATGTGTTTTGTGCAGAGCCAAGACAAACAGAGCCCACTTTGCTCTATGGACTGGTGGTTGTAAACAGACTCCGCTGTGTTTACGCCAGTTCGCCGAATGGCAAGGCGGCACAAAGACGTAAGAAAAAAAGGTTTCGTAACCCCTTCTTTGGGGTTAAAAACTCCGGCTAGCGGCCAAAAAGCGCTGCATAAACGGCAGTGAAGCACCACTAAACCAAGTGGCGCTTTACCGCTAATGCACGGGCGGCCCCAGTGTAGGTCTAGAGTGAGTAAGATGGGGGCATGGTCTGACCATGAGATTGGGAGTATTTGAGCCCTACGTGTGAGCTGAAGAGTGTGATTATTAACGAAAAAGTAATAACAGGCAAACAGGCTGTTCCTCCTGCAAGGGAAATTTCCCCAGAGCTTAACTTTGGACCTCAGAGTCACATGAAAAGTTTCCCCCCATGATTTCCATTCATATCTATGCAACTTCACCCATGTTCACTTAGCTCTGAATTGACATGTCAAATTGCAGGCCAAATCGGCACCTATTGATAGGCCACAAATGGTGAGAATAGGAGATCAGATGTCTAACACTATTATTTTGAATACAGGGGTACCACAGGGATGTGTGTTAAGTCCGGCCTTGTTTACATTGTTCACTCACGACTGTACTCCCATACATGCGTCTAACACTATAGTGAAGTTTGCTGATGGCACCACATCAGTGGGACTCATACAAGATAATGATGAGACAGCTTATAGGCAGGAAATTCAAACTTTGGTTGAGTGGTGTAGAGAAAATGATTTAATACTCAATACGGCAAAAACTAAAGAAATAATAGTGGATTATAGGAGATCAAGAAAGATCAATCATTGCCTGGTTCATATACTGTAGGTGGTGAGGAGGTGGAAAGGGTGGACACTATTAAATTTTTGGGAGTGCATATTACAAGGGAGTTGTCATGGTCTCAAAATACTTTGTGCTTTGAAAAAAGCGCAGCAGAGACTGTTTTTCCTTCGGAGACTGAGAGGGGGGGGAAAGGCCGGAGGCCAAATGGGACTTTAAATGAGGCAGCAGACAGGTTGGAGTAAGATGAAAAAAGTGTACAAGTTTATTGGTAAAAGATTCATGTAGGCTATGGTCTGTGCGCATGCACACGTAACCTCTCACATGTGCTGTATACTCAGAATCTTTTACCAATAAACTTGTACACTTTTTTCATCTTACTCCAACCTGTCTGCTGCCTCATTTAAAGTCCCATTTGGCCTCTGGCCTTCCCCCCCCCTTTTTTTCTCTTGCATTCGGGATGGAGGCACAGCCCCATGCCTCACTCAAAGTCCCAACCGTTCCATTAAATTTCAATGGGGATGGAGGCAGTAGACAGTTTGCTAAGCAGTCATCCCCTGCTGGCTAATGTTGGGGTTGATCTATGTGTGGCAGTGTACCTCAATGGTCCGCACACACAGTTGTGTGCAACTACATGTTGCTCCAACTTTAGGGCGCACCTTGCACGATCCAGTGTGGTGGCTGGGTTCTGTGCTTTGGGTTGTTCCTCTCCCGGAGCTGCGATGCGTTCTGTGTGCCCTCCCCATCCCCCCCACGTCCACCCCCTTGTTGTTGGGCTGGTTTGGTGTGGGGGATCGTGTGGGTGCCCACACCGCATCGGCGCCATGCAATGCTCCCGCGCATGACGTCACTAGTTGGCGCCGTTGTGCGGGTGCATTGTTCTTCCATCAGGTGCCGACGCAGCTGTACGCAGTGGCGTCAGCCTGGGCGGGTCCCTGCCGCCGAGCAGGGGCCCCGCCCCACGCATTGTCGGCCCGCAGCGTGACATCGGTGGCAATCACCGGCGCGGTCGGTACGCATATCAGGCGTCGCCCCGGGCACATTCCCCCCTCCTTTCTACACCAATGCAGACGCCACAGTGGTGGTCAGCTCTGGTTTCAAGCACCTCCAAGGTAATACTCTGACTACATTATAACTCTTTACTCCCCTTACTCTTAAGTGTCAGCACTTTGATCATTTTCATGGATTTATTATCCATTTTAGATCCTTGTCCACCACCTTGACCCATGATTGGCTATGTTGTGGAGAGGATGGTTGTGCTTTGGGGATGATGCCAGTGTGCGCCTGCCCCGCGCTTGAGTGCCTGCCACCCCAGCTCCGGGGGAGAGCATATTCCTTGCCCAGTCCTTGCCCTGTACCACAGTCTGGCTACATCGTGAGTACCCAGAAATTGACATATTGTCCTTTCTGGTTGTATTTATTTTATTTTTTATTTTTTGATGGCTTCATATTTTGTAATTTCAGAAATCCTGTAGCATCCGCCCCTGAAGAAGTGTATTCACAGAAACGCGTCGGCCACCAAGGATGCAGCCACTGAGCTTTTAATTGGATCTGATATTGATCAATTTTTTGATGTACTCATCATTTTATTTTTTATTTTTCATACTCACTTTTTACACCATGTGTTTTGTGCTCCCCAGCATATGTTGATGTATCTTTTGTACAGTGTATAATTGTTACTGTTATATATGTTAGATACACTTTTTTTGATTGTTTGTCTACACATGCATTCATGTAGGCTATGGTCTGTGCGCATGCACACGTAACCTCTCACATGTGCTGTATACTCAGAATTTTTTACCAATAAACTTGTACATTTTTTTCATCTTACTCCAACCTGTCTGCTGCCTCATTTAAAGTCCCATTTGGCCTCCGGCCTTCCCCCCCCCTCTTTTTCTCTTGCATTCGGGATGGAGGCACAGCCCCATGCCTCACTCAAAGTCCCAACCATTCCATTAAATTCCTTCGGAACTGAAGCAGGCTGGATTGCCCTTAAGGCTTCTGGTCAATTTCTATTATTGTACCATTGAGAGTATTCTTCTCCACTGCGCTGTAGTGTGGTATGCCAGCTGCAGGGCGGAGGATAAGAAGTGCCTGTCTCGTGTGGTGAAAACAGCACAGCGGACCCCTAGTACATATTAGGGCCAGCCAGAACACCCTGCACAGCATAATAGTGAGGGACAGTGAGCAGTACACAGTGCAGAGGAGTGACCCCTTAGAGTGTACAAAGAAAAAGAGTGACCCCATACACAGTGCCCAGAGCAGGCCAGTGACCCCATACACAGTGCTCAGAGCAGGCCAGTGACCCCATACACAGTGCCCAGAGCAGGCCAGTGACCCCATACACAGTGCCCAGAGCAGGCCAGTGACCCCATACACAGTGCCCAGAGCAGGCCAGTGACCCCATACACAGTGCCCAGAGCAGTCCAGTGACCCCATACACGGTGCCCAGAGCAGGCCAGTGACTTTGTGTGACTGTGTGTATGCAAGACAAGTTTGAGCCAACATCCTGGGATTTTGTTGTCGGAATGTCCGAACAAAGTCCGACCGTGTGTACGGTACAATACTCTTGCTTTTCGGCAACACACTCCACCATGTACCAAATAGACTTCATTTTAATCTCAGATGTCTTACTTCCCTTGCTATCAGACTCCAGATACTACACTAGGTCCCTCTCTGATCACGCTCCGTGTTGGGCCACTTTGCACCTGGCCCCGAACACAGGACCACACACATGGCGTCTCCACCCCTTTTGGTTGTCTGCTTTGAAAGATCAAGAAGACATACGGTACACAGGGAATGGCAACTCTATTTTAATGTTAACAGAGATACAGCCTCGGTGGACATGATATGGGAGGCGTTTAAACTGCATGTCCGTACCATCCTGTCATTGCAAATAATTAAAAGCTTCCTCCAAATTAGTAATTCAACAAGCCTCTGAAAAACTGGACTTAGTAACAAGTGAGTTCAAAGTAGACCCTACGCTGGCCAAAGCATCTGAACATAAGCTTCAAACTCGTATTTTAGACCAGTTACAATTTGAAAAGGCTAAACAGAAACTTTTCTTTTCGAGACAACGGATGTTTGAACAGGGAGAGCGTGCGGGTAAATTATTAGTGCACCTGGCCCGTCAAGACACTAGTCCTCCAGTAGTGGTTACCCTGGTAAATTCACAAAACGAAATAATTTCGGATCCACCGTCGGTCGCAGAGGCACTCCAGAGATACTATGCCGACCTGTACTCCTCCAAGGTAAAGGTTGCTGAACAAGAAAGTCAGGCCTTTCTCCAGAATATCCCCTTCCCTCAAATTCCCAGATGAATGATCTAGAGGCCCCCCTCAATGCAGATGAGATTGCAGTGGCAATAGCGTCCCTTGCACCAGCAAAGGCTCCCGGTGGTGACGGTATACCATTGGACTTTTACGCAGCCTACTCAGAGATACTAGTCCCTGAATTATTAAAACTATATAACCATATCTTTGAATCCGAATCCCTTCCTGAATCTCTCCGTCAAGCAGTAATTATAGTACTCCCTAAGCCAGGTAAAAACCCTCAACTTCCTGAATCCTACCGCCCGATTTCGCTTCTTCAAGCGAACATAAAAATATTGGCCAAAGTATTAGCCATCCGTCTTAACCACATTATTCTCTCCCTCATCCACCCTGATCAGACTGGGGGTTCATGCCTGGGAAAAATACAGCCATGAACCTACGCCGCTTATATATGAACATCCAAGCAGGCCATGAGAATATGGGGGGCAGAGCAGTAGTGGCACTCGATTCGGTAGAATGGGGATACTTATGGGAATGTCTAAAAGGGTTCGGGTTCGGTCCCTGTTTTATAAAATGGGTACAATTACTATATTTTTCCCCAGTGGCTAGGGTGGTGGTAAACGGTTGGACGTCCGACTCCTTCCCACTGGGACGTGGAACTTGCCAAGGGTGCCCGTTGTCCCCTCTCCTATATGCCCTGGCGGCAGAGCCCCTTGCTATCTCCCTTAGGATGAACCCGAATATACGTGGACTGCGTATAGGGTCTCTGGTAGAGACGCTGAGCCTTTATGCTGATGACATGCTCCTCTACTTAGAGGACACTGGCCTGTCTCTCCAGGCAGCCCTTCTGACCATTGAAGAATTTGGAAAACATTCGGGACTGAGCATGAACTGGTCCAAATTGCAAATTTTGCCCCTTGATTTATCACCTACCTCATGCAGCTCGGCCTCCCTCCCCCTGCAAAGGGTTGCATCCAATAAGTATTTAAGTGTGGAATTTACAAGAGAGCACTCAGAATACATTACCAACAATATTGAACCACTTTTCACATACTTAAAATTCCGCACACAATCCTGGGCAAGACTCCCCCTGGGAATAATGGGGAGAATCAACCTTTTTAAAATGATCCTACTTCCAAAGTTCCTTTATATGCTCTGGAACTCACCGGTACTTATTCCTCTAAAAATCTTTAAAACAATTGACAAAATTATCAACTCTTTCATCTGGGAGCCTAATAGACACAAGCTGGCTTGGAATACTCTAAAAAAACCCACCTCCTAAGGGGGGGCAGCTCTACCAGACCTTTATACATATTACATAGCTGTGCAGCTTTCACACTTTTATTACATACATAAAACAGATGAAACCAGATACCAAACTCTAATATGTAGAAAGCCGAACAATGACACTCAATCCCCTTTACAAGTATTATTTAGGGGCGGGAGAGGTAGGAAGGGAGGTGACGGTCGGAACCTGTTGCTATTTTAACACAAATGCGTCTGGGAGTTTGCACTCAAATTGACTGGCGCCGATTTCTTTCACTCGCACACACCCTTATGGCATAACCCCCACTTGGGGGAGTTGGTATCTCTACCGGGAGCTACTATTTGGGCCACCAAGGGAATACTGTTCCTCTTTCAGGTAATTACCCCGTTCGGTGTAAGAAATTTTCAAACACTTAGAGATGAATTTGACCTTCCCTCCCATATGTTATTTAGCTATATGCAATTGAGACATGTGCTCCGAACTCAATTTGCAAATGGATTCCCTAACCCGCAAATGATACCACTGGTAGATGTGATTACAGGTACAAACCCAGACAAACTAATATCCACTTTTTATACTATACTGCGTACAAGATCGGTGACAAAAATCATAGATACAGCTAGAATTAGATGGGAGGAGGATGTAGGCCCAATAGATGACTCTGACTGGGATGAAATACTAGAAAACGTCAATCCTACCTCACACCATCAAGAATAGCTAAATTTTCTCCGAACCAGAACCCAAGCTGCCCAAGATGCTTGAGCAGCCCATGTTCATTTTTTCACCTACTCTGGTCATGCCCAGATATTCAAAACTATTGGGCACAATTTATAACATTTTTACATGACCGCATGGGATTGCCAATTCAGCTTGATCCCAGACCGTGTCTGCTGGGGTTGCTCCTAGATGTCACCATGGACAAATTTCTAGCTACCTTCCTTGGCGAAACTTTATTCTGCACCAGAAAGGTAGTCTCTAAACATTGGATGAGGACCATCTCTCCCACCATCCAGGCCTGGATTGGAGAAATAAATGTGTCATTACCATACAAGAAGGTGATGTACAGACATAGGGGATGTCCAGCCAAGTACAACAAGATTTGGGATAGGTGGCTTGACAACATTAATACATGTACGGAATGATTAGATGTGGCTGTCCATATATATAGGGGGGGGAAATGAGTCACCTCACGTTGTATAATTCCAACAAACCATGCTAATTGGTGAGCTTGGTGCTGACAATCCGGATATTGGGGTAAGGTAGCCTAAGATGGCAATTGTTATTTCACATTATTTGAAGATGTACTTGATTCTATACTTTGTTATATAATATGTAAGATTTATCTGTTTACGGGAAGTGTATATCATTTCTATGTTTTTGTACGCTATGCACCATACATGTATGATTTACTCGAGAATAAACATGTTCTTTTCAAAAAAAAAAAAAAAATGTCATTTTGTGCAGGGACTGTTCCAAGCACGGGAAACATGCGCTACTTTACAGGCATACTATAGACACCCCCCAGGTACGATATTTAAAGGAATATTTCACTTTTTTTTACTTTAAGCATCATTAAAATCACTGCTTCCGAAAAAACGGACATTTTTAAAAGTTTTTTTTGCATTGATACATGTCCCCTGGGGCAGGACCCGGGTCCCCAAACCCTATTTAGGACAATACCATGAAAATTATCCTTTAAAATGAGCACTTTTGATTCTGAACGTTCGAGTCCCATATATGTCAATGGGGTTCTAATGTTCTTGCAAATTTTCGGTCCGTTCGCAGGTTCTGGTGCGAACCGAACCAGGGGGTGTTCGGCTCATCCCTAATCACCTATATTACGGCTCTGCACATTCTTGTCACCTTCATTACAGCTCTGCACATTCTTGTCACCTTCATTACTGCTCTGCACATTCTTGTCACCTTCATTACAGCTCTGCACATTCTTGTCACCTGCAGTACCGCTCTGTACTTTCTTTTCAGCAACTTGCTTGCTATGAACAGTCTTGTCACCTTCATTACTGCTCTGCACATTCTTCTTACCATCATTCTTGCTCTGAATTTTCTTTGGAGCCATAGTGGATGTCCGGTACAGTACAGTATGTGCTAAAAAGCACACCTAAAAGTTTCTCAATACTGTAAGTGTCTTCACTGTACACTTTCAGTATCTCTCTCTCTCTGTGACCATGATCTCACCTACATGAAGCCGTGACCACGTGTCAGAGCAGGGAAGATGGCCGCGGCTCTTGTTCGTGAAATTAAGTGGAGTTTGCGTACCAAGGCAAATTTTTGTGAACTCTTCTGTTTGTGAACCGAGGTATCACTGTATTGTTTGTTGCAAGGAGTGCCTCTTATGTGTTTTCTTTGCATTGTAATACAGTACTTCATATCTCTTTAACAAAAGAATGCAGAAAAAAATAATAAAGTAAAATGTAAATGGCCAACAAAGTGTTTTTGTTCTATTTATTTTATTTACTTTGCTTGCTGTGTGTGTGTGTGTGTGTGTGTGTGTGTGTGTAATTTGATGAGGGGCAGGTGTAAAAATACAATAGGTAAAGCACATGGCTCAGTACTTTTTAGCAGAGGCATGGTGTTGCTTTCAGACCCACATTGTTATAAATAAGTCCATGGCTCAAGCTGAAGGTTCAGCACCCAAGAGACTTCAAATCTAGGTAGTGTTGTGACATGGCCCATTTGCACTGCTGCTGGAACCCCCTCCTGCTGTCCTCAGTGGTGGCGCCGGGTGGGTGCTTGGGTGTGCTGAAGCTCCTCCAAAAAGTCTTCAAGCACCCTCATAGCACCCCCAAAATTTCCACAGCGGTATTGCAGTACAGTTACACTTTTTTTTTTAAATAACCCGGTACCTACTGTGAATCTTTTCTGCAAATGAATAGGGACTTTTTCTGAAGTGGAGGGATACAGCTGAATAAGCCACTAATGATCGGGTAGACCCGGCAGGGGCTGGGTGTTGAGGCCGCATCAATGGTGGATTGATCCAGTGCTGGTTCTACCTTATAAAAGAACTGGCGGTGATACGTGATGCCTCCTGCATTTGCCACAAAAAGACGAATGGGATTGAAGCAGCTGAGAAAGCTCAGCCCTGTACACTGCCCTAGGAGCCTGGAGGAAGCAGGTAAGCTAAGAAGAGAGAGGAGGAGAGCAGCTGTGTGTCCTTATATGGTGGAGGAGGGAGCGGAAGGAAGTTGCTGCACTCAGCATTGCAGTCTGCAGGGCTGACTGAGTGTGTCAGTCTCAGAGGACAAGAACAGTGTACGTGTGGGATTTCCTGTTGTTCTGGTGCTGTGGTCACATGGTGTGGTCTGAGGAGGAAGGCTGAGGAGTAGCCAGGATGGTTCATCATTGCAACAGGCATTGTTCTGTTCTTAAAGGAGCTGCTGAGCCTGGGTAGGGGGAGGGGGGAGCTTTACAGTCCTCTAATCTGATCTATGGCAGCATGCAGTTGCACACAGGCACTGAGTGAAGAGACATGCCTGATCTGCTCTGGGCACTGTGTATGGGATCACTGATCTGCTCTGGGCACCTTGTATGGGGTCACTGGCCTGCTCTGGGCACCGTTTATGGGGTAACTGGCCTGCTCTGGGCACCGTGTATGGGGTCACTGGCCTGCTCTGGGCACCGTGTATGGGGTCACTGGCCTGCTCTGGGCACTGTGTATGGGGTCACTGGCCTACTCTGGGCACTGTGTATGGGGTCACTGGCCTGCTCTGGGCACTGTGTATGGGGTCACTCTTTTTCTTTGGACACTCTAAGGGGTCACTCCTCTGCACGGTGTACTGCTCACTGTCCCTTACTGTTATGCTGTGCAGGGTGTTCTGGCTGGCCCTAACATGTACTAGGGGTCATCATTGCTGGCCTTTATACATGCTGGGGTTTATCATGGTTGGTTCCATTTGGGCTTGTTTTACTCCAACAATCAATTCTGTGTGCCTGAAGGCCACATTGTCTATACAATTGGAAAGACCATGAAAAAAACACCCACTTATTTGGCCACGCCCACAATTGACCACACCCCCTTTTTTGGTCATGTCCACACGAAGGGTGGCACGCTATGCGCCGCCTTAGCACCACCACTAATGCTTTCAGCACCCACACAGCACCCCCAAAGAAAATTGTCTGGAGCCGCCCCTGGCTGTCCTTTAGACCTGGATCTTGCTTAGTTCTAGGCAGAGAGAAGTTCAAAGTACCCTTCATGATGCCCTACGTTTGTTCCTAATATCCAGGCAGTGAATTATGAGTTCAGGGTATTGTATAGGCTACTCTATCTATCTATCTATCTATCTATCTATCTATCTATCTATCTATCTATCTATCTATCTATCTATCTATCTATCTATCTATCCATCCATCTATCTATCCACAGGGAATAAGCATGTGAACTCAGTAGCTGAATGAGGGGCTTAGTAATTGCACTCACACAGGGGCACATAAACCAATCAATGATGAACAATGAGGCATACCTGACAGTTTTAAAGGGGCCACTTTATAAAAGATGAATACTGGATCAATAAATATATACAGGACATGACTAATTTTTAGAAACATTTTTCCAAAAGCAGAATGATTGGTGTCTAATGGAAAAATCTGTTTATAAAGGTCACATGTTATACTCACTGATGGATGCATTGTGCTGCCGTCATAACCCACTCCGGTGAGATCAGGGAGCCTCCACATAAAGATGTTCTATTATATATAACAGCGACCTGCCACGGCCATTCCCCATCCAATGAATCTGCACCACCAACTATCCGACTGGACACCGACGGAGAACCACACACTGAATCTGCAGCACCAAAAGCATTGCCGGCTGATATAAGCAAAAAAGAAAAAAATTGAGTTTGAACTTTTTTTTTTATCTTACACAATAAAATAATCATATAAATAATACACAGAAACAATGAAACCATATTTACTGGTATGTTACCTTAAAAATTCTCAGGACTGATTCTAGCACAAAAGATTTTGATGACACAAATTTCAGCAATGTATGTTCAACATCAAGCCCAATAAGATATATATATATATATATATATATATATATATATATATATATATATATATATATATATAATATATAATATATAATATATATTTGAAATGTCCCCCCGGTCATTCTATCTGGTAGACTGAGACGACCTTGAGAATCACCACAGTACTCTTCATTGACAATGTAAAATGCAGGCAGACATTACCATATTAGTCATGCTAGAAAAAAAATAATAATAAAAATTTTAAACATACCTGCTCTGTGCAATGGTTTTGCAAAGAGCAGCCCAGAGATTATTTTTGGGTCCTCTGGTCCTGGCTCCTCCCCTCTGCTGAGCACCCCCAACAGCAAGCTTCTTCCTATGGGGCACTCGAGCAGGCTTGCTCCCTTGTTCTGAGTGTCCATTCACACACATAGCATGGCTGAGCCCCGCCCCCAGTCTTCTCATTGGCTCACTGGTTGTAACTGGCTTGCGCTGCTGTGTCAGCCAGTGAAGAGAGAGAGACCCGGCAGAGAGGCTTGCTGGATTGAGATGAGGCTCAGGTAAGTATGAGGGGGCTGTGGGGGGGGGGGGGGGACTGAACCCAGAATGTTTTTTACTTTAATGCATACATGCATTAAGGTAAAAATCCTTGAGCCCTTAGAACCACTTTAAGAACCTGGAGAATATCTGAAGAGGAAGAGGATCCTGTGCATTATGTGAATAAGCTAAAGAAGAAAAAATGTATAAAAAAAGGAAACACAAAATACTGCTGGAGGAGACCTCCCAGAAAAAGGAGGGTCAGTTGAAGAGGGAACCTGGAGCACTGAGTTGTACTTCAATTAGCATCATCAAAGATGATTATCATCAACTATTTATACAAAAATTGAGTCAAAAATATCCAAAAATATCTTTTCGATTCGGCGCCGAGGAGAGAAGACATCAAGTAAGTGCACCAACACTACACTTTCAGTAGAACACGCAGGCACACTTTTCACCCCCCAGTCACCCCCCAATCACCCCCCGATCACCCCCCTGTACCCCCTGTCACAGTGACACCAATAGCAGGTTTTTTTTTTTTTTGCATTGGTGTCAGTTTTTGACAGTTATAAGTGTTAGGGCAGTTAGGGTTAGCCCCCTTTAGGTCTGGGGTACCCCCCTTTAGGTCCAGGGTACCCCCCTAACCCCCCCTAATAAAGATTAACCCCTTGATCACCCCCCGTCACCAGTGTCGTTAAGCGATCGTTTTTCTGATCGCTGTATTAGTGACACAGGTGACGCTAGTTAGGGAGGTAAGTATATAATTTCGCTGTCAGTGTTTTATAGCGACAGGGACCCCCATATACTACCTACTAAAGGTTAAATGTTTTATTTTTTACTATGGTTTTTTTTTGTATTTGCTTTGCAGGTATGGTAAGTATTACTGTTATACTGTAATGTTACTTTGTTTTTTTGTTAACCATCATTTGATTAACAGGTACGCCATTCAGTTGCAGCGCAGATTTATTTATCTTGACAGCAACAGCGTTTGCTCCCACGATACATAAAGCCGTGATTCCAGCGCTGTCGGAGGTGATTTCACCACCACAGTTACATACTTCAGCATATATGCCGAAGCGTGGGGGCAGCAGTGGGTGGAGGAGTGATTTGCTCCTGCCTTTTGCGGGAGGATGCCCCCATGCTTCGGCATATATATATTTTAGTAGGCACAGGTTGCGTTAAATGTTTTATTTTTTACTATGTTTTTTTTTTGTATTTGCTTTGCAGGTATGGTAAGTATTACTGTTATACTGTAATGTTACTTTGTTTTTTTGTTAATCATCATTTGCTTAGCAGGTACGCCATTCAGTTGCAGCGCGGATTTATTTATCTTGACAGCAACAGCGTTTGCTCCCACGATACATAAAGCCGTGACTCCAGCGCTGTTGGAGGTGATTTCACCACCACAGTTACATACTTCAGCATATATGCCGAAGCGTGGGGGCAGCAGTGGGTGGAGAAATGATTTGCTCCTACCTTTTGTGGGAGGATGCCCCCATGCTTCGGCATATATAAACGGTGCATGTATGCCCATCATTAGAAGTGGGTGGATGAAGGGAGGTATTCTAATGGTGGGCATACCCACCGATCAATATCTTTTTTTCGTTCAGCCCACAGACTGCATGAAAAAAAAGTTTACAATATATGCCCAACAAGGACCAGCAACGTACTGATATGTTGCTGGACTTTGAGTGGTTATACCAGAATGATGCCTGCAAGTTTAGGTATCATCTTGGTATCATTCTTTTCAGCCAGCGGTCGGCTTTCATAAAAGCAAGCCTAGCAGCTAATTAGCCTCTAGACTGCTTTTACAAGCAGTGGGAGGGAATGCCCCCCCCCACCGTCTTACATGTTTTTCTCTGGCTCTCCTGTCCCAACAGGGAACCTGAAAATGCAGGCGGTGATTCAGCCAGCTGACCATAGTGCTGATCAGAGACCAGAATGGCTTCAAACATCTCTATGGCCTAAGAAACTGGAAGCTATGAGCATTTCATGATTTTGCCGGATGTAAACAGCGCCATTGGGAAATTGGGAAAGCATTTTATCACACCGATCTTGGTGTGGTCAGATGCTTTGAGGGCAGAGGAGAGATCTAGGGTCTAATAGACCCCAATTTTTTCAAAAAAGAGTACCTGTCACTACCTATTGCTATCATAGGGGATATTTACATTCCCTGAGATAACAATAAAAATGATTAAAAAAAAAAAATGAAAAGAACATTTTAAAAATAAGATAAAAAAGAAAAAAAAAAAAAAAAAAAAGCACCCCTGTCCCCACCTGCTCTCGTGCAAAGGCGAACGCAAGCGTCGGTCTGGCGTCAAATGTAAACAGCAATTGCACCATGCATGTGAGGTATCACCGCAAAGGTCAGATCGAGGGCAGTAATTTTAGCAGTAGACCTCCTCTGTAAATCTAAAGTGGTAACCTGTAAAGGCTTTTAAAGGCTTTTAAAAATGTATTTAGTTTGTCGCCACTGCATGTTTGTGCGCAATTTTAAAGCATGTCATGTTTGGTATCCATGTACTCGGCCTAAGATCATCTTTTTTATTGCATCAAACATTTGGGCAATATAGTGTGTTTTAGTGCATTAAAATTTTAAAAAGTGGGTTTTTTCCCAAAAAAATGTGTTTGAAAAATCGCTGCGCAAATACTGTGTGAAAAAAAAATGAAACAACCACCATTTTAATCTGTAGGGCATTTGCTTTAGAAAAATATATAATGTTTGGGGGTTCAAAGTAATTTTCTTGCAAAAAAAATATTTTTTTCATGTAAACAAAAAGTGTCAGAAAGGGCTTTGTTTTCAAGTGGTTAGAAGAGTGGGTGATGTGTGACATTAGCTTCTAAATGTTGTGCATAAAATGTCAGGACAGTTCAAACCCCCCCCAAATGACCCCATTTTGGAAAGTAGACACCCCAAGCTATTTGCTGAGAGGCATGTCGAGTCCATGGAAAATTTTATATTGTGACACAAGTTGCTGGAAAAAGACAATTTTTTTTTTTTTTTTTGCACAAAGTTGTCACTAAATGATATATTGCTCAAACATGCCATGGGAATATGTGAAATTACACCCCAAAATAAATTCTGTTGCTTCTCCTGAGTACGGGTATACCACATGTGTGAGACTTTTTGGGAGCCTAGCCGCGTACAGGACACCGAAAACGAAGCACCGCCTTCAGGCTTTCTAAGGGCGTAAATTTTTGATCTCACTCTTCACTGCCTATCACAGTTTCGGAGGCCATGGAATGACCAGATGGCACAACCCCCCCCCCCCCAAATGACCCCATTTTTAAAAATAGACACCCAAAGCTATTTGCTGAGAGGTATAGTGAGTATTTTGAAGACCTCACTTTTTGTCACAAACTTTTGAAAATTGAAAAAAGAAAATAAAAATACATTTTTCTTGACTTTCTTCATTTTCAAAAACAAATGAGAGCTGCCAAATACTCACCATGCCTCTCAGCAAATAGCTTGGGGTGTCTACTTTCCAAAATTGGGTCATTTTGGGGGGTTTTGTGCTATCTTGATATTTTATGGCCTTCGAAACTGTGATAGGTATTGAGGAGTGAAATCAAAAATTTACGCCCTTAGAAATCCTGAAGGCGGTGATTGGATTTCGGGGCCCCGTATGAAGCTAGGCTCCCAAAAAGTGCCACACATGTGGTATCCCCATACTCAGGAGAAGCAGCAGAATGTATTGTGGGGTGTAATTCCACATATGCCCATGGCATGTTTGAGCAATATATCATTTAGTGACAACTTTGTGCAAAAAAAAAAAAAATTGTCATTTTCCCGCAACTTGTGTCAAAATATAAAATATTCCATGGACTCAACATGCCTCTCAGCAAATAGCTTGGGATGTCTACTTTCCAAAATGGGGTCATTTGGGGGGGTTTTGTGCCATCTGGGCATTTTATGGCCTTCAAAACTGTGAGGGGTGAAATTACAACTTTACGCCCTTAGAAATCCTGAAGGCGGTGCTTGGTTTTCGGGGCCCCGTACGCGACTAGGCTCCCAAAAAGTCCCACACATGTGGTATCCCCGTACTCAGGAGAATCAGCAGAATGTATTTTGGGGTGCAATTCCACATATGCCCATGGCCTGTGTGAGCAATATATCATTTAGTGACAGCTTTGTGCAAAAAAAAAACAATTTGTCACTTTCCTGCAACTTGTGTCAAAAAATAAAATATTCCATGGACTCAACATGCCTCTCAGCAAATAGCTTGGGGTGTCTACTTTCCACAATGGGGTCATTTGGGGGGGGTTTGTGCCATCTGGGCATTTTATGGCCTTCAAAACTGTGATAGGTAGTGAGGAGTGAAATCAAAAATTTACGCCCTTAGAAATCGTGAAGGCAGTGATTGGTTTTCGGGGCCCCGTACGCTGCTAGGCTCCCAAAAAGTCCCACACATGTGGTATCCCTGTACTCAGGAGAAGCAGCTGAATGTATTTTGGAGTGCAATTCCACATATGCCTATGGCCTGTGTGAGCAATATATCATTTAGTGACAACTTTTTGTAATTTTTTTTTTTTGTCATTATTCAATCACTTGGGACAAAAAAAATAAATATTCAATGGGCTCTACTTTCCAAAATGGGGTCATTTGGGGGGGGGTTGTACTGCCCTGACATTTTAGCACCTCAAGAAATGACATAGGCAGTCATAAACTAAAAGCTGTATAAATTGCAGAAAACTAGTTTGTAGACGCTATAACTTTTGCGCAAACCAATAAATATACGCTTATTGACATTTTTGTTACCAAAGACATGTGGCCGAATACATTTTGGCCTAAATGTATGACTAAAATTGAGTTTATTGGATTTTTTTATAACAAAAAGTAGAAAATATAATTTTTTTTCAAAATTGTCAGTCTTTTTCCGTTTATAGCGCAAAAAATAAAAACGGCAGAGGTGATCAAATACCATCAAAAGAAAGCTGTATTTGTGGGAAGAAAAGGACGCAAATTTCATTTGGGTACAGCATTGCATGACCGCGCAATTAGCAGTTAAAGCGACGCAGTGCCAAATTGGAAAAAGTCCTCTGGTCTTTAGGCAGCCAAATGGTCCAGGGCTGAAGTGGTAAAAGTGAAACAATAAAAAGTGAAATTTTCCTTTAAATTTCATACCTGGGGGGTGTCTATAGTATGTCTGTAAAGTAGAGCATGTTTCCCGTGTTTATAACAGTCAGAGAGCAAAATGACATTTCTAAAGGAAAAAAAAGTCATTTAAAAGTGCTAGCGCTATTGTCAGCTATTAATGAATTGTCGGTCCCAACAATACACATAAATGTCATTGAAAGTCATTGAAAAAAAAAAAATGTGTGGGGGTACCACAAAATTCAATTACCAGGCCCTTCAGATCTGGTATGGATTTTAAGGGGAATTCCGCACCAAAATTTTTTTAAAAATTGCATGGGGTTCCCCCAAAAATCCACACCAGACCCTTATCCGAGCACGCAACCTGGCCGGCCGCAGGAAAAGAGGGGGGACGAGAGAGCTCCCCCCCTCCTGAACCATACCAGGCCACTTGCCCTCAACATGGGGAGGATGTCCCCATGTTGATGGGGACAAGGGCCTCATCCCCACAACCCTTGCCCGGTGGTTGTGGGGGTCTGTGGGTGGGGGGCTTATCGGAATCTGGAAGCCCCCTTTAACAAAGGAGACCCCCAGATCACGGCCCCCCCATGTGAACTGGTAAGGGGTACATTGTACCCCTACCATTTGACAAAAAGAAAGTGTCAAAATGTTAAAAAACCTCAGGAGATGGCTTGGAACAAGTCCTTTATTAAAAATAAAAAATAAAAGAGATTCCAGCGATGTAATCCAATAAATCCATGCTCCTACTCCAGCGATGTAATCCAATTCTCGATCTCCAATGATGGATGAACTCCAGTGAGGAACACGCACAGGTTCCTGCCTCCACAGGAGGCATCCTGCCATTGACGCGGCACTAGCTTAACAGCTCTTATGTAGCTGAGGGCGGGGCCACCCGTCACGTTACCCTGCCCCCTCTGACAAGGGGAAATGCCAGGGTTTCCCAGTGACAGCTACAGGTGACCCCGCCCCCCTCTGATGCAACGCAGGATTCCCGTTGCAGCAGAGGGGGGCGGGGTCACCCATACACGTCACTGGGTTTTGGGGAACCTCCACGCATTTTTATATTTTATTCTTCAATGACTTTCAATGACATTTATGTGTATTGTCGGGACCTACAATTCAATAATAGCCGGCACAAGCGCTAGCACTTTTAAATTACTTTTTGTTCCTTTAGAAATGTCATTTTGCTCTCGGACTATTATAAACACGGGAAACATGCGATACTTTACAGGCATACTATAGACACCCCCAGGTATGAAATTTAAAGGAATATTTCACTTTTATTCAAGCATTATTAAAATCACTGCTCCCAAAAAAACAGCTTTTTTTAAAACTTTTTTTTCATTGATCCATGTCCCCTGGGGCAGGACCCAGGTCCCCAAACACTTTTTATGACAATAACTTGCATATTAACCTTTAAAATTAGCACTTTAGATTTATCCCATAGAACTTTAAAGGGTGTTCCGCGACTTTTCGAATTTCCACGAACACCCCAAATTGTTCGCTGTTTGGCGAACAGCCAATGTTCGAGTCAAACTCATGTTCAACTCTAACAGATAGCCCATCCCTATTCCCCATTTTGTATATACAGTGGAACCTTGGATTACAAGCATAATCCGTTCCAGGAGAATCCAAAGCACTCGCATAGCAAAGCGAGTTTTCCCATATAAGTCTATGGAAAAGAATATAATTTGTTCCACATTGACTTCTATGGCATGCAATACCGCATGTGCCCATAGGTGAGGGGGCGCCGGAGAGCCTCGGAAATACTCGGAAAGGCTCAGTAGTTGTTTTCTAGTTAGGATTTCTGTTATGCCCCATACACACGGTCGGATTTTCCGACGGAAAATGTATGATAGGACCTTGTTGTCGGAAATTCCGACCGAGTGTAGGCTCCATCACACATTTTCCATCGGATTTTCCGGCACACAAAGTTTGAGAGCAGGCTATAAAATTTTCTGACAATAAAATCCGTTGTCGGAATTTCCGATCGTGTGTACACAAATCCGACGCACAAAGTGCCACACATGCTCAGAATAAATAAAGAGATGAAAGCTATTGGCTACTGCCCCGTTTATAGTCCCAACATACGTGTTTTACGTCACCGCGTTCAGAATGATCGGATTTTCCGACAACTTTGTGTGACCGTGTGTATGCAAGACAAGTTTGAGCCAACATCCGTCGGAAAAATCCTAGGCTTTTGTTGTCGGAATGTCCGATCAATGTCCGACTGTGTGTACAGGGCATAACTCCTGTTGTTAGGTATTTTGCCCGTTTTTGTTTTTTGTGTTTTTTTTTAAGGCTAAGTTTTTGGGGTTTTTTTTCCTAAAATCCAGCTCCCCATGTCACAATATACCATTAATGTTCCTAGGTTGCAGAAAAATAAAAGCTTTCTTCAATTTTGAAAACAAGGCTTTACCTTAGCCATTGCTATATTTCTCAAAACGCTTCAGAGACTCCCTGATATACAGACACATGTTGATCATATCCCCCTTATGTATTTATACATGGAGATCATATCTCCCCTTATGAATTTATACATGGAGATCATATCCCCCCTTATGTATTTATACATTGTGATCATATCCCCCCTTATGTATTTACACATGAAGATCATATCCCCCCTTATGTATTTATACCTGCTTATCATACCCCCCCTTATGTATGTATACATAATGATCATATCCCCCTTATTTATTTATACATTGAGATTATATCCCCCCTTATGTATTTATACATGGTGATCATATCCCCCTTATGTATTTATGCATAGTGATCGTATCCTCCTTATGTAGTTATACATGGTGATTGGTGATCATATTCCCCCTAAGGCCTCGTACACACGGTTTGATTGTCTTAAGGCCAAGCGTCTGATTTTTTTTTTAAAAGCACATGTGCAGGATCTTGTCTAGCATAATAACTATCAGCAAATTGTCATTTGACAAACACGAACGTAGTGACGTACTATGAGAGTATAAAGAGGAAGTTCATTTCTCAAGCGCCACCCTTTTGCCCCTTCTGTTAATTTCGTGTTAGTAGAAGTTTGGTAAAAGTTGATTCGTGATTTTCAGATCATACAAAACAAAAGCCTTTTAAAACACGTTTGGCATAACTCCATCAGTATCACCAGCAAAGCAGCTTCATTATTGTCCCTGAAATAAATTTTGGATAATGGACTTTGTAGGCATAACACAAACAAGTTTTAAAAAAAATTTACAGTATTTATTACAAAAATAAAACTAGAGAACACATACATAGACTATTGCCCCATATACACGATGAGATCATCGGACGAATGATCGTCCGTTTTTTATTGCATGCTAATCTCAGATCGAATCTCATGAGTTTACTAAAGTCACGAAAATTCCCACATGACAGAAATTAAATTCGGAAGTGATGTCATGTGTTGTAATGCATTTGTATTGCATTTTCGAACGACAGCTGCACTGATTAAACTATAATTGTACGATCTGGCATCGTACAAAAAATGTTTTCGTGCATGTCCGATAGAATCGGATGAACTGTCCTGATCGGCTCTCGAAAGCTCTGTACGGCCGATCCGATTATCATACGATCGCTTTGAAAGCGGTATTTTCTGTACGATTTTCTGATCGTGTGTACGGGGCTTTACATACATTCACAGATAATACCTATGAGCATATTGATTACACCATCTACATGATCAAATTAGATAATGAAAATATCCGATAACCGAGCAATTCACTCTTGTAAATGATATCAAATTCCAAAGACACAGTGTATCATATATGACTCGACTCAGCTTGCTCTACATGTTACACGTTCAATAACGCTTCATCAGGAGCTTTGGCACATTATATCATTATTATCCCATTAAAGAAGAAGAGAATGTGCGTGGCATTTCGACATTTCATCAATTGCCACCTCACGAATGTTAATTCTAGATTACGAATGGTAGTTTACAAGACCGAACTCTTCCCAGTCATTCCTTGATTCCAAGCATGCGTGGTTATGCGTTCGACTTTTGTGTGACGATTTCTGTACTGACCATCCGAAAATCAGACGTTGAGTTCACATCTGTCAAAAATTTTATAGCCTGCACATCCAGCTTTTGGCTGACGAAAAAGTAAAATCGGCTGTTGAAAGCACCGTACTAATGATCCGAAAATCCACAGACAGCTCGTCTTACAAATTTTCCCTTCTAATTTCCGCATCGTGTGTACAAGACCCTAATCTTCTATTCTCAAGAGAGAATACATTCAGTTCCTTTAATCTTTCCTAATAGCTGAGCTCCTTCATGCCTCTTATCAGTTTGGTTGCCCTTCTCTGCATTTTCTTCAGGTCCCCAATATCTTTTTTGCGTACTGGTGGCCAAAACTGAACTGCATATTCCAGATGAGGTCTTACTAATGATTTGTACAGGGGGGCAAAATGATATCTCTCTCAGATATCTCTGCAGTCCATACCTCTCTTAATATAAGAAAGGATTTTGCTGCCTTTGGAAACCGCAGCTTGGCATTGCATACTATTATTAAGTCTATAATCTACTAGAACACCCAGATCCTTCTCCACCATTGATTCCCCCAGTTGTACTCTCCCCCTTTTACTTATGATTCATGCATGTTTTAGCCCCAAAGTGCACAACTTAGCATGTATCAGCAGCAGGGCTTTTTTTCTCAGAGAATAGGTTCAGGAACTCCCCTTTTAAAGTCACCCCTTGTCTTCGCCCCTATCCACCTCTGAGCACCGTCCCTTGGTTCCATCCTTCCTGTATGGCCCTTTTTAGAGAATACAGAACCAAGTATCATTTTGTGGTGCTAAGAGATTTGTATAGATTTTATTAATAAGCATTAAGATATACATCCTTCTTTCAACAATAGATCTTCCCTTTCAACAATAGACCCCCCCGCAAAAAAGTGACCCTCCAGTAACAAAAGATCCACCCTAGTAACAACAGATCCATGCCAGCAACAATAGACCCCTGTCAGCAACAACAGATCTCCCAGCAGCCAGAATCAATAGACCCTCTAGCAGCCAGCAACAATAAACCCCTCTCTCATCAGTAGATCCCTCCCAGCAACAATTGGGCCCCAGCAAAAATAGACCCCCCCCCCAGCAGCCAGCATCAATAGACCCTCCAGCAGCCAGCAACAATAAACCCCTCTCTCATCAGTAGATCCCTCCCAGCAACAATTGGGCCCCAGCAACGATAGACCCCCCCCCAGCAGCCAGCATCAATAGACCCTCCAGAAGCCAACAACAATAGACCCTTCCCTCAACAGTAGATTCCTCCCATCAACGATAGCTCTCCCAGCCACACCCCAGCACCCTTTGCCATTACATACATTCAATGCAGGAGTTTCCGCAACTGCATTCCCCCACGTTCTGAAAAAAAAGCCCCGATCAGCAGTAAACATCATTTGCCACACAGTTGTCTAATTAGTGCATTGAGGTCGACAGGTGACAGACTATTAACACCTGAGGTTGTACACTGAGGCTAACAACATCCTTTACTATCACTTTAAGGACTATATGCATCCTTTTTTGAAACTTCAATAGACGTAAGCAGAATGTTTTTGTTTCTCATTATATTACCACTGGAAGCTCCGATCAACTTCTCAACCATATATAGCTCTCCCAACCACTATCTGTTTTTGTCTGTTTTTTTTTTTAACCCACACAAACTATTAACACCAATTCTCATTCATTCAGGCAGATGTCTATTATGTTTAACCTATAACTAAAATCACTCTGTTCATATGAAGTAACAATGATCTCAGGAATCTTCAGATCTTCTAAATAAATAAAAGAAAAGAGTAAATTGTCTTATTTTATAGCAATTACCTAAGAAGCTTAATGGGCGAAATTCCCACTTCAGCAAAATGTCATCCGCAGTGGGAATCAGTAATTTTGCATCAAAATAATTGTATCTGAAATCACCCCACTCCTCCCTAGTTATGATGATCCCATCCCAGGAATCCTCAATTCAGCTAAGAAAGTTTAGACAAAGTTCCCCATGTTTGATAATGGGCAGTTGATTGCGGCCCAAATTTACAATGTACTCTGCTTACCATTTTGTTAGGTAGCCTTCTGTGAAACTTTAGGTCAGTGCAGACTTGGTTAGCTACTTACCTGTGGCTAGGAGGACGAGTGCAATCAACATTCCCATCCCAGCAGAGTGAAAAACGTTCAGCAGATCTCTCTTGTCCGCTCTCTCATTGATCTGTGAAAAACAAAATTTTCGGATCATGAATTTAAACCTTTTTAGCTTCCTCATTCTTGAGAATAGTGCACATTGGTAGACATGCTCTGTTTTCATTTCTTGTCATTCCTAGCTTGGTCTGAAATTCCACCTGCCACCCATATTACAGTGCTGACTGACAAATTCCTTATATGTTAACACTGCATTGCAGGAGATCAATTATTTTTAGTGCATTTAGGAGTGACTTCACCATTAGATTAACTTTAGATGGGTCAGTGTTTCCTCCAATTCAACCAACATGAAAGATAATTGCAAGAGGAAAACAAAGGAAAGCATGCCTTTAGCAAATGCTATTCTGATCTGTTGGAAATGTTATTGTCAACCGAGGGATTTCATCTGAAAATTTAATCTGCTTGTCTAACAGGGCTGGATCTAGCCTGTCTGATGTGGGAATGCAGTTAAAAAATGTCAGGTGGGCAGAGGATGGGAAATCAGCAGGGCAGTGTACAGGGGGTTAGAAAGGCAGAGGATAAGGTCAGCAGTTTGTAGGGCAGTGTACAGGGGCTATTAGCTTGCAGGACAGTGTAGAGGGTGTTAGCAGGGCAGAGGACAGTAGGTCTGCAGGGTGGAGGACAGTGTTCAGCAGAGCGGAGGATAGGAGGTCAGCAGGGGAGTGTAAAGGAATTGATAAGGCCATGTGCTTGGGGTCAGTAGGGCAGAGAACAGGGGTCAGCAGGGCAAAAGGTCAGGGGTCAGCAGGGAAGGTGTACAGGGCTGGCAGGACAGAGGATAGGAGTCACTGCTGGCAGAAGAGAGGACAGGGGTCACTGCTGGCAGGAGGAAGAACAGGGGTCACCACCGGCAGGAGAGAAGACAGGGGACACCACTGGCAGGAGGGAGCACAGGGGTCACCGATGGCAGAGCACTTGGCAGAATTCTTTATCCCATCCCTGCAAGGTACACAGCCTGAATACAGGCAGCAATAATTCCTTCTCCCCACAGCACACACTGTAGCTGAAATCTGATTCCATTACTCATAACTAGGGATGAGCTTCGTGTTCGAGTCGAACCCATGTTCGACTCGAACATCGGCTGTTCGGTCATTCGCCGAATTGCGAACGATATGGGCCGTTCGCGCCAAATTCGTGTGGCGCGTCACGGCCCATAATTCACTGCGGCATCGCAGTGCATTGCTTGCTGATGATTGGCCAAGCATGCACTATGACCCGCATGCTTGGCCAATCACAGCGCCGCCTGAACAGAGAGCCTTAATTGGCAAAGCCAAGGAGGCTTTGGCCAATTATGGCTCAGGGGATTTAGTACATGCCCCACACTATATAAGGCCGCCTGCACGGCGGCCCTGTGTAGTGTGTGTTCCGGCGTTGAAAGAGATAGACAGAGAGACAGTGTCATTTGATTTGAGTTAGATAGATTAGGGAGAACAGTCAGTCAGTTAGCTGCACTTACAGTGTATTGTGTATATATATGCATCCCAGGTGTTGCATATATATATATATATATACACTGTATTCAGTTTAGCTAGATCCGTTCCTGTTATCTTCTAGACTATTTACATTTAGTGCAGTGCGTCCTGCTCACAGTGTTCAGCTAGATCTGTTCCTGTTAAATTCTAGACTATTTACATTTAGTGCAGTGCGTCCTGCTCACAGTGTTTGGCTAGATCCGTTCCTGTTATCTTCTAGACTATTTACATTTAGTGCAGTGCGTCCTGCTCACAGTGTTCAGCTAGATCCGTTCCTGTTATCTTCCTACTGACAGGCAGGCTTATCTTGTTACAGTATTAACAGCTACCTAAAGAAAATTACTGGTGTTCTTTTGATCCTATTAGTACCACGGTCAGGCAGCTAGACTATTTACATTTAGTAAAGTGCGTCCTGCTCACAGTGTTCAGCTAGATCCGTTCCTGTTATCTTCTAGACTATTTACATTTAGTGCAGTGCATCCTGCTCACAGTGTTCAGCTAGATCCGTTCCTGTTATCTTCCTACTGACAGGCAGGCTTGTCTTGTTACAGTATTAACAGCTACCTAAAGAAAATTACTGGTGTTCTTTTGATCCTATTAGTACCACGGTCAAGGCAGCTAGACTATTTACATTTAGTAAAGTGCGTCCTGCTCACAGTGTTCAGCTAGATCCGTTCCTGTTATCTTCTAGACTATTTACATTTAGTAAAGTGCGTCCTGCTCACAGTGTTCAGCTAGATCCGATCCTGTTATCTTCTAGACTATTTACATTTAGTGCAGTGCGTCCTGCTCACAGTGTTCAGCTAGATCCGTTCCTGTTATCTTCCTACTGACAGGCAGGCTTGTCTTGTTACAGTATTAACAGCTACCTAAAGAAAATTACTGGTGTTCTTTTGATCCTATTAGTACTACGGTCAGGCAGCTAGACTATTTACATTTAGTAAAGTGCGTCCTGCTCACAGTGTTCAGCTAGATCCGTTCCTGTTATCTTCTAGACTATTTACATTTAGTGCAGTGCGTCCTGCTCACAGTGTTCAGCTAGATCCGTTCCTGTTATCTTCCTACTGACAGGCAGGCTTGTCTTGTTACAGTATATAAAGCTACCTGAAGAAAATTACTGGTGTTCTTTTGATCCTATTAGTACCACGGTCAGGCAGCTAGACTATTTACATTTAGTAAAGTGCGTCCTGCTCACAGTATTCAGCTAAACCTACAAATTAGTGGGGTGCGTCCACCCCACAGTGTTCAGCTAAAGCTACCTGTAGAAGGTTGGTGGTGTTCTCATACTACAGGCAGGCAGTTGATTTTGCTAGCTGCAGTATATATATATATATATATATATATATATATATATATATATATATCCCAGCTTAGTGCAGCTACAGGCCATTAGTATGTCTGGAAGGCCAAGAAGGAGAGGCAGACAGTCACAAGCCAATAAGAGAGGGCAAGCAGGCTCTGTGTCTAGTGCTGGTCGTGGAGACGGTGCATCCTCATCAGCATGTGGCCATGGGACACGCTTGGCCTTTTTTACGGCAGCTGGCCGTGTTGAGCCGCAACATGCGGAAGACTTGGTCGAGTGGATGACCAAGCCGTCCTCATCCTCCTCATCCTCTCTCACCCATGCCCAGGGTGCTTTGTCTGGCAAAGCAGCGGCCTCTTCCCTCGGCTCAATGTCATCAGTGACTCCTTCCCTAGCTCCACCATGTCCTCCTGAGGAGTCCCTCGAACTGTTTGACCACAGTATTGGGTACATGCTCCAGGAGGATGCCCAGCGTTTGGAAGGCTCTGATGATGATACTGAGCTCGATGAAGGCAGTAACATGAGCACGGACAGACGGGGTGCCCAAGAAGGACAGCAATCTGGCAGTCATGCTCCCCCTGCTGCAGCATACTGCCAGGTTTGCTCCAGTGATGAGGAGGGAGGGGATGATGAGGTCACTGACTCAACGTGGGTGCCTGATAGGAGAGAGGAGGAGGAGGAGGAGGCGGCACATCACCAACGAGGCAGGATGCCCTCCAGGGGCCAGCCTAAGGGCAGCACATTGACTGCATCATATGTGCAGGGCGCTGCAGTCTCTGCGCGTTATTCAAAAAGTTCTTTGGTGTGGGCCTTTTTTGAGACGAGTGCATCAGATCGCAACGCTGCTATTTGCAACATATGTCTCAAGCGTATCTCACGTGGCCAAAACATCTCCCGCTTGGGTACCACATGCTTGACCAGACATATGTTGACCTGCCATGCAGTTCGTTGGCAAGCGCATCTAAAAGACCCACACCAAAGAACAAAGAGGACCTCTCCTTGCTCCTCATCAGCTGAGATTTCCAACCCCACTAGACCTTCAGTCCTCTCTGAGACCTGCACTGAGAGGAATGAAGGTGTAGAATTAGGTGTGTCACAGCCAAGTACTTGTGGGCAATCTGCTTTTGGTACACCAACGTCAGATTGTACCAGGCAAATTTCCCTGCCCCAGCTGCTGCACCGCCGAAAGAAGTTTGCTCCCAGCCATCCACATGCCCAGCGGTTGAATGCTAGCTTGGCAAAATTGCTGGCACTTCAACTGCTGCCTTTTCAGTTGGTAGACTCAAACATCTAACTTACAAACGACTCCTACTTGCAAACGGAAGGAGACAACAGGAAGTGAGATGAAATCTACCCCTAGGAAGGGAAATTCTCTCCTGTAAGAGTTAATATGGGAAAAAATATTCTCCTTTCCACTGATGCTTTCCAATCCTTGTTCCACAAAAAAACCCAAATTTTCAAAAAACATTTTTCATTGGGACAAAAAGTGAGGTGAAATCTTCTGAAGAGGAAGAAAGACAGCAAAACAAATGTCACAGGGGTGATAACCCTTCCCTATGTTTTCCAAAAAGCTTAAAAAAGATTTTTTGGCTGGAGCTAAACACGTTAAAAATGTACCCGTTCAAAATTACAAAGAGATTCTACTTAACAACAAACCTACAGTCCCTGTCTTGTTTGCACCGCCTGTATACTGCTGTTCAGAGTATATAGGGCCTGGTGGCCCCACACCTTTCCTTATTTTAATTTGGGTGCGGGGTTCCCCTTAATATCCATACAAGACCCAAAGGGCCTGGTAATGGACTGGGGGGTAACCATGCCGTTTGTCTCACTGATTTTCATCCATATTGCCATGACCCGACATTACATTAAACCCGCAAGCAGTTTTAAATGAGATTTTTTCCTTTAAAAATGACATTTGGTGCAGGGACTGTTCTAAACACGGGAAACACGCGTCACTTTACAGGCATACTATAGACACCCCCCAGGTACGATATTTAAAGGAATATTTCACTTTTTTTTTTTTACTTTAAGCATCATTAAAATCACTGCTCCCGAAAAAACGGCCGTTTTTAAAAGTTTTTTTTGCATTGATACATGTCCCCTGGGGTAGGACCCGGGTCCCCAAACCCTTTTTAGGACAATAACATGCAAATTAGCCTTTAAAATGAGCACTTTTGATTTCGAACGTTCGAGTCCCATAGACGTCAATGGGGTTCTAACGTTCGTGCGAACTTTCGGTCCGTTCGCAGGTTCTGGTGCGAACCGAACCGGGGGGTGTTCGGCTCATCCCTACTCATAACTGCAATCTGCACAGTGTTTAGCTGGTTACTGTGTTGCAGTCCTGACCTGTGAAATTCAGTTTAGAAACGGCAGCTCAGCAGCAGTAGCCAGTTAAACACTGTGCAGCTCGTAGCTGTATGTAATGGAATCAGATTTCAGCTACAGTGTGTGCTGTGGGGAGGAGGAGTTCTTGCTACCTGTGCTCAGGCTGTGTACTGTGCAATAATACACAGCATCAGGGGTGGTGGGTGTCTTGGGAGAGCACAGCAGAAATCTATGGGGGTGCAGCCCACACTACCACCCCCCTAGATCTAGCCATGTTGTCTAAATGGTTCCCTTGAACATGGATTCCAAATCTTTGGAATCTATGATAGAAATCTGGGGCCCAGGATGTCATAAGTAGTGTTAGGTGAATAGTTCAGGCCAAGCATAAGTTCGGTCCGAACATTGGGTGTTCACCCATTGGGCGAACACCCAAATTGTCAGGGCATTTGACCGTTTGTTTGGCTCGCCAAATGCCCCACAATGCATTGCACAGTGCATTGGAAGCCCTGATTGGCTGAAGCAATGAAGGCTTAGCCCAATAAGAGCACAGAACACTGTCAGAGCCATGATTGGAGAAAGTAATAATGACTGTGCTCAATCATGGCTCATTGCTCATAGACCCACCCCACACTATTTTCCTTCCCAGAGCAGCCAATATATTGGAGTGGAGATAGATAGACAGAAGTGTGCTTTTGTAATTCTATTCTGGTTGTAGAGTATCAGTGTAGTGTGAATATAGTGAAAGTGCAGCATGAGTGTAGTGCAACCTTCCTTTTTTACTTTAGTATCAGTTTAGTGTGTCAGGGCATGTTTACTGCAGTATATTGAAGGTGTCAGTGTAGAGTGTCGATGGAGTTTTATTGCAGTATATTGAATCGTGTTAGTGCACTTTTACTGCAGTATATTTAAGTACATCAGGGCACTTTTACTGCAGTATATTGAAGTGCGTTAGTGCACTTTTACTGCAGTATACTGAAGTGTGTTAGTGCACTTTTACTGCAGTATATTGAAGTGCATCACAGCACTTTCAATGCAGTATATTGAATTGTGTTAGTGCACTTTTACTGCAGTATATTGAAGTGTGTTAGTGCACTTTTACTGCAGTATATTGAAGTGCATCACAGCACTTTTACTGCAGTATATTGAAGTACATCAGAGCACTTTTACTGCAATATATTGAAGCATGTCAGGCTCTTTTACTTCAATATATTGAAGTGCATTAGTGCACTTTTACTGCAGTATATTGAAGTGTGTCAGGGCACTTTTACTGCAGTATATTGAAGCGTGTCAGGGCACTTTTACTGCAATATATTGACGTGTGTTAGTGCACCTTTACTGTAGTATATTGAAGTGTGTTAGTGAACTTTTACTGTAGTATATTGAAGTGCATCGGTGCAGTTTTACTGCAGTATATTGTAGTGTGTCAGTGGAGTGTGTCTGTGAAGTGAGTCCTCAAGGTAAAGTGCACCAAACATCACTTTCCATTGATTAAAGTGCATCCAAGTACACATTTGCCTGTATCTATTACATTTTGGTAATAAGCCCCCATATCATGTCTGGGAGGCCAACAAGTAGAGGCAGACATTCCCATGACACTGTGAGGGGGCCAGCAGCGTATGTGTCCACAGGCAAAGGTGGACATGATCCTTCCACAAGCATGGCACCATTTCCTCTGCTTACTGATGTTGCCCATGCTATTCCAGCAACATCATGCAGAGGAGGTGCTGGACTGGCTTACTAAACCATCCTCCTCATCTTCCGTCACCCAAGCAGAGACTGGTGCACAGTCCACCACAACTGCCAGAGCAGCTTATTCTGCCTCCTTGTCCACAGCTCTTGCCATAGCCCCAGCATTAGGAATGGAGGAGTCAGCTGAGTTATTTGAACACAGTGTCAGCCACTTGCTCCTTGATGATGCACAGGCATTACTTGAGACCCCTTTCACACTGAGGCAGTTTTTAAGCGTTTTAACGCTAGAAATAGCCTCTAAAAAGCACCTTAAAAATGCCTACAATTGAATGAAGTGTGTGCTTTCAGGACGTGCGCCTGCAGGACATTAAAAAAGGTCCTGCAAGCAGCAATGAATGGGCAGCACTTCCAAAGGTGTCATGTTGTCACGAGACCTTAAAAAAACTGGCCCGCTAGGGCCCGAAAACCAGCGCAAAAGCGCTGCTGAAACTCCGCAAAAGCACGGCAAAAACTATCACCAATTTAGGGCCTTTTTAGCGGGGCTCTGGTGTGAAAGCTGTCTGATTCTGATGATGCCCATTTTAAAGGCTTATAATTGGGCATACAATGGTTATAGGGGTCTGGGTACTGCCCTGGGGGACATGTATCAATGCAAAAAAAGGTTTGTAAAAAACATAATTTTTAAAAGAGCAGTGATTTAATAATGTTTAAAGTGAAACCTTCAAAATGAGAAATAAAAAATTCCTTTAAATATAGTCCCCTAGTCTGCCTGTAATGTGGAACATCTGTACTGTGTATAGAGCCTGCTGTAGCAATCATTACATTTATAAAGCCAAAAAAATGAAATTTTCCACTCAATTTTACTTTTGTTTTTTTATAAACAACTGCTTGGCAGGCCAGTCCATATGATGAGGCCACAATTTTGTACACTCGGAACAAGATTCAAGATTTTTTGTATAAATTCTGCTGTCTCTTTTGCAGACTTTAGATAGAAGTAACAGGTGTGGAAAAATTGGGCTTTGGGTGTTGGTGGTGCCTTCACACCATAAGCCTATAGAGGTACTCTGGATGAAAGCAAGAATTTGCCTTGCTGTCTAAAATTGCAATGATATGCACTTGTCAAACAGGTGCAGAAAAAGTGGGCTTTGGGTGTCGGTGGGTCCTTCACACCATCACCTTATACAGGTACTCTTGATGAAAGCAAGAATTGGCCTTGCTGTCAAAAATTTAAATGATATGTACCTGTCAAACAGGTGTGGAAAAATTGGTCCTTGGGTGTTAATTGTGCCCATGAAACCTACACCAAAAAATGTCTTCCAGATGAAATCAACATCCACAAAGCTAGGCAGCCTTGAGAATCTTTTAGAGATTCGAGATTTTGAAAGAACTTAAAGTGGGGTTCCACCCAAAAAAACAAAAATACATTAAAAATCCTAAAAAAAAACCCAAAAGAAATTTGGATATTTTTTTTTCTTACCTCTAAATGCCTGTTGCTAGGGGGTCCCTCGTAGTCTGCCCCTTCCAGTGCCTGGGCTGGTGACATCACTTCCCCCTCGGCACAGGAAGGGCTCCGCTCTGCTCCCTCGCCACTGTCAATCATCTGGAACCCATTACACGCCCCAAGTGACTGAACGGACAATCACGGCGCGCGGCGCCGCTCGCGCATGCGCAGTGGGTGCCAGGCTGTGAAGCCACAGCCCGGCGCCCACAGTTGCAATGCCGGCGCCGCTGAACGGAGGGGGAGACGAGCGGGGCTTCGATCCCCCGCATCGCTTGACCCAGGGACAGGTAAGTGTCCAATTAAAAGTCAGCAGCTGCAGTATTTATAGCTGCTGACTTTTAATTTTTTTTTTTTTACCCGACCCCCTGGGTGAAACTTCTCTTTAATCAGCGTATTCAGGGGCTTGATAGCTGCTGCTAATCCAGGACTGATTCATTTTGATAAATGTTAGCCTGTCCACGGAGTCTGTGGACAGATGCCCTCTTGTGACTATCTGTCACAAAACCCCCGGCAGCACTAAATGCCCATTCGGAAAGTACGCTGGATGCAGGGCAGCCCAGCAGCTCTATTCTCATCAGTGCTGTCTATCAGTGCCATCTATCAGTGCCACCAATCAGTACCCATCATTGCACATTAGTGCCAACCATCAGTGCCCATCATTGTCGCACATCATTGCCCATCGTTGCTGCCCATCAGTGCCCATCAGTGCTGCCAATCAGTGCCCATCATTGCCCATCATTGCTGCCCATCAGTGCCCATCATTTCTGCCCATCAGTGCCCATCAGTGCCACCTATCAGTTCCAATCAGTGCTGCATATCAGTTCCAATCAGTGGTGCATATCAGTGCCACCTATCAGTGCCGCATATCAGTGCTGCCAATCAGTGCCCATCAGTGCGACCTCATTTGTGCCACCTCATCAGTGCCCATCAGTGCTGCCTCTTCAGTGCCCATCAGTTAAGGAGAAAACGTACTTATTTACAAAATTTTATAACAGAAACAAAGAAAAACTTAATTTTTTTCTAAGTTTTCAGTCTTTTTTATTTGTATTGCAAAAAATAAAAAAAGCTAGTGGCGATCAAATACCACCAAAATAAAGTTCTATTTGTGGGGAAAAAAAGTATAAAAATTTGGATACAGTGTTGCATGATCGCACAATTGTCATTCAAAGTGCGACAGCACAGAAAGCTGAAAATTGGCCTGGGAAGGAAGGGGGTCAAAGTGCCCTGTACTGAAGTGGTTAAATAGGTACCAAGGGTTTGAAGATCTGCTAAAGCAGACCAGAAGAGTCTGTAGCCATTTCAGGTGGTCATACACAGCTCGGTTGGCTAAAATTCAACAGGTATTCCACCTGCCTGTAAACCGCCTGATTTGTGGCATGCCCACCAGGTGAACCTCAACGTTTACAATGCTGCAGTGGCTGCACATACAGCAGAGGGCTGTCAACGAGTACCCATGCGAGTATGGCACAATGACAGGCTCAGGCCAGCCCCTTTTTTTTTTTTTCCACACCAATAGCTGCTGATAAAGGATGAATGCACTGTACTGTCACCATTTGAGGAGGCAACAAGGATGGTGAGCCTTGACAATGCATGCATCAGTGACACAACCCCTCTTGTGTTACTGCTGGATCAGACTCTGTGTGCTATTATGGACGGGGCACTCGAGGCAGAGCAGTTGGAGGAAGAGGAGGACTTTGTCAAAAAGAAAAAGAAAAAAAAGATATATAAAGAGTTAATACAAAAATGCACAGCAAGCCAAAAATCCCGCTTATCCCCTGT
Source organism: Aquarana catesbeiana (assembly GCF_042186555.1). Lineage (NCBI taxonomy): Eukaryota > Metazoa > Chordata > Amphibia > Anura > Ranidae > Aquarana > Aquarana catesbeiana. Next base: position 31,336,122 of record NC_133329.1, read on the forward strand.
ATATAAGACAGAAAGGAATTATAAACAAATTCCCTAGTGGCCTAGTGTTCTATATTTCCCTACATCAAATAAGAACAGATAAACTAGTGTCAATATCTAGCTATCTCCCACTAGGGAGAAAAAATTGGGTGAGTACAGCAGTCCACAGGCCCCTCCCTCCCCTAGATGAAAAGCACCCCCTACAATAAATGTAAAAATCCCCCAAGCCACCTATAAACGAATGACCAGCATATGATTCCTAAAAGGAAGGGGGGTTCCCGTGAAGCACAGATAGTAGTCACATTGTTCCAAGATGGAATGATGCACAATGAAGTTGAAGTTCCGGTATCAGAGGAACAAATCATGTAAACTTTTACACTGGAACAGCACCCCCGTTTTTTACCGACCCCCAGCCTATAACCTGTTCCCCTGGGGATATCGTTTTGACAGCAAATGATGCACTACCGGAAACAATTAATCTGAATGCCTCATTTGAGATCTATCCTGCATACCAGACTCCCTGGACATTGATCAAAGTGTCCGTTGGACTACCATCAGTTTACTTTAACAGCATTTGAAACATTGCATAACAAACTGGAAACCTAGATGAGAAATCATGTGCTGAGGAATTGTATGTATTGTACATACACTGGCAGATTGATCCCCACACAAGATTAGTGGAGACCTCTGCATTACTAGCTGGATCCGTAAGTAACCACTACAGATTGAAAAAATTGTATCATTACATGGGCTGTCCATGGGAATTTACCTGCACGTTGCGCGAAACCTAACATGTGGTTACATTGAATATACCTGTGATAATATCTGTGTCTTTGAGACAGCATCACTTGGAGTTGCAGTGTTTAGGGACTTATGCTATCTTTCTGGTATGTGGATATATATCTCTGTCTCCACTATTGCACTTTAAACATCAGGACGAGAGTAACAGGAACCAATTAATATTGAAGAATTAATACACCTGTCCACGAGGGAGTCTTTCAACCATGCCTTGGATGAACTTTTATTGTGACCAATAAATTTGTTTTTACATAGCCCGATTGACTGACTGACCGGTGATACCAATAATTAATATGGGTGCATCAGAATAGTATGGATTGTGCATCATTCCATCTTGGAACAATGTGTCTACTATCTGTGCTTCACGGGAACACACTGGTCCTTTTAGGAATCATATGCTGGTCATTCGTATATAGGTGGCTTGGGGGATTTTTACAGGTATTATAGGGGGTGCTTTATCTAGGGGAGGGAGGGGCCTGTGGACTGCTGTACTCACCCAATTTTTTCTCCCTAGTGGGAGATAGCTGTATATTCACACTAGTTTATCTGTTCTTATTTGATGTAGGGAAGTATAGAACACTAGGGAATTTGTTTATAATCCCTTTCTGTCCTATATACAGGGGATAAGCGGGATTTTTGGCTTGCTGTGCACTTTTGTATCTTGCTCTTTTAAGCAATAAATTAAATTGTAGTTAACTCTTTAGGGTGTGTATATATCTTTTTATTTTTTATTTTTATTTTTGACATAGTGCTATCATTGATTACACCCCCGATATCTAATGCACCGTACACACGGTCGGACTTTGTTCGGACATTCCGACAACAAAATCCTCGGATTTTTTCCGACGGATGTTGGCTCAAACTTGTTTTGCATACACACGGTCGCACACAGTTGTCGGAATTTCCGATCGACAACCACGCGGTCACATACACCACGTACGATGAGACTAGAGAAGGCCGGTTCAGAACCAAGCGCGGCACCCTTTGGGCTCCTTTTGCTAATCTCGTGTTAGTAAAAGTTTGGTGAGAGACGATTCGCGCTTTTTCAGACTCGTGGCTTTCAGATCGTTTTCTGACGTTCAGTTTGTGCTTGTGGGTTTGTATCTGCTCTTCAGTGCGTGCAGTCAGTTCGTATTGGAGTTTTCTGTGCGATCTTGTCTGCTCGTTGCTGTTTTTCAGGTCGCTCTTCACAGGCCTTGCTGTTCTTCAGTGCGCTCTGTTACTTCGTTCTGAGCAGCCGACCGTTTTCTAGCCATGTTGCGTATGCGTACTCCTCGTAGAGTTCGTGCTGTGCGGGGGCTTGGTGTTGGGGTCCTGACCTTGACACAAGTCCAGTCCATGAACAGGGTGGGGAGGAGTTCATGGACCAAGAATTGGTTGCTTCAGCGTGACCAGTTCTCTCATATGCCTTTGCTCCGTGAGATCCGTGAGAATAATCCTGATGATTTCAGGAACTTTCTCAGGATGACGGACCTCGTGTTTCACCGTTTGTTGGCTTCGCTGACCCCCTATATCAGCAGGCAGGATACCTGCATGAGGCAAGCCATCACTCCAGAGCAGAGGTTGGTCGCTACCTTGCGGTATTTGGCCACAGGGAGAAGCCTGCAGGACCTCAAGTTCTCGACAGGCATCTCCCCCCAGGCTCTGGGGATCATTATCCCAGAGACCTGTTCTGCCATCATCCAGGTCCTGCAGAAGGAGTATATGAAGGTAAGATTTTTATCCTTTTATATCACATTTTATGGTATTGAATGTTTGCTAATATATTGTATTTCTTTCCTCATTCCCTAATTACCATGATTGGAATATGCTGTGAATGTCCCCTTTGTTCTCATGCATGCTGGATTTTTATGTAATTATTATTTTAGGTCCTTCATACATATTTGCCCTTCAATAACCTCCCCAGCATGGTGTCTCCTGCCCTATATTCACCTCATGTAGTCACTTAACAATGTATTTTATTTGCTCCATAGTAGTGCTTTACCCCAAACACCCCCTAAAATGTTTGGAAATGTTATTTTTGATTTAAATTCAGGCAGAGTGCCAGAGGCTTTTTTTTTGTGGTGTCCCCAAATTTTTTGTAACCCTCCCTCCCCCAACTGCTAAGTCAGCTGATCCCAATTCTCTATCCTCAATCATCTATCTGCTGACTTTGCCAAACCCATACACACTATACCCACCTCTTTAGTGCTCAGATTTATGGATGAATTCCCCAAAGCATGTAGTGCAAGGGCCTGCCTGTATACTTTCCAATGGTACTGTTTAAAGTTCTTGTATCCTATTATGATCTTGATAGGTAATAGCAGAATGTCCAAATGTGCTCAAATGTGTACAATGTGTATTTATATCTTTGTATTATGACACTTCTTACCTGTCCAGTGGGCTGCCAATAGTGTAACTAAGGAGGGGCTGTTCCAAGTAATACCCTGTATTTAGGCATTCATCTCTCAATGAAGTGAAGAGGGTTACCTGTCCAAGAGTTCCCCCCCCTATAAGGTTAGAAATGGCCCATGAGAGGGGGGGGGGGAATATGATAGGTGTACCTTATACTTTGTTGTTGTAAAATTCCCCTTAATAAATGCTATCTGGAGGTTGACCCATAATGTTTGTGTCTAATCTGCTTGCCATGTTTCTATGAAAAAATAGTAATGTTTATTGTTTTTTCCTCAACAGTTTCCTTCCACGCCACAGGAATGGCAGACTGTGGCCTCCCACTTTGCCCAGCGGTGGGACTTTCCTAACTGCGGAGGGGCAATTGATGGGAAACACGTCCACATCATCCCACCACCCAACTCGGGGTCGTACTATTATAATTACAAGGTGTTTAATAGTATAGTGATGTTGGCAGTGGTGTCGGCTAATTATGAGTTCTTGTATGTGGACGTGGGGAAGAATGGCCGGATGTCTGATGGTGGAGTGATCGCCCAGATGGAGTTCTACAGGCATCTCCAGAATGGCAGCTTGGACTTGCCACCTCCAGAGGACAATGTTGAAGGTCTCACATTTGTGTTCGTTGCTGATGAAGCGTTTGCGCTGGGGGACCACCTGATGCGGCCATTCCCGATGAGGACCCTCACCCCGGAACAGAGGGTTTTTAATTACCGGCTGGCCAGAGCCCGAAGAGTGGTGGAGAACACATTTGGAATCCTGGCCAGCCGGTTCCGACTATCTCTGACACCCATCCATATGGCGGAGTATAAACTGAACCATATTATACTGGCGTGCTGTGTTCTCCATAATTTTTTAAGAAAACATTCAGCCAACTATGCTGGCTCAGTTGGGCCTGAGGCCGGAATCCCAAATACATCAACAATGACGGCTCTTGAAAGCGGCCGTCCTGGCTTGCCTTCCCTGAGTGCCTGTGATGTCCAGTTACGATACCTGGAGTTCTTTGCGGGTAGGGGGGCTATCAATATGCCAGACAATCTGTGACACCTTTTTCAAATAAAAAACAACCAAAAGCAATTCTTGGTGGACATTTACTGCTTGTGTTTGTTTGAGCTGACCCTGACAGAAATGTGTTGAGTGCAGAAAATGTCGTGATTGGGTAACCTTATAAAGAATAGTGTTGGCTGGTACTTCTTAAATGCCAAAACACATTTCACTACAAGTGCACTTGCAACTGCACTGAACCTGCACTTGTAGTGCAAAGTGTATTTGCCCTTAGGAAATAACCCCCATTTTTGCATAAAACAGCTATTACATCACCCCAAAAGTGTTGTAGTGTTGAGACAATAATCCACACATTCTTGAGTAAGGCACTTTTTTATACCTGCACAATCACATGTGCATTTACCAAAGGTTTTTAAAACAAAACAACATGTTTGTTGTATAACAATTTTTGGGGGGGCATTATCAAAAATTGAAATATCCATTTCAGATAAAACAGGCCTGTGTAAAACCAACAAGAAAGCCAAAAAACTTGAACTTACAAAGTTCACATTAGGTAAAACCTGAAGGCTATATCAGACATCAGTATTTAGGAACTGGGTTTGATATAGCGTTCAGATGGGGGGAAATCATCCCTGGAAAAGCCAAATTTGGAAGATGCACACCAATTTACGAATGTCAACATGTACTATCTGCCATCAGGGGGGATCAAGGGACGTGTTTTGGGGGAGCAAGCCCTTCCTCAACGCTACTTTATAATTGAGTAAGGGGTTGCACCCCCAAAGCGCGTCCACTGATCTCCCGTGATGGCAGATAGCACATGTTGGCACACTGTGTGCATCCTCCAAATTTGGCTTTTCTAAACATTGTAAAAATTTTAGTAAGATAAAACAGGTGATTTTGTGGGGTTTAAATTCGCCCCAAAACATCAATGATGTTATTATTTTTTTTAATAACATCACTGATTTGTTGCTGGATGTTTTGCAATTGGAGATTACACCCCATGATCTCCCCGATCAGTATCTGGGCACTTTCAGATGTAAAGCGTTCTGGATCACGATCACCTAAAAAGAGATAAAGAACAAAAAAAAACAGGTCTCAAAAATCTGCCAACATCCATCTCTTTTACCTGAGCCTGTGGTTGCAGACACTCACCTGTTGTGGTGCCAATCTCCACCACATCTTCTTCTTCCTCCTGCTCAGCTTCTTGGGTTGGTATTTCCCCTTCTTCCAGAGGAGGGGGTCTCTGGTCTCCTGGGATGAGGGGTGTCCGAGTCTTTTCTCCCCTATGTAAAACAAAAATGGTATACTTAGCACACAGATATTTGATGACAGAACTAGAAATAGGAAACATTGCTTGGAAGTGGGGTACACGTGTCTATTTTAGCCGAGTTCCAAGATGTATATTTTTTATTGTCCTTTGTCAAGCTGCAATACTTTACCTGTTTGGTACAAACTTCACAGATGTAGCCCCCCCCTATAGTATACACTGGAGCACCTGTGTGCACCCCCTAATAAAAATGGTGTTCTTGTGTCCCACACTAGTGCACCAGGGTCCAGATGTGAAAACAGCTGCCCAGTGTCCTCTCCTTACACACAATCTAGTTTGCATTTCATTCTAGTAACAAACCCATCTACACAAACAAATATTTGGCATCCAAGTAGGCCCAAAAAAAATGTGTGAAAATGCATATGGCCTAAACAATGGTGTTCTAGAGGCCGAAAGAAAAATTTTTGATACGAACGAATAATGGGCCCATGAACATTAAAGTTGACCTTTTTATTTTTTTACAATTACTAAAAGCACATGGAGCAGAACGAATGGAATAAAGACAGAAAGAATAGGAACACAGCACAACTACTGACTTTTTTGCAGCACTCTCCGGATCTTTCGGTACTGCTCTGGCTCTCTCAACTTCAGGTCCGACCACCGCTTCCTGAGCTGATCTTTAGATCTTCGTACCCCGAAATACCTCTCCAGACTCCGGACCACTTTACCAATGATTTTGGCCTTTCTGATGTTGGGGTGGGGGTAAGGCCCATATTTTCCGTCATAGTCGGACTTCTTCATGATGTCTACCATCTCCAACATCTCCCCAAATGACATATTTGTGGCCTTAAAACGTCTCCTTCTGGATTGGGACGTGCCTCGATCCGGGCTTTCCTCCTCCTCCTCCTCGTTGTTAGAATTATCACGCACCTGTTGTAACTCCGCCATCATGCTCTTCCCCCACTGCACCGAACGAAAAGGGGCGGGGAATAGACTAGAAAGAATGTCAGGGGCGGGCGGAGTTACACGCATGCGCAGTGTGTATAAAGCGTAACACGCGTGCGTATTACGTACGATCTGTGAGCGGAGGAAGGAGCATTGGACGCGCCGATCGTAAGAACGAAGGTAAGAGGCAAACTTGGGCCTATACTGCTTCTAGATTGAGGCCTATATTGTAACAAGATTAGGAGAGTTTTGTCTGACATTAGGCTTTGTCTTGTGTTGTGTCTTGCAGTGAACATGGATATCTTAATGAGAGATACTGACTTCATGTCACTATTCATTGATATGCTAAGTGAGCTGCCCTTTCTGTGGGAGATTACTCACCCCCATTTCAAGAACCAAGCAAAGAGGAAGGCAGCACTGGAGCAATTGTGTGAAATTGTGAAGCAGGTGATCCCCACGGCAGACATCACTTAAATAAAGATATTATTTGGTTGCCTGAGGAGCACATATCTGAGGGAGCGCAAGAAAGTCCTGGATTCACAGACATCAGGAGCCCAGATGACATCTATGTCCCCAGGATGTTGTACTACGACAGGCTGCATTTTCTGGCAGGCCAGACTGAACCCAGGCCATCCCTCTCCAGTCTTCCTTCCACGCTTCCTTCCCCCCCGGCTGAGGCTTCTGACGCCCAACCTGGGCCTTCCAGGCCATATGTGGAGGAGCCCAGATTGAGCCAGGTATAGCATTCCTCTAAATATTTCTGCTTGTCCAATCAATGATGTTAACTAGATGTTAGTTGGGAGTACTAATTTAGGATTGTGACTGATGATGCAAAAACTAAAACCATGTCCCTTTTTCATACACAGGGAAGTCTCAGCCAGGAGGTGGCCGGGCCGAGCTGACTGGCTGATATCAAGGTCCCTCCACCACACCTGAAAACAGAAAGTGGCAGTAGGACGAGTGCCCTAGAGGAGGCGGCTATCAGATTCTTTTGGAGGGCTACAGAGGTCCTGGGAGCACCCCACACCAGGCAGGAGAACTTTGCTGCATTCATTGCCTATTAAATGCAGAGGATGGAGGAGGGCCAAAAAGCCATGTGTCAGGCCCTCATATCAGAGGCTCTGGAGAAAGGTGTGAGGGGCCAAATTACACCTCACACACAGCTTTGGGATGGTCCTCCTCCTCCTCCTGCAGGTCCTCCTCCTCCTCCTCCCTCTCCTCCAGGTCCTCCCAGTCCTCCTCCAGGTCCTACCAGTCCTCCTCCAGGTCCTACTCCTCCTCCTGCCACATCTCCAACTGCACAGCCACAGCCCGGAAGGAAGCGTGAAAGGAAGACCAGAGAGTGATTGCCCTGGATCCAGTCTGGTTGGCCAAAAGATGCAGCCTCTTGTGGTACCACAGCCTGGGGACACAGATGTCATCTGCTGCTATCCGAGTCTCTGAGAATCCCGGACCAGACTGCCCTCCCTTAGATATGGACTCCTCAGGCCACCAATTTTGATGTTTAAGAATTGATGTCTGCCGTGGGGGTCCCAGGCTTCACTAATTTCTGCTGTTGATCCAGTGTTGCCTTCCTCTTTGTTTGGTTCTGATCCCTTAATAAAGGATTTTTGTTTTGAATTATACTCTGCTATGTGTTTTACTTCAAAAATGACAGTTGGTTTGTGAGGATTCAGGTACATTTCTAATATACAATGTGAAATGAACAAGGGACACCAACAACAAAAAATCTCCTTGAGATTAAATAATAAAAGATATCAATGGTGTTGGGGTAACTTGACACACAAAACACACACAAAAATATTCTGGAGTAAAAATAAAAATAACATTGAACAAAGATCAGCCTTGGAAAAAATCCAAACATTAAAGAAAAAAAAAGGCTTAAAATAAAAAAAAACAAAACATAAAAAATATAAAACTGTCAGATGTGACAACTAATAACAATATATTCAGGGAATCCCACAAAAAAAAAAAAACAAATAAAACTTTGTGAGAAGTGTGTGTGAATATGAGCAGCAAAACTACTACATTCTTGTCACATTATAAAGAAGAAGAGAGTGCGCTGTATTAAACCATTTTGAACATTGCAGCATGACGAAAGTACTGTATCCATTGCGAACGCTAAGTTTACCAGAACGAGCTGTCCCGTGTCGGAATTTCTTCTGAGCATGCGTGGCACTTTGTGCGTCGGAACAGGCCACACACGGTCGGAATTGACGCGATCGGATTTTGTTGTCGGAAAATTTTATCTCCTGCTCTCCAACTTTGTGTGTCGGAAAATCCGATGGAAAATGTCCGATGGCGCCCACACACGGTCGGAATTTCCGACAACACGCTCCGATCGGACATTGTCAATCGGAAAATCCGACCGTGTGTACGGGGCATAATACTAGTACTAGTATATGAACCTTGGTGGGAATCCCATTTTTCTCTATTTTTGTATGGAAGAGGAGGACTTCCTTTCCTCTCAAGACCAGCTTTTTACGGACACCATTCTTGTGCCACCACAGGACACACAAGAGGAGAGGGAGGAGGATTCTGGCAGTTTTGTAGGCATTGAAGCAGAAGAAGACATAGGTCAAAACCTTAGACGAGATGATTTTCCATCCCCAGAACCCTTGGGAGTAGTATGTGGCTGGGAGGAGGCAGTTCCAGATACTGTAATCCTCAGTGACCACTAGGGATGAGCCAAACACCCCCCTGTTCGGTTTGCACCAGAACTTGCGAAGAGGCAAAAAATTTGTTAGAACACACGAACACTGTTAAAGTCTTTGAGACACGAATATGAATAATCAAAAGTGCTAATTTTAAAGGCTTGTATGCAAGCTATTGTCATAAAAAGTGTTTGGGGACCTGGGTCCTGCCCCAGGGGACATGGATCAATGCAAAAAAAGTTTTAAAAACGGCTGTTTTTTTGGGAGCAGTGATTTTAATAATGCTTAAAGTGAAACAATGGAATTGGTATGGAATTTAGGGGGACCCCCCACGTCATTTTTTTTTTTTAATTTTGGTTCTGGGTTCCCCTGTGGCTGTTTTTATCAATGAACTTTTATGTGTATTGTCGGACCGGCAATTCATTAATAGCCGCAAGTAGTTTTAAATGACTTTTTCTCCTTTGAAATGTCATTTTGCTGTCAGACTGTTCTAAACACGGGAAACATGAGCCCCTTTACAGGCATACTATAGACACTCCCCAGGTACAAAATTTAAAGGGATATTACACTTTTATTGTTTCACTTTAAGCATTATTAAAATCACTGCTCCCGAAAAAACGTCCGTTTTTAAAACTTTTTTTGCATTGATCCTTGTCCCCTAGGGCAGGACCCAGGTCCCCAAACACTTTTTATGACAATACCATGCATATAAGCCTTTAAAATTTGCACTTTTGATTTCTCCCATAGACTTTTAAAGGGTGTTCTGTGGCTTTCGAATTTGCTGCGAACACCCCAAATTGTTCGCTGTTCGGTGAACAGGTGAACAGCCGATGTTCGAGTCGAAAATGAGTTTGACTCGAACTTGAAGCTCATCCCTAGTGACCACGAGGACTCTGCTTCTCATGCCTCAGCAAACTCAAGCTACATGGCCTACCTCATTTTTCAAAGCCTTTGAAAGGACCCTAGAATATGTGGCATCAATAAGACGAATCACTATTGGTTGGTAAACCTTCTTGACCACAAATACAAGGAGAAAGTCTCAGAACTCATCCCATCCCCACAGAGTAAGCAGAGGATGAAATATCTTGAGGACACATTAAAGAGGTGACTATGTAATGCTTTTACAGACTCTGGTAGGTTACAGTCTCAAGGAAAAGCTAGTTTTGAGACTTCTGTTGGTCAAGAGAGAAGCGGTGAAGAAAGGGGCCGCCTCAGTGATGCATTTCAAATTTTTTTTTGGTCCTTGGCACCCAGGGCTGTCAGCTTCCACATCCCATCATCAGCATCTGCATCATATGGTGGAAGTTTATCTAGGGGTGAAAACAGACATGGAGAGCTTTCCAGTTGACGATACACTGGGTTACTGGGTCATGAGAATAGAATGTGCATCCCCCTACATTGGAGATTGGAGAGACAACCCCCCCCCCATACAGTAGATGAATGGCTCCAACATGTTAGGAAAATGGCTGAAATGGAAGATTTAATTCACAAAGCTAGAGAGACCCCTGCCAAATTTGGAAAATATGGGCCCGTTGGCTAAACTTTGCAGAATCAACAGAATCTTCCAGGTTACTAAATGGCCAAAATGATACTGGACAATGAGAGCTTGACCCTGTGAAAAAAGGGTGGAGTAAGGGGAAAGCAAAAATTGAAAAACATACAGTAAGAGAAAAAGAGAATAGAAATTGTTACTGGAAGAGGGGAAAGTAGAAAGGTATATAACCCCTTTATCCCATTTCCTGATCCAACATCAGTCACTTTCCCACCCCACTCACCAAATACTAGCTTTACCGTGACCGGCCTTTTATGGTATACACTTTATCCTGGAATTTGCGAGGCTCTGAAAGCCACCCATTGGGCCCTCTTATCGCCCTCCCCAAGACTCATTCTCATACCGATCCTCCCTCCCCCCAAACCACTCTTTCATAAAGGTATAAAAAAATAATGCGGTAAACTTATGCCAACCTATATGGATGTTTTGTTTTCTCTGCTTACTCATTAAACTGTATTAAGGTGCAACATTCTATGGGCTCTAAGACATACATTTTCCAACATCCTTGTTTAGCTTAGCTGCTTAACTTGTTTGATATTACTACATTATATGTTATGACCAAGTCGATCTAAGATTTGATGGTATTGACTGATGTGCATTTGATTACTGCGTTGTACTGCCTCTGATTGTTATAATCAAACCTTAATAAAAATTATTTGAAATATAAATTGTGGCCTCATCATACAGACTGGCTCTCCAAGCCGTTGTTTATAAAATAAAGAAAGCTTTCAGGAATTTTTATTATTTTTTTCTTTATAAATGTTGTTTTTCCTGCAGCAGACAGACAGACCCCCCAGACACTATATTGAAAGGAAATTTTCATTTATATTATTTCACTTTAAGCATCAATAAATCACTGCTCATTTAAAAAATATATTTTTACAAACTTTATTTCATTGATACATGTCTTTCAGTGCAGTACCTGGACCCCCATGCCCTTTGTATGCCCAATAACTTGCATATAAGCCCTCAAAATGGGCACTTTTGATTTTCCAGTTTGAGTCCCATGAACTTCAATAAGGTTGTTCAGTTCCGAACTTTTGCGAAGTTTGAAAGTTCTGGCTCAAAGCAAACAGGAGGACGTTCAGCCCATCTCTAGTCATAAGTGGTTGTTAAAAAGTGGTTTCCTGATTATAGAAATTATTTCACATCTCAGGCCACTGAATTGTAAAAAAGCAGTGAGGGCTCCTAGGAGACAGCATTGACCAAATATGCACCTTGCAAGGTCCCCTCATGTTGAAAGGCACATTGCCTGGTATGGTACAAAGATAGGGGTACATGATTCCTACTGTGAAGCATAGCACAGGACCCCCTCCCCACTGCTATCTCATATCCACCTGGGAAAGTGCTTCTTCCTGTTCAAAAACACACACAGATTATGCAAGGTTTGATGAGGATGTATGTTCAAGAGAGGAGTACCAAGCATATAAAAGTGGGCACTATGTGCAGGAGAGGCCTGCTGAGGGTTTGACAATGGGTAAGATGTACAGTAGAGGAGTGCGATCAATATGATAGTGGACAGTATATACAGGAGAAGAATGTGAAGCGTATGAAGGGGGCAGTATGTGGAGGAGAGGAGTGCCCAGCATATTACAAAAGGCAGTATGTGCAGGAGAGGAATGTGGATATTATAAAGGGGGCAGTATGTGCAGGAGAGGAGTGTGGAGGGCATTATTGGGCGGTATGTGCAGGAGAGGAAGGTAGAGGGCATTTTGGGGATAATATGTGCAGGAGTGGAGTGCCCAGCATATTACAAAAGGCAGTATGTGCAGGAGAGGAATATGGAGATTATAAAGGGGGCAGTATGCGCAGGAGAGGAATGTGGAGATTATAAAGGGGCGGTATGGGCAGGAGAGGAAGGTGGAGGGTATGATGGGGCAGTATCTGCAGGAGAGGCATGTGGAGGGTATGATGGGGACAGTATGAGCAGGAGAGGAGTACAGATATGGGTGGACTGACCATTTTTGCCAGCTGTAGTCCCCCATGGAGCAGGCTGACAAGCAGCTCCATGCCTCTCAATGTGTCCGAGCGATGTGCAGGGAGAGAGTGAGGCAGACAGCGGGGAAAATATTGAGCCTGCTATATTGCTCTGTGGTGCCTGGCATCTCCACCTCCACCCAGCAGTTCATGCTGTACAGTGAAGGGGGAGGGGTGTCTGACCCAGGCACACAAGTGGGTGAGCTGCCAATCAGAAGTGCCGAGTTTTGTGTGTGGGTGGGTACAGAGATGTGCTAGAGGTGCAGAGGTGTAAAGGGGGGTGGAGAGATATACAAGTAAGTACCAAGGGGTGTTCGTGGTTTAAGGGTTGCAGAGTTTTGTAGTAGAGCACATAGATGTGCTGGGGGGTTCGGAGACTTGCTGGGGGATGCAGAAGTGTGTGGAGAGATGCAGAGGTGTTCTAGGGATAAGGCAAAATGCCCCTTCACCTGTGTACGCAAAAATCCTGGCACCGGCCCTGACTCCTGGTACCGTTATTGGGTCACCAGCTTTAAGTCTCTGCTTCTCTGGACAATCGGCCTCCTTAGCCCCACCCCTCCCTCCTCAGAGGGGATAATGTGGGGGGAGGAGTTCTGAGAGAAACTGGTAGGGGAGACCAGGGATACCTGATTGCATGCAGTGTGGGCAGTTCAATATGTAACCCACAAAAGGATTAGATTCGGCTCATGTATGCTATCCTACACATATCCTGCCAGCTGTCATATCCTCTACACTCCTCTCTTGTATATACTACTCACTGCCATGTCCTCTTCACTCAGGGGTGAACTGACAACTCATGGGGCCCCCGAGTAGTGGGAGATCATAGGGCCACCTATGTCACCGCACACACTGAAATCACACCCACACAAAGCCCCACCTTCATATTGAACTGAAGAGAGAAAAAGAGGGGATCCCCAATGCCGCACTTCCAAGCATATAGTGAAGTAATAAAAGAAAAAAAACTCAGCCTGGGGTCCCGACAGACCGCAGCCCCAACATGTTTTGCTCTGCCCCCGGAGCCTAATCACGGGGTTTAGCCCCATGATTAAGCTCCGGGGGGGGGGCAAAACAGATCTCCCACTGCCCAGGGGCCCCATGAGTTGTCAGTTTGCCCCTGAGAGGATATGGCAGTGAGTGGTATATACTGTACAAGAGAGAAATGTTGAGGATATGACAGCTGGCAGTATGTGCAGGATAGCATACATGATATGATATGGTGGGGTGGAGGGGGGTGATAGATTTGCTGTAGGCGTTGTTAAAACTTGCAATAGGTATAGAACAAACTTGGCTTTTTTCAAGGTCATTGTTCTTACGTGTCTGTTTTTTCAAACAAATAAAAAAAAAGATGTTTGCATACCTGATACTTGAAAATTTTCTGCAACTTACAGTAAATCCTCTATTCCGGTTTTTTCTGGAAAGACAGGTTGGAACTCTTTGTACTTTCCTGTAGTCCCCCTGAGAACAATACAAGAACTATTCATCATCTTTACCATGCTATCCACCTGTATTCATAAGATATCTTCACTTGACTTGGGTTCACCTCTCAGAAAAACACTTGTCCCATTAGAAAATAAAGGTTCCCCAAATAAAATGCACAACTTTATTATTTTTTATTAAACAATAGTTTTTGTTGAAATTCAGAAATGTCACAGATTTAACTGCTAAGACTGATTTAATCAAACAACAAAATGTCCAACCTTAACAGCATCTATATAATAACTTAACACATTTATATCCAGTCAACATACTTATATAATAAAGGCTTATAGAATCAGAACATTCATAGTACCTTTCACCCGAAATGGGATCAGATTGTAAACAGGATTAAATAATAAGAAAACATGCACAAGAAAAAAAGAATACAGTAAATTATAAATGTTAATTGAAGAAGGTTACACTTTCTAATATTGCCTTCTGGTACATACGTAATAAAACAGAGGATAAGTCATATTAAACCTTTCTAAATATTCCCAAGCTTTAGGGTAGGAAAGCCATGAGCCATACCATACAAAACACACAATTTTATTTTCTTTTGAATTCTTTTGATTGATATTTTTAAGCACAATAAAAAAAAACAGGATAGAAAACAGTAATTAGTTACTTATTATTAGTTTTATGTTTTTTTTTACCCTTCGAAGAAGTCATGTGGGCGGTGACGAAATGTGTCAGGGCGGAGCCCAATGACGTCTTCACACTACCTGGAAGTAGCTGTTGGATTGCTTGTCGAGGTGGTGCTAGGGTCTCTGTCTTAAAGGGGGCATATACTTGAATGGCTTATAGCATTTTTATGTTGGTTCAATGCTGCATTTAGTTTTTTTAATATATTTAAATAAAGCGTTATTTTTTTTAAAAACGCAAAACACTATGTAAGTCTTTATTCCCTTTGAGCGGAGGAGCCAGTAGAAGAATATTAAAATGATTGCAGTCATCATTGGTACAAGTGGAAGAGGTGACAAGCTGGCAATCATCGGAGGCATTAGGAGGAGGTGGATGAGACCCCATAAAGGGGAATGCACATGGTGACCTATTTTTACATATCATTACATTTAGGTGAACGCACAGTGTGAATGGCGGTGGAACTCACTGGGAAATATTGTATGAAAAGGAGTAAAAGAAGCCACAACAAATAGATTCTGCAGATTTTAACCAGTTAGGGGCCAGCCGCTGAAGTTATACTGCGGCAGGTTGGCTCCCCTGGGCGAATCGCCGTAGTTGTACGTCGGCCACTTTAAGAGCTCTAGGGGGTGTGCGCACGATGCCGGAGGCATACTGATTGTGAACAGTGATTGGTCTCCTCCCCCAGGCAGTCCCACCCCCCCACAGTTAGAAACACTCCCTAGAACACACATTTAACCCCTTAATCGCCCCCTAGTGTTAACCCCTTCCCTGCCAGTGACATTTACACAGTAATCAGTGCCTATTTTTAGCTCTGATTGCTGTATAAATGTCAATGGTCCCTAAAAAGTATCAAAAGTGTCTGATCTATCCGCCGCAATGTGCAGGCCCACTAAAAATCGCAGATCACCGCCATTACTAGTAAAAAACAAAATAATAGAAAAAATACCATAATTATATCTCCTATTTTGTAGACGCTATAACTTTTGCGCAAACCAATGAATATACGCTTATTGCGATTTTTACAAAAAATATGTAGAAGAATGCATAACAACCTAAACTGAGGAAGAAATTTTGTTTTCTTTTTTTAAAAATTTGGATACGTATTTTAGCAAAAAGTAAAATTATTGTTTTTTTTTTCAAAATTGTTGATCTTTTTTTTGTTTATAGTGCAAAAAATAAAATCCGCAGAGGTGATCAAATACCACCAAAAGATAGCTTTATTTGTGGGAAAAAAAGGACATAAATTTTGTTTTGAGTACAACGTCACACAACCGCACAATTGTCAGTTAAAGTGACTCAGTGCTGTATCGTAAAAAATGGCCCGGTCATGAAAGGGGCAAATCTTCCGGTTCTTAAGTGGTTAAGGGACTTGGTTTAATGGACTTTTTGGTGCAGTGTCACTTTGGCTATTGGTGTTGATGACATACAATGCACTGAAAGATTACATTGGAACACTATTGTATATATTATTTGAACATTATATGTTATGGCTATATAGAGTTGTTTTTGGCAAAGTGACACAGTGGAGATTTAAATAGTTGATAAATGTTGCATGACACTTTTTGATAAGTCTATAAGAGTGGGTGTGAATAGAAACTGTAGGATTGCATTATAGACATAAATATTGTTTGTGTGAAATAAGCATAACTCTAATGTAATTCTTCATGTCAGTGCAGCCAGTAATCCTGCCAACTGCACTACCTATGGCTTCAGCAGATCTGGTCCTCCAAACAATAGAAGATCAAACAATTTTTTTGCTAACAAGAAGCACCTGCAGAATCTATCAATGCGGTAGTGATGAGCGAATGTGCTTGGGTTCAATTTGCCAAGCACTTGTTGAATTAATCCTAAAATCTGCAAATTGTGAAATGGAATGCAAACCCCTTTAAAGTCAATGGGAGGTGAAAATCAAATATGGCCATTTTTAAAGTTAACAGGCAATGAATTGTCAAACATAAGGCATGGGGAGCTGGGTACTGCAATAGTGGACATAAACCAAAGCAAAAACAAACAAAAAAAAATTAGCAGGAGCAGCTCTTTTAAGCCTCATACACATGATCGGACTTCCATACGACTTTTCTTGTGGATTTTTGTCCGAAGGGCGTTGGCCGTGAACTTGTTCTGCATACACACGGCACAACATTTTCAGCCAACATTCACCAAACCACGTGGTTTTTCAGCTCTTTACCAGGGATGAGCTTCGAGTTCGAGTCAAACCCATGTTCGACTCGAACATCACATGTTCGACTGTTCGTCGAATTACGAATGATATGGGCCATTCGAGCCAAATTCAAGTGGTGTGTCATGGCCCATAATTCACTGCGGCATCGCAGTGCATTGTTGGCTGATGATTGGCCAAGCATGCACTATGACCCACATGCTTGGCCAATCACAGCGCCCTCTGTACAGAAAACCATAATTGGCCAAAGCCACGGTGGCTTTGGCCAATTATGGCTCAGGGGTTTAGTACATGCCCCACACTATATAAGGCCGCCTGCACGTCGGCCCTGTGTAGTGTGTTTCAGAATTGAGAGAGAGACAGAGAGATAGTTATTCTCTTGCTACTGACAGGCAGGCAGGTTTTTTTACAGTATTTACAGCTACCTGAAGAAAATTGCTGGTGTTTTCTGATAATATTAGTCCTATTAGCTACAGTATTTACAGATAGTGTAGTGCATCCTCTGCACAGTGTGCACCTAAAGCTACCTGAAGAAAATTGGTGGTGTTCTTCGGATCCTATTAGTACCGCAGGCAGCTGCAGTATTTACAAGTTAGTGTAGTGCGTCCTCTGCACAGTGTGTACCTAAAGCTACTTGAAGAAAATTGGTGGTGTTCATCTGATCCTATTATTACTGCAGGCAGCTGCAGTATTTACAAGTTAGTGTAGTGCGTCCTCTGCACAGTGTGCACCTAAAGCTACCTGAAGAAAATTGGTGGTGTTCTTCTGATCCTATTAGTACCACAGGCAGCTGCAGTATTTACAGTTAGTGTAGTGCATCCTCTGCACAGTGTGCACTTAAAGCTACCTGAAGACAATTGCTGTTGTTCTTCTGATTATATTAGTACCGCAAGCAGCTGCAGTATTTACAAGTTAGTGTAGTGCGTCCTCTGCACAGTGCGCACCTGAAGCTACCAGAAGAAAATTGGTGGTGTTCTACTGATCCTAATAGTACCGCAGACAGCTGCAGTATTTACAAGTTAGTGTAGTGCGTCCTCTGCACAGCGTGCACCTAAAGCTACCTGAAGACAATTGCTGTTGTTCTTCTGATTATATTAGTACCGCAGGCAGCTGCAGTATTTACAAGTTAATGTACTGCGTCCTCTGCACAGTGTGCACCTAAAGCTACCAGAAGAAAATTGCTGTTGTTCTTCTGATTATATTAGTACCGCAGGCAGCTGCAGTATTTACAAGTTAATGTACTGCGTCCTCTGCACAGTGTGCACCTAAAGCTACCTGAAGAAAATTGGTGGTGTTCTTCTGATCCTATTAATACCACAGGCAGGCAGCTACAATATTTAGAGTTTGTGTACTGTGTCCTCTGCATAGTGTGCACCTAAAGCTACCTGAATAAAATTGGTGGTGTTCTTCTGATCCTATTAATACCAGAGGCAGGCAGCTACAGTATTTAGCGTTAGTGTATTGCATCCTCTGCACAGTGTATACCTAAAGCGACCTGAAGAAAATTGCTGTTGTTCTGCTCCTATTAATACCACAGGCAGGCAGCTACAGTATTTACAGTTGGTGTACTGTGTCCTCTGCACAGTGTGCACCTAAAGATACCTGAAGAAAATTGGTGGTGTTCTTCTGATCCTATTAGTACCACAGACAGGCAGCTACAGTATTTACAGTTTGTGTACTATGTCCTCTGCACAGTGTGCACTTAAAGCTAACTGAAGACAATTGCTGTTATTCTGCTCCTATTAATACCACAGGCAGGCAGCTACAGTATTTACAGTTAGTGTACTGTGTCCTCTGCACAGTGTGCACCTAAAGCTACCTGAAGAAAATTGGTGGTGTTCCTCTGACCCTTTTAATACCGCAGGCAGGCAGCTACAGTATTTACAGTTAGTATACTGCGTCCTCTGCACAGTGTGCACCTAAAGCTACCTGAAGACAACTGCTGTTTTTCTGCTCCTATTAATACCACAGACAGGCAGCTACAGTATTTACAGTTGGTGTACTGTGTCCTCTGCACAGTGTGCACCTAAAGCTACCTCAAGAAAATTGGTGGTGTTCTTCTGATCTTATTAATACCACAGGCAGGCAGCTACAGTATTTACGGTTAGTGTACTATGTCCTCTGCACAGTGTGCACTTAAAGCTACCTGAAGACAATTGCTGTTGTTCTGCTCCTATTAATACCACAGGCAGGCAACTACAGTATTTACAATTAGTGTACTGTGTCCTCTGCACAGTGTGCACCTAAAGCTACCTGAAGACAATTGCTGTTGTTCTGTTCCTATTAATACCACAGGCAGGCATCTACAGTATTTACAGTTAGTGTACGCTACCTGTAGAAAACTGGTGGTGTTCTTCTGATCCTATTAATACCACAGGCAGGCAGCTACAGTATTTACAGTTAGTGTACTGTGTCCTCTGCACAGTGTGCACCTAAAGCTACCTGAAGAAAATTGGTGGTGTTCCTCTGACCCTTTTAATTGTCCAGAAACAGGAGTTTGTAACCTCCCAGTCTCTGGGAACGCGTTGCACAGACCTTTCTGCAAGGCCTCCCGAAGATGTTTCATCCTCTGCTCCCTCTGCGACGGCAAGATAAAGTCCGCAACCTTACCCTTGTAACGTGGATCAAGGAGGGTTGCCAGCCAGTATTGGTCCTTCTCCTTGATACCACGAATACGAGGATCCTTACGCAGGCTTTGCAGGATCAGGGAGGCCATGCAGCGTAGGTTTGCTGAGGCATTCTGTCCGGAGTCCTCTGGGTCACTAAGGACGACAACGTCCGCAGCCACCTCCTCCCAGCCACGTACAAGTCCATGTGTTTCTTGGGACTGATCCCTTAAAGACTGCTGCTGATGCTGAGTGCCAGGCTCCACCTCCATACTGACACAATCTTCCTCCTCCTCCTCCTCCTCCTCGTCCTCTTCCTGTGTGATCGGCGGGCACGCAGGAACACTGTCTGGATAAAGGGGGCCTTGAGAGCTAAGGAAGTCCTCCTCTTCCTGCCTCTGTTCTGCCTCAAGTGCCCTGTCCATTATTCCACGCAGCTTGTGCTCCAACAGGTGGACAAGGGGGACAGTGTCACTGATGCATGCACTGTCACTGCTCACCATCCTCGTGGCCTCCTCGAATGGTGACAGGACAGTGCATGCATCCCTGATCATGGCCAACTGGCGTGGGGAAAAAAAACAAGCTCCCCTGACCCTGTCCTGGTGCCATAGTCGCACAGGTACTCATTGATGGCCCTCTGCTGCGTGTGCAGCCGCTGCAGCATGGCCAACGTTGAGTTCCACCTGGTGGGCATGTCACAGATTAGGCGGTTCTTGGGCAGGTTAAACTCCTTTTGGAGGTCCGTCAGCCGAGCACTGGCATTATATGACCGGCGGAAATGCACACAGACTTTCCTGGCCTGCCTCAGGACATCCTGTAAGCCCGGGTACCTGCCCAAGAACCGCTGCACCACCAAGTTAAGGACGTGAGCCAAACAGGGCACATGGGTCATTTGTCCCTGTCGGAGGGCAGGGAGGAGGTTGGTGCCATTGTCGCAAACCACCATTCCTGCCTTAAGTTGGCGTGGCGTCAACCACCTTTGAACCTGCCCCTGCAGAGCTGACAGAGCCTCTGCCTCAGTGTGGCTCCTGTCCCCCAAGCACACCAGCTCAAGCACCGCATGGCATCTTTTGGCCTGCGTACTTGCGTAGCCCCTTGAACGACTACGGAGCACCGCTGGTTCCGAGGAAGAGGCCATGGAGGAAGAAGAAGAGGAGGGGGTGGAGGAGAGAGGTGTGTCACAATCAGCATTTTGGAGGCGTGGTGGCGGAACAACCTCCAACACTACTGCACCTTGTCCTGCATCCTTCCCAGCTGCCAGCAGAGTCACCCAATGTGCCGTGAAACTTAGGTAACGTCCCTGTCCATGCCTGCTGGACCATGAGTCAGCGGTAATATGCACCTTACCGCTGACCGCCCTGTCCAGCGAGGCATGGACATTGCCTTCCACCTGCCGGTAGAGATCCGGAATCGCCTTCCGTGAGAAAAAGTGGCGTTTGGGTACCTGCCACTGAGGAACCGCACATTCCACAAACTCACGGAAGGGGACAGAGTCTACCAACTGAAAAGGCAGCAGTTGAAGTGCTAGCAATTTTGCCAAGCTAGCATTCAACCGCTGGGCATGTGGATGGCTGGGAGCAAACTTCTTTCGGCGGTGCAGCAGCTGGGGCAGGGAAATTTGCCTGGTACAATCTGACGTTGGTGTACCAAAAGCAGATTGCCCACAAGTACTTGGCTGTGACACACCTAATTCTACACCTTCATTCCTCTCACTGCAGGTCTCAGAGAGGACTGGAGGTCTAGTGGGGTTGGAAATCTCAGCTGATGAGGAGCAAGGAGAGATCCTCTTTGTTCTTTGGTGTGGGTCTTTTAGATACGCTTGCCAACGAACTGCATGGTAGGTCAACATATGTCTGGTCAAGCATGTGGTACCCAAGCGGGAGATGTTTTGGCCACGTGAGATACGCTTGAGACATATGTTGCAAATAGCAGCGGTGCGATCTGATGCACTCGTCTCAAAAAAGGCCCACACCAAAGAACTTTTTGAATAACGCGCAGAGACTGCAGCGCCCTGCACATGTGGAGCTTTGGGGTGTGATGCAGTCAATGTGCTGCCCTTAGGCTGGCCCCTGGAAGGCATCCTGCCTCGTTGGTGATGTGCCGCCTCCTCCTCCTCCTCCTCCTCTCTCCTATCAGGCACCCACGTTGAGTCAGTGACCTCATCATCCCCTCCCTCCTCATCACTGGAGCAAACCTGGCAGTATGCTGCAGCAGGGGGAGCATGACTGCCAGATTGCTGTCCTTCTTGGGCACCCCCTCTGTCTGTGCTCATGTTACTGCCTTCATCGAGCTCAGTACAGACTCCCCTCCCTCAGTACAGACCCCCGCTCAGTGCAGACCCCCTTTCCTCAGTATAGACCCCCCACTAAGTACTGACCCCCTCCCTCAGTACAGCCCTCCCATCAGTACAGAGTCTGCAGACCCCCCTCCATCAGTATCAACCTCCCACCTCAGTGCAGACCACCCCATCAGTACATACACCCCCCCCAGTGCTGACCCCCATCAGTATAGAATCCCCCGTCGGTGCAGAGCCCCCTATTAGTATAGAATCCCCCTCAGTGCAGAGCCCCCTATTAGTATAGAATCCCCCTCAGTGCAGAGCCCCCATTAGTATAGAATCCCCCTCAGTGCAGAGCCCCCATTAGTATAGAATCCCCCTCAGTGCAGCACCCCCATTAGTATAGAATCCCCCCAGTGCAGCATCCCCCATTAGTATAGCATCCCCCCAGTGCAGCACCCCCCATTAGTATAGAATCCCCCCAGTGCAGAGCCCCCCATTAGTATAGAATCCCCCCAGTGCAGCACCCCCCATTAGTATAGATTCCCCTAAGTGCAGCACCCCCCATTAGTATAGAATCCCCCCAGTGCAGCACCCCCCATTAGTATAGAATCCCCCCAGTGCAGCACCCCCCATTAGTATAGAATCCCCCCAGTGCAGCACCCCCCATTAGTATAGAATCCCCCCAGTGCAGCGCCCCCCATTAGTATAGAATCCCCCCAGTGCAGCGCCCCCCATTAGTATAGAATCCCCCTCAGTGCAGAGCCCCCATTAGTATAGAATCCCCCCAGTGCAGAGCCCCCATTAGTATAGAATCCCCCTCAGTGCAGAGCCCCCCTTAGTATAGAATCCCCCTCAGTGCAGCACCCCCATTAGTATAGAATCCCCCCAGTGTAGCACCCCCCATTAGTATAGCATCCCCCCAGTGCAGCACCCCCCATTAGTATAGAATCCCCCCAGTGCAGAGCCCCTATTAGTATAGAATCCCCCCAGTGCAGCACCCCCCATTAGTATAGAATCCCCCCAGTGCAGCACCCCCCATTAGTATAGAATCCCCCCAGTGCAGAGCCCCCCATTAGTATAGAATCCCCCCAGTGCAGCACCCCCCATTAGTATAGATTCCCCTAAGTGAAGCACCCCCCATTAGTATAGAATCCCCCCAGTGCAGAGCCCCCCATTAGTATAGAATCCCCCCAGTGCAGCACCCCCCATTAGTATATATTCCCCTAAGTGAAGCACCCCCCATTAGTATAGAATCCCCCCAGTGCAGAGCCCCCCATTAGTATAGAATCCCCCCAGTGCAGCACCCCCCATTAGTATAGAATCCCCCCAGTGCAGCACCCCCCATTAGTATAGAATCCCCCCAGTGCAGCACCCCCCATTAGTATAGAATCCCCCCAGTGCAGCACCCCCCATTAGTATAGAATCCCCCCAGTGCAGCGCCCCCCATTAGTATAGAATCCCCCCAGTGCAGCACCCCCCATTAGTATAGAATACCCCCAGTGCAGCGCCCCCCATTAGTATAGAATCCCCCCAGTGCAGCGCCCCCCATTAGTATAGAATCCCCCCAGTGCAGCACCCCCCATTAGTATAGAATCCCCCCAGTGCAGCACCCCCCATTAGTATAGAATCCCCCCAGTGCAGCGCCCCCCATTAGTATAGAATCCCCCCAGTGCAGCGCCCCCCATTAGTATAGAATCCCCCCAGTGCAGCACCCCCCATTAGTATAGAATCCCCCCAGTGCAGCGCCCCCCATTAGTATAGAATCCCCCCAGTGCAGCACCCCCCATTAGTATAGAATCCCCCCAGTGCAGCACCCCCCATTAGTATAGAATCCCCCCAGTGCAGCGCCCCCCATTAGTATAGAATCCCCCCAGTGCAGCACCCCCCATTAGTATAGAATCCCCCCAGTGCAGCACCCCCCATTAGTATAGAATCCCCCCAGTGCAGCGCCCCCCATTAGTATAGAATCCCCCCAGTGCAGCACCCCCATTAGTATAGAATCCCCCCAGTGCAGCGCCCCCCATTAGTATAGAATCCCCCTGCACATATCCACCCACATACTGTAAGCATAAAGTTTACAGACCTCAGAACAGCGCGGACCGGAAGATACACACAGCCGTGTGTGTCCCTCGGGCTCCTCCTCCTCCTGTGTGAAGTAAACAGAGAGGAGGGGGAGGCGGCTTCAGCCCGCTGTGCTGCGGGACACAGCACAAGCCGCAGCGGGCAGTGTAGCGGTGTGTGCCGCTACCTACGGGTGTCACCCCTCTGGCGGGTGTCACCCGGTGCGGCCCGCACCCCCCGCACCCACCTAACAACGCCACTGATAGAACACCAGTAATTTTCTTCAGGTAGCTTTATATACTGTAACCAGACAAGCCTGCCTGTCAGTAGGAAGATAACAGGAACGGATCTAGCTGAACACTGTGAGCAGGACGCACTGTACTAAATGTAAATAGTCTAGCTGCCTGACCGTGGTACTAATAGGATCAAGTAGAACACCAGTAATTTTCTTCAGGTAGCTTTATATACTGTAACCAGACAAGCCTGCCTGTCAGTAGGAAGATAACAGGAACGGATCTAGCTGAGCACTGTGAGCAGGACGCACTGTACTAAATGTAAATAGTCTAGCTGCCTGACCGTGGTACTAATAGGATCAAATAGAACACCAGTAATTTTCTTCAGGTAGCTTTATATACTGTAACCAGACAAGCCTGCCTGTCAGTAGGAAGATAACAGGAACGGATCTAGCTGAACACTGTGAGCAGGACGCACTGTACTAAATGTAAATAGTCTAGCTGCCTGACCGTGGTACTAATAGGATCAAATAGAACACCAGTAATTTTCTTCAGGTAGCTTTATATACCGTAACCAGACAAGCCTGCCTGTCAGTAGGAAGATAACAGGAACGGATCTAGCTGAACACTGTGAGCAGGACGCACTGTACTAAATGTAAATAGTCTAGCTGCCTGACCGTGGTACTAATAGGATCAAATAGAACACCAGTAATTTTCTTCAGGTAGCTTTATATACTGTAACCAGACAAGCCTGCCTGTCAGTAGGAAGATAACAGGAACGGATCTAGCTGAACACTGTGAGCAGGACGCACTGTACTAAATGTAAATAGTCTAGCTGCCTGACCGTGGTACTAATAGGATCAAATAGAACACCAGTAATTTTCTTCAGGTAGCTTTATATACTGTAACCAGACAAGCCTGCCTGTCAGTAGGAAGATAACAGGAACGGATCTAGCTGAACACTGTGAGCAGGACGCACTGTACTAAATGTAAATAGTCTAGCTGCCTGACCGTGGTACTAATAGGATCAAATAGAACACCAGTAATTTTCTTCAGGTAGCTTTATATACTGTAACCAGACAAGCCTGCCTGTCAGTAGGAAGATAACAGGAACGGATCTAGCTGAACACTGTGAGCAGGACGCACTGTACTAAATGTAAATAGTCTAGCTGCCTGACCGTGGTACTAATAAGATCAAATAGAACACCAGTAATTTTCTTCAGGTAGCTTTATATACTGTAACCAGACAAGCCTGCCTGTCAGTAGGAAGATAACAGGAACGGATCTAGCTGAACACTGTGAGCAGGACGCACTGTATTAAATGTAAATAGTCTAGCTGCCTGACCGTGGTACTAATAGGATCAAATAGAACACCAGTAATTTTCTTCAGGTAGCTTTATATACTGTAACCAGACAAGCCTGCCTGTCAGTAGGAAGATAACAGGAACGGATCTAGCTGAACACTGTGAGCAGGACGCACTGTACTAAATGTAAATAGTCTAGCTGCCTGACCGTGGTACTAATAGGATCAAATAGAACACCAGTAATTTTCTTAAGGTAGCTTTATATACTGTAACCAGACAAGCCTGCCTGTCAGTAGGAAGATAACAGGAACGGATCTAGCTGAACACTGTGAGCAGGACGCACTGTACTAAATGTAAATAGTCTAGCTGCCTGACCGTGGTACTAATAGGATCAAATAGAACACCAGTAATTTTCTTCAGGTAGCTTTATATACTGTAACCAGACAAGCCTGCCTGTCAGTAGGAAGATAACAGGAACGGATCTAGCTGAACACTGTGAGCAGGACGCACTGTACTAAATGTAAATAGTCTAGCTGCCTGACCGTGGTACTAATAGGATCAAACAGAACACCAGTAATTTTCTTCAGGTAGCTTTATATACTGTAACCAGACAAGCCTGCCTGTCAGTAGGAAGATAACAGGAACGGATCTAGCTGAACACTGTGAGCAGGACGCACTGTACTAAATGTAAATAGTCTAGAAGATAACAGGAACGGATCTAGCTGAACACTGTGAGCAGGACGCACTGCACTAAATGTAAATAGTCTAGAAGATAACAGGAACGGATCTAGCTGAACACTGTGAGCAGGACGCACTGCACTAAATGTAAATAGTCTAGAAGATAACAGGAACGGATCTAGCTAAACTGAATACAGTGTATATATATAAATATGCAACACCTGGGATGCATATATATACACAATACACTGTAAGTGCAGCTAACTGACTGACTGTTCTGCCTAATCTATCTAACTCAAATCAAATGACACTGTCTGTCTCTCTCTCTCTCTCAATGAACGCCGGAACACACACTACACAGGGCCGCCGTGCAGGCGGCCTTATATAGTGTGGGGCGTGTACTAAATCCCCTGAGCCATAATTGGCCAAAGCCTCCTTGGCTTTGGCCAATTATGGCTCTCTTTTCAGGCGGCGCTGTGAATGGCCAAGCATGCGGGTCATAGTGCATGCTTGGCCAATCATCAGCAAGCAATGCACTGCGATGCCGCAGTGAATTATGGGCCGTGACGCGCCACACGAATTTGGCGCGAACGGCCCATATCATTCGCAATTCGGCGAATGGGCGAACAGCCGATGTTCGAGTCGAACATGGGTTCGACTCGAACACGAAGCTCATCCCTACTCTTTACCTATTTTTCACCTATGTAGAGGATTCTGTATATTAATATATGTCTCATTATCCTATTTTATAGTCATTATGCATCTGACTCCTGATGATTGGTTGAAAGCCAAGAAACGCGTTGAGTTACCAACTTATGGATGCCCAAACAAACTCGTATATTTTATGATAATTCTTTTTGTATTGATCTTGTACCAGTTGTATCAATTATGTTTACTGTTTGATCGTTTGTATCGGCTTTATCATGTCCAATGATTAATTATATTAAGTAATCTTATATGAATATTATTATGTAAATCCTGATGATTACGCTATTCAGTTTTTAAGTATTGTTTATTTATATAGTTTCAACATCATGGATCATAGATTAAATATTGGTTTAGATTAATTTAATTTGATTTTGATCAATAAGCTTATATCAACCCTTTGACATGCCTCATGCAAAGTCCCGTTCCAATTCCTGCCTTTTGTTCCCACTATACATTCAGTCCTCTCTGAGACCTGCACTGAGAGGAATGAAGGTGTAGAATTAGATGTGTCACAGCCAAGTACCTGGGGGCAATCTGCTATCGACACACCAATGTCAGATTGTACCAGGCAAATTTCCCTGCCCCAGCTGCTGCACCGCCGAAAGAAGTTCGCTCCCAGCCATCCACATGCCAAGTGGTTGAATGCTAGCTTGGCTAAATTGCTAGCACTTCAACTGCTGCCTTTTCAGTTAGTAGACTCTGCCCCTTCCGTGAGTTTGTGGAATGTGCGGTTCCTTAGTGACAGGTTCCCAAACGCCACTTTTTCTCACGGAAGGTGATTCTGGCTCTCTACCAGCATGTGGAAGGCAATGTCTTGGCCTTCCTGGACAGGGCGGTCAGTGGTAAGGTGCATATTACCGCTGACTCATGGTCCAGCAGGCATGGACAGGGACATTACCTATCTTTCACCGCGCACTGGGTGACTCTTCTGGCAGCTGGGAAGGATGCAGGACAGGGTGCAGTAGTGCTGGAGATTGTTCTGCCACCACGCCTCCAAAATTCTACTAGTGGTGATTTTGCCACACCTCTCTCCTCCACCCCCTCCTCTTCTTCTTCCTCCATGGCCTCTTCCTGTGCTGATTTGTCCTCGGAACCAGCGGTGCTCTGTAGGCGTTCAAGGGGCTATGAAAGCACGCAGGCAAAAAGATGCTGGTGTGCTTGGGGGACAGGAGCCACACTGGGGCATAGATTCTGTCAGCTCTGCAGGGGCAGGTTCAGAGGTGGTTGACACCACGCCAGCTTAAGGCAGGTATGGTGGTTTGCGACAATGGCACCAACCTCCTCTCCGCCCTCTGACAGGGACGACTGACCCATGTGCCCTGTTTGGCTTACGTCCTTAACTTGGTGGTGCAGCGGTTCTTGGGCAGGTACCTGGGCTTACAGGATGTCCTGAGGCAGACCAGGAAAGTCTGTGTGCATTTCCACAGGTCATATAATGCCAATGCTCGGCTGGCTGACCTCTAAAAGGAATTTAACCTGCCCAAGAACCGCCTAACCTGTAACATGCCCACCAGGTGGAACTCAACGTTGGCTATGCTGCAGCGGCTGCACACGCAGCAGAGGGCCATCAATGAGTACCTATGCGACTATGGCACCAGGACAGGATCAGGGGAGCTTGATTTTTTTCCCCACGCCAGTGGGCTATGATCAGGGATGCATGCACTGTCCTGTCACCATTTGAGGAGGCCACAAGGATGGTGAGCAGTGACAGTGCATGCATCAGTGACACTGTACCTCTTGTCCACCTGTTGGAGCACACGCTGCATGGAATAATGGACAGGGCACTTGAGGCAGAACAAAGGGAGGAAGAGGAGGACTTCCTTACCTCTCAAGGCCACCTTTATCCAGACAGTGTTCCTGCGTGCCCGCCGATCACACAGGAAGAGGAGGAAGATTGTGTCAGCATGGAGGTGGAGCCTAGCACTTAGCATCAGCAGCAGTCTTCAAGGGATCATTTACAGTCCCAAGAAACCCATGGACTTGTACGTGGCTGGGAGGAGCTGCGGATCATGTCATCCTTAGTGACCCAGAGGACTCCGGACCGAATGTCTCAGAAAACCTTCGCTGCATGGTCTCCCTGATACTGCAAAGCCTGCGGAAGGATCCTCGTATTCGTGGTATCAAGGAGAAGGATCAATACTGGCTGGCAACCCTCCTTGATCCACGTTACAAGGGTAAGGTTGCTGACCTTATCTTGCCATCGCAGAGGGAGCAGAGGATGAAACATCTTCGGGAGGCCTTGCAGAAAGGATTGTGCAACGCGTTCCCAGAGAATGGGAGGTTACAAACTCCTCTTCCGGGACAACGTGTTGCTGAGGCTTCGGTCAGTCAAAGAAGGAGCGGTGGAGAAGGTGGCCGTCTGACTGATGCGTTCAGACAATTTTTTAGTCCGCAGCCTCAAGGTATGATCGGTTCCAGCAACCATCGCCAGCGTCTGTTTTACATGGTCCAGGAATACCTAGGGGCAAGATCTGACTTGGACACCTTTCCCACCGAAAATCCTCTGGGTTAATGGGTCTTGATGATGGATCACTGGCCAGAGCTTGCACAGTATGCAATTGAGCTACTGGCCTGTCCTTCATCCAGCGTTCTTTCAGAATGCACATTCAGTGCTGCTGGAGGCTTTGTAACCGATCACAGGGTGCACCTGTCTACCGACTCGGACGATCGACTTACCTTCATAAAAATGAATCAGTCTTCAATCACCACCAGCTACCAGGCACCTGATGCTGATGTAACCGAATATTTTTTTTTGAAATGTCAGATCCCTTCAAGACTGCCTATGCTGATGCTGAGTGACTATCCTGTTATGCTGAGTGATTATCCTCTTCCTCCTCTATGATCATGCTGATAGCTTGTAAGAACATTTTTGGTTCTGGGCGCCGCCACCAGTGCCAGTGGCTAAGGCCCAATTTTTCTGCCCCTGTTTAACACGGGTGTGTATTTACAATTTTTGATGCAATAATTTGCAGCAGGGCTCGTTCCTGCGCTCCAACTAGAGTATCTGTGAGGGGTTGCAGTGTTGTGGCACCAGCACCAGTGCCCAAGGCCCAATTTTTCAGCCCCTGTTTAACAGGGGCGTGTAATTACAATTTTTAATGCAATACTTTGCAGCAGGGCTCATTCCTGCGCTCCAGCTAGAGTATCTGTTAGGAGTTGCAGTGTTGTGGCACCAGCACTAGTGCTCAAGGCCCAATTTTTCTGCCCCTGTTCAACAGGGACATGTAATTACAATTCTTGATCTAATATTTCACAGCAGGGCCCATTCCTGTGCCCACCAAGAGTAACTGTGAGGGCTCACAGTGTTGTGGCAACACCACCATCACCACCACCAAAGGCCCAATTTTTCTGCCCCTGTTCAACAGGTGCATGTAATTACAATTCTTGATATAATATTTCACAGCAGGGCCCGTTCCAGCGCCCACAAAGAGTAACTGTGAGGACTTACAGTGTTGTGGCACCACCACCACCACCTCCACCAAAGGCCCAATTTTTCTGCCCCTGTTCAACACTGGAATGTAATTACAATTATTGATCTAATATTTTACAGCAGGGCCCGTTCCTGCGCCCACCAAGAGTAACTGTGAGGGCTTACAGTGTTGTGGCAACACCAACACCTAAGGTCCCAATTTCTGCAGAGTATATAGGGCAGGCCCCTACTTTCAAACATCCAACTTACAAACGACTCCTACATGCAAACGGAAGGAGACAACAGGAAGTGAGATGAAATCTACCCCTAGGAAGGGAAATTCTCTCCTGTAAGAGTTAATATGGGAAAAACGTGTCTCCTCTCCACTGATGCTTTATCACCAATCCTTGTTTCACTAAAAACCCCAAATTTTCAAAAAACATTTGTCATTGGGACAAAAAGTGAGGTGAAATCTTCTGAAGAGGTGCACGGACAGCAAACAAATGTTATAGGGGTGATAACCCTTCCCTATGTTTTCCAAAAAGCTTAAAAATAGATTTTTTGGCTGGAGCTACACTTTAAAAATGTACTAGTTCAAAATTACAAACAGATTCTACTTAACAACAAACCTACAGTCCCTGTCTTGTTTGCACCGCCTGTATACTGCTGTTCAGAGTATATAGGGCCTGGGGTCCCCACGCCTTTCCTTTTTTTAATTTGGGTGCGGGGTTCCCCTTAATATCCATACAAGACCCAAAGGGCTTGGTAATGGACTGGGGGTACCGATGCCATTTGTCAAACTGATTTTCATCCATATTGTCGGGACCCAACATTACATTAAAGCCGCAAGCAGTTTTAAATGACTTGTATTCCTTTAAAAACGTCATTTTGTGCAGGGACTGTTCTAAGCATAGGAAACACGCGCCACTTTACAGGCATACTATAGAAACCCCCCAGGTACGATATTTAAAGGAATATTTTACTTTTTTTTCACTTTAAGCATCATTAAAATCACTGCTTCCGAAAAAACGTCCGTTTTTAAAACTTTTTTTTGCATTGATACATGTCCCCTGGGGCAGAACCCGGGTCCCCAAACCCTTTTTAGGGCAATAACTTGCATATTAGCCTTTAAAATTAGCACTTTTGATTTTGAACGTTCGAGTCCCATAGACTTTAATGGGGTTCTAAAGTTTGCGCAAACTTTCGGTCCGTTCGCAGGTTCTGGTGCAAACCGAACCGGGTGGTGTTCGGCTCATCCCTAGTCGGGATGCGTGTGCACCCAGAGGAAGGATTTCACTCTTGGCAAAATTTATTCTCAGGCCAGAGCACTTGCGTAAGGAGTTGAAAATATTTTGTATGGCAGGAATATCTGTTTGGGGGAAAGTCGTGAATAACAAGACGTCGTCCACAAACAGGGCGGCTCGCAATTCCTCATGCCCAAAAGGGATTCCTTGAATGGGGGCTGTGGTGTTAAGGTATCATGAAAGGGGCTCAATGGCCAGGTTGAACAACAGGGGAGAGAGGGGGCATCCCTGTCTTGTCCCCTTGTGCAGTCTTATGGGGTTAGATTGTATTCCTGATGCTATTACTGTGGCTGACGGGGATGAATACAAGTTATGTATGAAATGGTAAAAGGGGCCTGATATACCAAACTTTTGCATTACTAGGGATAGCCATTGAAAACTAACATTGTCAAAGGCCTTTTTGGCATCTAAAGTTATAATTGCTACATCTTCTAAGGGGTGTTGTTTTGCATACCCTAAAGCGGCTAAGACCTTTCTTAGGTTGGAAGCAGCTAATCTGCCCTTGGTGAACCCTGACTGCGTGTGGTGGATAAGAGACGGCATATTATCTTGGATAGTATTTTGGAGCCAATGTTTAGCAGTGATGTTTGGCGGTACGACCCTGGGTTCTGTGGGTCCTTATCGTTTTTTGCAATCAGTTTTATGTTTGTTTGATGGCCTGTCAGAAGGTCTGGGCCCCCGCCCCATATCGAATTGTATACCGATAGGAGAGAGGGGGTGATTGAGTCTCTGAGCAATTAAAAAAATTCGGGAGTGTAGCCATCGGGGGCCTGGGGCCTTACCGTTCCAGAGGCCACTGATGGAGGCCTTGATTTCCTCTGCAGTAACAGGGACATTCAAAGTTTTTAGCAGGTCTGGTGCAATCTGGGGAAGCGGCGTAGCATCTAACCAGTTTGCCACTTACATAGGATTCATTGATTCAGGGGCGTAGAGGTTGGAATAAAATGATTTCAGAGTTTTATTTATTTCCTTGGGCAATGTGGAAAGAGTGCCATCAGGATGGCGTAGGGCGTTGATATGGGTTGGAAGGAAGGTACCTTTGATGAGCCTAGCCAGTAGCTTCCCTGCTTTATTTCCATATTTGTGGTATTGTAATTGAGTATGGGACATTTTCATATGTTCTAGATTGTGTGCCCAGGAGTCAAAAAAGTCCTTAGCTTCCTGCCATAACTTGTGGTTTTCTGGGGTGTTTCGGTCGTTTAGTCGCTGTTGCGCTGCTGTTTTGTTTGTCACTGGCCTCCAAAAAATTTATTTAGGTGGATTTCCTATGGGCCGATGCGAAGGATATAATCCTTCCCCTGAGGAACGCTTTCCCTGCCTACCAGAATAGATTTGAGTTATCCTCATGTGAGCTATTGTTGTGTGAGTATTCCAACCAAACCTCACGTAGCATTGTTTTGAAACTGGCATTTTGGGCCAAGTGAGCCGGAAACCGCCATTGTCTGTATTCTGGGCAGGTCTGGAGAGCTATGGTAATTGAGATAGGGGAGTGATCTGAAATTGTCATGTCATGTATAGAAGAGTCCCTAACCCTGTCCAAAAGGGATGGGGTGCAGAGGAAGTAGTCAAGTCTGGCAAGGGAGTCATGGGCTAAGGAGAAGAAAGTGAATTCCTTATCTAGGGGATGTTGTAGTCTCCATGTATCTATCAGTTGAAGAGCGTTTACCATGTGGAAGAAGTGGGTAAACTGGTCACGTGTTAATGGTCTTGATCTGTAGTGTGGGCTAGATTTATCTTCACTGTTGTGTAAGACTGAGTTGAAGTCACCTCCTATAAGGTGTGGTATGATGGCCTCTTTTGCTAGTTGGGATGTTACTGTAAATAGGTGAAAAAAGACTTGTCCGGGGAATTGGGTGCATATATATTAGTTATCCTCACCTCTCTCGATTGGAATTTTAGGTGGACTGATACTAACCTGCCTTCCTCGTCTTTGTCAACTGAGACTAAGTCGTATGCTAGTTGTTTGTGTAGGAGTACTGTATAAGTGTACCCGCCTTGTGTCCCTTGGAAGCTAAGCCTAACACCCTTCCTACCCAAAGCTTTTGCATTCTGGAGAAATCACTTTCCGACAAGTGAGTCTCCTATAGCAGAGCTATGTCCGACTTGTCTGAGGATCTTCATTCCTTTAGGGCAGCACTCCTTTGACTTTCTCCAAGGTTAAAGGCTCCTGAGGAGCAAAGACTGGTAGGAGAGAGTACTCTCATCACCCACGTGTGTGAGGTATCGATCAGATGCTAACTTCAGCAAGGTTCTTGCTGATCACTTAGAGAAGTGGGCTTTGGGGGGGTCCTTCCTGGGGCTCCTTTGCTCTCTGTGCCCAAACTTCACTTTTTCTGCGTACAGTTCAGATGGGGTTTGCCGGTGTGGAAATGAGAGTGAGCACAGGAATGCACTTGCTTTTTCTGGCGATTGGAAAGTGAGCTGTTCTCCATCCAGAGCTTGTAGGTGGAGAGTTGCTGGGTAGGCTAAAGTGAAGCGGACGCTTCTTTTGTAAAGCTCTGCACATACAGATTGGAATTCTTTGCATTTACGTGACACTTCGGTGGAGTAATCCGCGAAGATGAGGAGCTTGTGGCCCTCCACCACGACTGATCTAGCTTTCCAAAAGCTTTGTGGAATGTCCGTGCGATCAGCATAGTTAAGATATTTTGCTATAATTGGTCTTGGGTGCATGCGATCATTTGCAGGGACCCCGATCCAATGGGCCCATTCTACGGTTCATCTGTGGTTTTTTCTGAGCTCCTTTCTCAGCTGCAATATGCCTGTGGATACTGCTCTGTCCATTGTGGCCATTATAGTGGGAGAGAGAAGAGCAGCTACAGCCTGAGCAATCTTTTCATGCGAGCTGTGTGACACCCTGGTTCCCAGACCACTTTCCTCCATGTCCTCACAGGAGAGTTCTTGTGTGCAGGGAATACCTGTTCACCGAGATTGGTGCGTGCTCTGTGATGGAGATGAGGGACGTGCTGTGATGGCAGTGGCCATTTTAGAGTTCCCTGAGGGAGAAGGAGATGTGTCCCTTGATCGTGAGCTGGAGCGGGATCACGGCTGTGTAAGGTACCGCCCCATGCACGGTGCTGCTGGGCAATCGTGCAGGGGCTTTTTCGGGGTGTGAGGGCTGCTTCAAAGATTTTGTATGCCGATTACCCTGCGGGATGAGCGGAGTCACCGGTCTCCCTGTCCCTCACATACAGCGCCAGAACCAGAAGTGAGGCCTGTTCTGAGTGGAACCTGTCCTGTTAAACTGCTGTATGGTCCTGACCACTGTGCTGCAGCTCAGTTTCAGGGTCTTGGCAATCTTCTTATAGCCTAGGCCATATATAAGTGCAGCAGGTTCACTGGTATTTTGCTGTCTGATCTGCAGCTGTACCTGGGACCTTAAATCCGGATCCTGCTTATTCCTGTGTTTGACCCGGCTTGCCTCTGACTCTGTTGTACCTCTCTTAACCTAAGGCCTTGAACAGGGCTTCAACTGACCCTCTGGCTGTGTCATCTGTGGGGAGATTAAACACCCAAGACTGGGGATCCCCCTGCAACCATGTAATAATCAGGCTGATCCGCTATGCTTCAGAACCAGAAAAGTGTGGCTTAAAGCGGAGTTCCACCCAAAAGTGGAACTTCTGCTCATTTGTCCCCCCCCACATTTGGCACCTTTCGGGGGGGGAGCAGATACCTGTCTTTGACAGGTATCCACTCCCCACTCCAGGGAGTCCAGGCCGTGGCAAATTACATCACAGCTCGGCTCCCTCCTCCTTTCCCTGCCACCGGGCCAGTAGGAGAGTGCAGTGGTGCCTTGTGCATGTGCAGTAGGGACCCGGCTGGAAGCCGTAATGCTACACTGCCGGGTTCCCTTACCCGCAATGGCAGCGGCAGCACCCAACAGCTAATGGAAACATCAGCTGCAGTGCCGACATTGCTGGGCTCCAAGACAGGTAAGGTGGTCAGACACTATAGCCGGCTACTGTGTTCTTCACCTTTAGCAGCCCCCTTTCCCATAAGGCAAGCAGGCCTACCGGTACTTGGTTGCCCCCAGGACTTATACACAATGCTATAGTGCCTGGCCACCACACCAGGGCAGGTGCAAACTGAGCAAAGCAAACAGATACTTGCGGTTAGCAGACAGGTAGCGTGGTTCTATGACAGTTCAGGTAAAAGGCAGGCTGAGTTCAGAGAATAGTCCAAAATCCGGTCCAAAGTCATACACAGGGAAATCCAATCTAGCAGAGCAGGGCAGACAGACAGGGGGCTTGATCAGGAGCAACACATGTATCACTGTCTAACACAAGCATCCAAATGAGGGTTTAGCTGGCTTATAAGAGATTTTAGTTTCCACCCAGAGACTGACCACATCAATCAGCTTCCAGGTGGACCAAGAATGGGAGAATGCCATAACCAAAACCCGGATGCTGGAATGAGGAGCAGGAGCACTAGACGCCCCAGACAAGGACACTGAAATGTAAAAAAACAGTGAGGGGGATCCATCATTTAGTGAGGGGGGTGAAATGCATTGTGATTGACAAGGGTTTACACCACTGGATGTCACTATTGATGAATTCACACCCCTCTTTGCAAGGTCCCCCATGTTGAAAGGCACATTGCCTGGTATAGTACAAAAAAAAGGGGTACATGATTCCTGCTGTGCAGCATAGCACAGGACATTCTCCCTTCTGCTATCTCATCTTCACCTGGGAAAGGGCTTCTTCCTGTCAACAAACACAGGGGGAGTATGGAGGGTTTGATGGGGGTGTATGTTCAAGAGATGAGTGCCAAAGATATGACAGTGGGCACTATGTGCAGGAGAGGCCTGCTGAGGGTTTAAAAATAGGTAGTATGTACAGTAGAGGAGTGCGGTCAATATGACAGTGGAGAGTATATACAGGAGTGGAGTGTGGAGGGTATGATGGGGATGATATGTGCAGGAGAAGAATGTGGAGGGTATAAAGGGGGCAGTATTTGCAGGAGAGGTGGGTGGAGGGTATAAAGGGGGCAGTATGTGTAGGAGAGGAATGCGGATGGTATGATGGAGCAGTATTTGCAGGAGAGGAATGTGGATGGTATGATGGAGGTGGTATGTACAGGAAAGGAATGTGGAGGGTATGATGGGGACAGTATGTGCAGAAGAAGAGTGGCCAGGGTATAACAAATGACAATATATACAGGAGAGGAGTGTGGAGGGTATGACAGCTGGCAGTGTTTGCAGGATAGCATACAGTATATGATATGAGGGGGATATGATAGATTTGCTGTAGGTGTTGTTAAAACTTGCAATAAGTATAGAACAAAATTTGTGTTTTTTCAAGGGGCAAAGCAATGTTCTTATCTGTCTGTGTTTTTTCAAAACAAAAATATTGTTTGCACACCTTATAATAAACCTGTTCTTCAGCTTACAGTAAATCCTCTAGTCAGGGTTTTTTCTGGAAAGATAAGTTTAAACTCTTTGTACATTTCATGAGAACATCACAAGAACTTTTCATCATCTTTACCATGCTATCCACCTGTAATCATAAGATGTCTTCACTTGAGTTGGGTTCACCTCTCAGAAAAACACTCATCCCATTAGTAAGTAAAGGTTCACCAAATAAAACTTTATTATTTTTATTAAACAATAGTTTTTGTTAAAATTAAGTCATTACAATAAAGACATGTTAAGATGTAAACACTAAGGTTGCTTTCAGCAAACAACAAAAATTTCCAACCTTAACAACATCTATATAACAACTTAACACATTTATATCCAGTCAACGTACTTATATAATTGTAGCGCTCTCCCCGACCTCCAGAGGCCTGGTGGTGACCCCCAGTGTCAGGGAGGGCTGACATTCCTCCTCAGGGTGCAGGTTACTAGGCATGGTGGGTGTTGTTTAAGGTGGAAAAAATGGGTGCCAGTCACTTTTAAAAATGAACAAAGAGGTTATTTTTGTCTTAACAGGAAATGTGAGAGAGAGAGATAGGGCACAGGGCACCCTTAGGCAAATGCAATAGAAAATATGCAGACTCCTTAGACAAAAAGAGCCAGACAGACAGCAACACAGAAAAAAGGGGCCTTTAAGCTGAATTCAGCAATCTGTATTTCGTAGCAATTGTTGTCTCCTATAGCAACAAGCTTGGCTCCCAGCTACCCACTGGATTCCTCGAGCTTTACTTTCAGCTACCTGCTGTACTGCTTCAAGCGCTACTCACAACTACCTACTGTACTTACTGCTTCAAGCTTTACTCACAGCTACCTGCTGTACTCCTTCAAGCTTTACTTACAGCTACCCACTGTACTTTTTGGATGAGTTTTCTCCTGAAGCTTTCCTAGCCACTTCACAGTCCCCGGCTGATCCTCTGGTACTCCTTCAAAACTCCATCCCTTTACACCTGCCTCTGGCAGCAAGAGTGGGTGACCCTCTGGCAACTTCTTCTCCCATGCCTCCCAGCAAGGACCAGGCCCACACTTCTGCTTCTGTTCCACACACGCCCACCCATGCCGCAGCCCGGGTGGAAAAAACCCAGGTCATCTGACCTTCTCCGAATAAATACCCTCTCCCAGCATTCTCAACAGAACACCACCAACAAGAATGATGAGAGAAGGAGGTGTCCTGTAAGTTCATCCAGCCCTAATGCAGCCACCTCGTCCAAAGACAGGTAAGTTGAATATATTACCATTTTAGTTCTTGAATTCTGTGGAAATACATCCATCAAAATACTAGCATTATTTTTAGAATACTGGAAATAGAAGACACAGAAGACAGTGTGGCTTATTTATTAAATAAGTAGAGCATGCTCACTTTGTAACATTTTTTACTTAGCTTAGTATATGCGGGGAAGCTGTGCTGACTTCAACCACCCCATTGTTCGCAAGCTAAAGCCCATTTTTTTTTCCTTCCACATGGTTGAGTATTCTTTGCAAAGTGAATGTTCTCTACTATTTTAGTAAAAAATCTCAATTGTCTTGGACAGCTGAGATGGAAGTGTTTCATTATATTAGTGTCAGCAGAAGAGTAATTGGGACCAGGATCATCCAGTAATGATGGGAAAGGCTGGGGGTCACTCCATTGTCTGGATCAATTATGATGATGGGTCCTTCTTCAGATGTGGTTTTTGGTAAAGAAGCACTGGTGTAAGGATAGACAGTGCTTCCTACAGTGCTTATTGAAAAAAGGTGTGTATTTGCACTGCTGATGTTCCTTCTGTTGACGAAACTTCCTCCACATGTCATTGTTTGTTCAGGGATATTTGAAATAAACAAAAAAACTGCCTGGATCAACCGAAACTAAACAATAAGGATACAGAGTAAGTTTAGCGAGTATGTAAATAACCTTCACCCATACGATACTCCTAGGATGCAGTTCTGGTAACCCTAAGACATACAAAAAAGACTAAGAGAATTTAGTTCTCTTAAGAGGGCCAAAACAGAACACTTATGGTTAGTACAAAACTAGCTTTATTAATACAAAGAATACCACAGCAAACTAAATTTAACAAAAATGAGGCACAGATAAATGACTGACATAGACTATTTAAAAAATGAGACAACGTTGTCACATTGTTAAAAACATAGGAAACCGCGGCAACACATTCCAGACATGCACACCAGACACCAACATAACCCCTAGCATACACTAGTTAGAAAAAAGGCTAATTGGATTTAGAAAAGGCCTGGAGATTCCTAGTCTGTACAATTCACAGTATATGAGCTCCAAATGTTTAAGTCCATTAAATATGAGCCCTATAGGTTAGGTACTGGTTAACAGGTGGGTGACTTGAGTGTACTGGTCCTGTTTGCATGAGCGTAACCATACAGCGAGGTCTTTTTGGTCAGAACACAGATCGTCAGCATAGGTGGATAATCAGGCAATGTAGCTTGACTACAGATGTTCATAAACAACGGATAAGAGAGGCAAGAGAGGCAAGCATAGCAATGAACTATTCAAATTAAATGTCAGTAGGGGGAGTGCTGTAATGAGTTAAGCAGGCATCCATATAATGGCTTCTAATTAGGATGTGGATACTCTCACCAACTGTATAGGGTCCACTGTCTTCCTGCAGCGTAACTCTACCCCTGAGTGGATGGATGGATAATGGCTAAGAACCCCGCTCCGCATTAGCCAGCAACAATAATATTCGACCGGGATATTCAACCAGAGCGGGAAACCCCTCAAGGAGTGTTTGCTGCCTCCATATGTTTTGATGTAGATCCGGAAAGAAAAAACAAGCTGTCAACTGTTTGTTCCGTGCTGACACTCAAGTCAAGGAGCGCGCGGCTTCCAGAGATGTGCTGACAGTACACACCGTTGACGCGTTTCACCAGCCAATAGACGCTGGTTTCTTCAGAGCAGGGAGGAGTCTGGGAAGTAAGTTTAAATAGACAATTTAAGGTGTAATTCCTAACAAATACCACTAGATGTCATCCGAAACACTTCTCACTTCAAACATTCAGCAAAGATACTCGGAAAGTGCACTGGCTTATTAAAATCAGAGGAAAGAGATTGTAAATAACGACAGAGGTGGAGAAAAAATCAAACAGTTTCATTAAGGGTCTTGCTGTTAATAAGGCAAAAATAAGGGATATAAACAATAATAATATGTCAATATTTCAAACAGCAAGATTTTTATACACCACAAGAATGCACATATAATAGACAGATAAGGGAAGAATAGGACCCGATAGAAGAACAATAAATTAGCCCAGTTTTCACTTTTGCAAAAAAGGCTG
Source organism: Aquarana catesbeiana (assembly GCF_042186555.1). NCBI lineage: Eukaryota > Metazoa > Chordata > Amphibia > Anura > Ranidae > Aquarana > Aquarana catesbeiana. Next base: position 31,376,266 of record NC_133329.1, read on the forward strand.
TAAACTAAATTCGGTGTTTAACCCTTTAGGTACTAGAGATTCCAAATAGTACGTTCACATCTTCTCTTTCTGGAGAAGGATGGTGTCAAAATCTCCCCTTGTAGGGGGCATATTTAAAACATAGATGCCCTTTACTAGCAGGCCTTTTTGATCACCATTATGGAATTTAGCAAAGTGAATGGGGATCAGACGATCATCGTCCCTTTTCTTAATACTACCGATGTGCTCGCCAATCCTAATGCGGAGTTGGCGTTTGGTCTTGCCTATGTAGATTTTATTGCAGGGGCAGGTAAGCATATAGATAACCCATGTAGTTGAACAGTTAATAAACTGTTTGATTTTATAAGTTTTACCTCTGCATGGATTGGTGAACACATCGGTTTGGTGTATATACTTACAAATGCTACAGTGTGCACAGGCGTGCATACCTGGGGGAGGTTTAGATCTAGTAAGCCAGTTCTCACTTGTGGTTCGCGTATATTTGGAATGGACTAGAAACATCAGCCAGATTACATACTCTTCTAGCAGTTAGTAGGGGTTTTGGACTAACAATAGTGGCAGTTAGCGGAGCAGATCTCACGATATGCCAGTGTCTATTAAGGATCTGATAGACTTCAGTCCATTGGGAACCAAATCTGGTAATAATCCTAGGGAAATCCTGCTCAGGATTCAGCTGCTGTGTGGGTTTTTTCTGTATGGGAAGGAGATCTTCGCGTTTCTTCTTGTTTTTAGCTTTTTTAAGGGAGTTGTGGGAGTAGCCTCTCTGTCTGAATCGCTGATACATATCACATGCTTCTTTTTGGAAGTGCTCCTCTTCAGAGCAGTTCCGCCTTATCCTCAGGAACTGTCCTGTAGGTATCCCCTTAATAAGGGATTTAGGATGGTGGCTCTGTGCTAAAAGAAGAGTATTTGCTGCTGTCTTTTTGCAAAAGGTACTAGTAGTAATCCTGTCTCCTGATCTACTAATTTGCAGATCAAGAAATGAGAGTGTGTCAGCATGGTAGGAGCAGGTCAGTCGTATATTCCTATTGTTGTTATTTAATTGAGACATAAAGTCCACAAGTTGTTCAACTGACCCCACCCATACCATGAGGATGTCATCGATGTACCTCAGCCACATCCGACAGTGGCACATCGAGGACTTGTAAACAACCTCCTTCTCCCATAGGCCGATGTGGAGGCATGCATAGGAGGGAGCCCAAGGAGCACCCATGCTAGTACCTCTCACCTGTTGATAATATTTTCCCAAAAATTGAAAAAAATTGTTATTCACTGCCACCAACATAAATTTGAGTAACTCAATAATAAATTCATTATGGGCACCCAAGAGAGGGAAATGATCGTCCAGAAAGGACTTGGTGGCAGTGATACCCCACTGGTGAGGAATCGATGTATAGAGACTTTCCACATCGATCACCACAAGTAGGGCATCAGTAGGAAGGGAAAACTTCAGAAGTTTGGACAATACATCTCTGCTATCACAAACAAATGATGGCAAAGTACTCACAAGCTCTTTAATCATTGAGTCTACATACTTGCCAGTTTTCTCCAATGGGCCATTAATGGTAGAAACAATTGGCCTACCTGGGAGGCGTGTTAGAGATTTATGTAATTTAGGTATTATATAAAAAGTTGGGATGGTGATATCCTCGGCTCTAAGAAAGAGGTACTCTTTCTTAGTATGGAGGCCTGCTTCCATACCCAGCTTGAGTTTGGTGTTCAAGATGTTAACCAAGGTGGGAAATGGAGACTGAGTGAGTTTTTTATAACTAGAATTATCACCAAGCAACCTCAGAGTTTCTTCCTCATAACGTTTCTCACTTAATAAGACCACATTGCCCCCTTTGTCACTTCTTTTAATAACCAGATTGGGTGCCTCTTGTAGTTCACGTAGGGGCTTTTCTTTTCGGCATTGGTTAGGTTATTAGGGCCAATCCAGTCCCAATTTACTCGCCCCAGGTCCTGTTTGACCTGGTCTAAAAAGACTTGGAGCCATTTGTATTTAGATAAAGTTGGCATTTTAATAGATCTAATCCTGAGATTGGATTTTCTTCTAAGTGGATAGTTTATTTCCACTTCAGAATCACTGCCTTCATTTTCATCCATTAGTGATATCAGACTATCAATAGCCTCCCTTTCAGCCTTATCTAAATTCGATTCTGAGATAATTTGGTTATCTGGGCCATCATTTGAAAAGAGCTTTCCTCAAAAAGAGGCTAATGTCTTTGAAAACTTCAAACTCATTCATGGGAGAAGTGGGAGAGAAAGAAAGTCCTAGGCCCAGATAACCAAATTATCTCAGAATCGAATTTAGATAAGGCTGAAAGGGAGGCTATTGATAGTCTGATATCACTAATGGTTGAAAATGAAGGCAGTGATTCTGAAGTGGAAATAAACTATCCACTTAGAAGAAAATCCAATCTCAGGATTAGATCTATTAAAATGCCAACTTTATCTAAATACAAAATGGCTCCAAGTCTTTTAGATCAGGTCAAACAGGACCTGGGACGAGTAAATTGGGACTGGATTGGCCTTAATAACCTAACCAATGCCGAAAGAAAAGCCCCTACGTGAACTACAAGAGGAACCCAATCTGGTTATCAAAAGAAGTGACAAAGGGAGCAATGTGGTCTTATTAAGTGAGAAACTTTATGAGGAAGAAACTCTGAGGTTGCTTGGTGATAATTCTACTTATAAAAAACTCACTCAGTCTCCATTTCCCACCTTGGTTAACATCTTGAACTCCAAACTCAAGCTGGGTATGGAAGCAGGCCTCCTTACTAAGAAAGAGTACCTCTTTCGTAGAGCCGAGGATATCACCATCTTTTTATATAATACCCAAATTACATAAATCTCTAACACGCCCCACAGGTAGGCCAATTGTTTCTGCCATTAATGGCCCCTTATAGAAAACTGGTAATTATGTAGACTCAATGATTAAAGAGCTTGTGAGTACTTTGCCATCATTTGTTTGTGATAGCAGAGATGTATTGTCCAAACTTCTGAAGTTTTCCCTTCCTACTGATGCCCTACTTGTGTGGATCGATGTGGAAAGCCTCTATACATCGATTTCTCACCAGTGGGGTATCACTGCCACCAAGTCCTTTCTGGACGATCATTTCCCTCTTTTGGGTGCCCATAATGAATTTATTATTGAGTTACTCAAATTTATGTTGAATAACAATTTTTTTCAATTTTTGGGCAAATATTATCAACAGGTGAGAGGTACTAGCATGGGCACTCCTTGGGCTCCTTTCTATGCATGCCTCCACCTTGACCTCTGGGAGGAGGAGGCCGTTTACAAGTCCTCAATGTACCTCAGCCACTGTCAGATGTGGCCGAGGTACATCGATGACGTCCTCATGGTATGGGTGGGGTCAGTTGAACAACTTGTGGACTTTATGTCTCAATTAAATAACAACAATAGGAATATACGACTGACCTACTCCTACCATGCTGACACACTCTCATTTCTTGACCTGCAAAGTAGTAGATCAGGAGACAGGATTACTACTAGTACCTTTTGCAAAGAGACAGCAGCGAATACTCTTCTTCTAGCACAGAGCCACCATCCTAAATCCCTTATTAAGGGGATACCTACAGGACAGTTCCTGAGGATAAGGCGGAACCGCTCTGAAGAGGAGCAATTCCAAAAAGAAGCATGTGATATGTATCAGAAATTCAGACAGAGAGGCTACTCCCACAACTCCCTTAAAAAAGCTAAAAACAAGGCACTAATGAAGAAACTTGAAGATCTCCTTACCACACAGAAAAAACCCACACAGCAGCTGAATCCTGAGCAGGATTTTCCTAGGATTATACCAGATTTGGTTCCCAATGGACTGAAGTCTATCAGATCCTTAATAGACACTGGCATATCGTGAGATCTGCTCCACTAACTGCCAATATTGTTAGTCCAAAACCCCTACTAACTGCTAGAAGAGCATATAATCTGGCTGATGTTCTAGTCCATTCCAAATATACGCGAACCACAAGTGAGAACTGGCTTTTTGACTATTGTAATCTTCATGGTTGCCCATTTCCTTCACTGTGACAAAGCGCAGGAGCGCGAAACGTGTCGTCAAGGCAACACTAAACACAGCTTTTGGACCTGTCACCACGTCCCATTATCCATCTTTATTCAGGACTTTACATTTCCTGGCTATCAGTGGTAGCTCAGACAGCTTCATTAGCTTGTCATACTTAGACCGTCCAGCAGAGGGCTCTACATCTCCACAATAGTGACTGAGTACTGGATTGCACAGTGTGAGAAGGTTAGATCAACAGCTGTTTTAATACAGCTACACCGGGCTTTTTCCCTTCCCGAGCCAGTGTCTCAGCTGGTCTGAGGTCACTGGCACTCATGGGACAGATCCCTGCTCCTTTGATCTGCTGTTTGCGGCTGGTGTGTTTTACCCCTCCACACACTGATCTCCATCTGCATGTGAGTGAGCAAGTCCCTGGGGAACACACCCTGACCCAGCAGTAATTCAGTCGGCTTTCTCACCCTCCATTGTGCTCATCCTTCTTTCTCCCTTCTCTCCCATGATTTGGGAGAATGGCTCTGGTTGGAACTCAATATAAGCTCCTGGTTGCTCAGTGGATTTCAGGAGACTATATACAGTAACCCTATTTTTTGCTTGATTATTGTGAACGAACAGGACTGTTTTTATCAGCTGTATTTTTTAATAAACTTTCTTATAATTCAACATAAGTTTTTCATCTGCTGCGGACTGTTTTTAACCCATTGAGCACTGGATTTTTTGTGTGTGTACTGTCTAAACCGTTCCTATCACTTATGGTGCTTTTTCAGCTGCGCTGGGTTTAAACCCCTCTCTATTGATTGATATTCCCCTACTTTTTAATTGCCTTACAGGTGTCCACCATTTATCACTGGTGTAATTTAGTTTTTACCAATTAAAAAGACAACGTTGTCTTACACGTATACAGGTGCCTGACACCAACATTCCATAATTATAACTTGCCTATGCATTAATGGCCATACTACAATATAGAATTACTAGAAATTTAGGCTAAGCATAAGGCAATGAAAACCCATCTGTCATGAACGTTCACTGCAAGAGACATTCCAGGATGATAGCACATCTATACTGTATATCAACAGCAGCTGATAGTGTAGGCCCCTTTCATGCTAGTGGAGTCGGCCAGTGGATCCGCCTGCTCAGTGGGGGGATCTCTCTGCTGATCCCCACTGAGCAGGTAGATGACAGGTCCGTGGCCACTCTGCTTATGCAGGGTGGCCACGGACACAGCCCACTCTCCTCTGACCACCACTCTCCTCTATGGGTGGTCAGATGGAAACGGGCCACCTATTCGTTTCCATCTGACTTTCATCTGATCCACAGATGAAAGTCAGATAGAAATGAATTCACACAAGCTCACCAAAATTGGACAATTAAAATTTGGAAAAAGGTTGCCTGGTCTGATGAGTCTGGATTTTAGATGTGACATTCAGATGGTGGGGTCAGAATTTGGTGTAAACAACATGAAAGCATGGATCCATCCTGCCTTGTATCAACAGTTCAGGCTGGTGGTGTAATGGTGTGGGGGATATTTTCTTGGCACACTTTGGGCCCCTTAGTACCAATTGTGCATCGTTTAAATGCCCCGGCTTACATGAGTATTGTTGCTGACCATGTCCACCCCTTTATGACTACAGTGTACCCATGTTTTGATGGCTACTTCCAGCAGGATAATGCACCATGTCACAAAGCTCCAATCATATCACCGCTGGACAATGAGGTCACTGTACTCCAATGGCCTTCACAGTCACCAGATCTCATCCAATAGAGCATCTTTGGATATGGTGGAATGGGGGATTTGCATCATGGGTGTGCAGCCGACAAATCTGCAGCGACTGCATGATGCTATCATGTCACTATGGAGCAAAATCTCTAAGGAATGTTTCCAACACCTTGTTTAAACTATCCCACCAAGAATTGAGGCAGTTCACTGCTCTCACTATCTACTTCAGGTATCCCCAGTATACACTAACAAAAGGCTGCTGGGAACACTGACATTTATAGGGAAGGGGCTGGACCCTAGGAAAACCCTCATTATTGACCATTGTAAACCACATGACTCCATTTTAGAGACCAGGAAGTGCAATATTGATAATTGGTTACTATAGCAGAAGATTCATTTTTCTTTATCTTGAACTGCTAATGACTTGGATTTGGGTAGAGTTTATGGTTGACCCAAATTTGAATTTGAATTTCTACTCCCAAGCTTGTAATTGAAAGTATTTTTTTTCCATAATGCATTTAATTTGCAAGCCACTTTAAAAAGGACCCTCTCCCCTCCAAACTGATTTTTTTCTTTATTAAAGGTCCCCCATGGCAGTGCTCAGCTCCCCATGCCCTTTTTGACAATGGCTTGTTATTAGCCTTGAATATGGCCACAACTTAGTATCAAGATTTGCTGGACAAATTTCAATAGAATCCTCTGTTAAGTTGAAGTTTCATGGATTTCAAACAGGATTCAATAACCCCCCTGTGAATCTAACCAAGGCAGAATCACCCATCCCTAAATAACAGGATGTATTGGGTGTAAGTGACAGGTCTGGCTTCTTAGTATTGAAAATGAGTGAAAAAATGTTGACCCTATAATTTCATGGACTCACCTCCAGAGGATTGCACCCCAGCCGGGTACCCAGCACGCCGTACCACAGGGGAAGGTCGTGGTGGAAGATGGCAGACAGATTGGCATGATGTACTGAGTATAGTTGACAGGTGTGGCCAGTCGCAACAATGTCCCCAGGGTATCCATCACTTGTATAATTACCATTGATGATGATATATGACATTGGCAACAACTGTATGAAAGCTGATCACACCCAGCTTGTGTATGCCCAAATATACTTTATAATTCGGATAGGACTGCAGAAATAAAACCGAACATAACATGTATCAATGAGGATCCATCTGCTGCAGAAGGCAGTGCAATAACATTACTATCAATCTGAATCTAATGAATGAAATACAACTTGTTCACAATTTACTCCCTATGATTGTACGTTCACAAGCCCAATGGTATGATCTGGGTCATCAGAGTTTACTGTGATGATAAGTCACGGTAATCTCTATTGACAGTAATTAAATAGGACAAGGACAGGGTCTTAAAGAAGAATTTACCTTTCTTCGTCAGGATGTACAGAAAATAAGAGAAAGATTGTCAGTTCTGGAAGGGCGTGTTAAAGAATTAGAGGATATTTCACAGCCATTGCATAAAGATATTAAAGAAGTGATGAAAAAATCATATATCAATGCTCGCAAGTTCTCTTGAAAATCATCTTAGACGTAATAATATTAGGCTGGTGGGTCTCCCAGAGCACTCTGAGGGAGGTAACCCCACAGAATTTGCAGAAACATGGCTTTGGGAGACAATTGGGAAAGAACATCTCTCTAATGTCCTTTTCAATTGAAAGAGCACATCGAGTACCTAGTAGGCCTATACCAGCAGGATCTCCCCCACTGTCACTTCTCATACAATTACTCAACCAACGAGATAGAGATTTTATTCTCAGAAGAGTTAGATTACTGAAGGAAGTTCTTTTTAATGGAACTAAAGTTATGTTATTTCCGGATTTTTCTCCTGATGTGCAAAAAAACAGCGTGTCAAATCAAGATGTAAAAAAAGATTGCAGACCCTGCATTTATCATACTCAATGCTATATCCTGCTAAATAAGGAGTAGAGGCAAATGAGGTTGCACATTTTTTTGATAATCCAAAGGCTACCACTGAATGGCTGGATTTGCAGATGGGGGGTAGTCAGTTTGACTCTTTTGTATTCTTTTTTCTTATGCAGAGCCGGGGGAGAGAGTCCAGTAGGAAAATAAATGTTTTTTTTTTTCCTTTCTTCTTTTTTTTTACTGAATGGATTGGATATGTTTTTTTTCCTGCGGGAAATGTTTGTTTGATAATTTTTGGTATTTGTTTTTTGCTTTGTTTTTTCCTTTTTTTAATTTTTTATTTTACACAAAGGTATATGTCGATTTATTTTAGAGATGTTTTTTAATAACCTCAAATACTTGGTTTCTACTATTAAACAAATGTTACTATGTTTATATTGTGATGTTCCAATATGTAAGACACTTCAAGAGATGGTTATATCGAGGGGGATGTCAATTTTATAGGGGTTTATGTGAGACTGGTACAATTTTTTTTTTTTTTTTTTTTACTTTATTACTACCACAATTATTTTTTCCTTTTCTTTTTTTACTTCTCTTTTTTTTATTATTTTATTATTATTTTTTATTTTTTATATAGATTTCCCAAAGCGCTCGCCAGATAGATAAGATGAAGTTAGAAATTCTCTCGCCACAAGGAGGGGACTTTTTCTCCATTTTTAGTATAGCAAGCTGTTTAAAATAATGCAGGTTTTGGTGTCTTGGAATATTCGGGACAGGCAATGTTTACCACACTGAAACAGCTTTCTCTGTCTATTTTCTGCCTGCAGGAGAGTCATTTAAATATACATGAATTTAATTATTTGAAGCGCATACAATATAGTAGGCAATATCATTCTACTTGTACTACATATTCTAGAGGAGTATCTATATTAAAAGAAAATGAGGTTGATTTCTCCTGCAGACAGTAACAAAGGTCGCTATTTTTTTTTATATTGTGCAATGTACAGAAAATCATATGTGTTAGCTAATATAAATATATACCACCCCCTATTCCTCAGAGGTACTTAACCACCTCAATACAGTGCATTTTCGCCCCCTTCCTGCTCAAGCCATTTTTCAGCTTTCAGCGCTGTCACATTTTGAATGACAATTGCGCGGTCATACAACACTGTACCCAAATGAAATTGTTATCATTTTTTCCCCACACATAGAGTTTTCTTTTGGTGGTATTTGATCACCTCTGCGGTTTTTATTTTTTGCGCTATAAACAAAAGAAGAGTGACAAGTTTACAAAAAAAACACAATAATTTTTACCTTTTGTGATAATAAATATCCAATTTTTTTTTCTTTAACCACTTGACAACTGGGCACTTAAACCCCCTTAATAACCAGACCAATTTTCAGCTTTTGGTGCTCTCACATTTTGAATGACAATTACTCAGCCATGCAACACTGTATCTATATGAAATTTTTGTCCTTTTTTTCACACAAATGGAGCTTTCTTTTGGTGGTATTTAATCACCGCTGGGTTCTTTATTTTTTGCGCCGTAAAAGAAAAAAGACCGAAAAATCTGTAAAAAAATGCATTTTTCTTCATTTCTGTTATAATATTTTGCAAATTAGTAATTTTTCTTCATATATTTTGGCCAAAATTTATACCGCTACATATCTTTGGTAAAATTAACCCAAATCGGTGGATATTATTTGGTCTTTGTGAAAGTTATAGAGTCCAAAAGCTATGGTGCGAATATCTGAAAATTGATCACACCTGAAGTACTGACGGCCTATCTAATTTCTTGAGACCCTAACATGCCAGAAAAGTACAAATACCCCCCAAATGATACCTTTTTGGAAAGAAGACATTCCAAGGTATTTAGAAAGATGCATGGTGAGATTTTTGAAGTTGTCATTTTTTCCCACAATTCTTTGCAAAATCAAGGGTTTTTTTTTACTTTTTTTTTTTCCACAAAATTGTCATATTAGCAGGTTATTTCTCACACACCACATATGCATACCACAAATTACACCCCAAAACACATTCTGCTATTACTCCCGAGTACGGCGATACCACATGTGTGAGACTTTTACACAGCGTGGCCACATACAGAGGCCCAACATGCAGGGGAGCACCTTCAGGCGTTCTGGAGCACCCAGGCCAATTCTGACATTTCTCTCCTACATGTAAAAATCATCATTTATTAGCTAGAAAATTACATAGAACCCCAAAACATTATATATGTTTTTTTAGCAAAGACCCTAGAGAATACAATGGCGGTCGTTGCAACTTTTTATCTCGCACGGTATTTGCGCAGCAATTTTTTTAACGCGTTTTTTTTGGGAAAAAAACAGTTTTGTGCTTTACAAAAACCAAAACAGTAAAGTTAGCCTAATGTTTTTGCATAATGTGAAAGATGAAGTTATACTGAGTAAATAGATACCCAACATGTCACCTTTCAAAATTGCACGCGCTCGTGGAATGGCGCCAAACTTTGCTACTCAAAAATCCCCATAGGCGACGCTTTAAAATTTTTTACTGGTTACATGTTTTGAGTTACAGAGGAGGTCTAGGGCCAAAATTATTACTCTCGCTCTACCGATCGCAGCGATACCTCACATGTGTGGTTTGAACACGGTTTTCATATGTGGGCGGGACTTACGTATGCGTTCGCTTCTGCATGCGAGCATGCAGGGACAGGGGCGCTTTAAAATTTTTTTTTTTTTTTATTGTTCATTTTACTTTATTTATTTTAGTTTGATGCTTTTTTCCAAAAAAAAAATTTTGACCACTTTTATTCCTATTACAAGGAATATAAACATCCTTGTAATAGGAATATGGCATGACAGGTCCTCTTTACAGTGAGATATGGGGTCAATAAGACCCCACATCTCACCTCTAGGCTGGGAAGCCTGAAATAAAAAAAAAAAAAAAAAAAAAAACGATCCTGGCTTCGATCGTAGCGGTGAGTCGGTAGAAGCGCGGGAGGGGGGGACATCCCCTCTCGCCTCCCGTAAGAACGATCAAGCAGTGGAACAGCTGCTATGATCATTCTCATGGTGTAGGGAATCGCCGGCTGAAAAAGCCGATATCTGAATGATGCCTGTAGCTGCACCCATCATTCAGATATCTCCGCACAAAGTCAAGGACGTTGTATGACGGCCGGTGGGCGGGAAGTGGTTAAAACGCATTTTTTTTTTTAACACAAAGTTGTCCATTTATACAATATTTCTACCACATAACATGTACATACCAAAAATGACACCCCAAAATAGATTCCCCTGCTCCTCCTGAGTACGGCGATACCACATGTGTGAGATTTCCACAGCCTGGCCACATACAGAGGCCGAGTACAGCTGAGCATGGCTCGGTATGGCGGGGTATTGCGGAGTATGGCGGGGTATTGCAGAGTATGGCGGAGTATGGCGGAGTATGGCGGAGTATGGCGGGGTATTGCAGAGTATGGCGGAGTATGGCGGAGTATGGCGGGGTATTGCGGAGTATGGCGGGGTATTGCAGGGTATGGCAGAGTATGGCAGAGTATGGCAGAGTATGGCGGGGTATTGCGGAGTATGGCGGGGTATTGCGGAGTATGGCGGGGTATGGCGGGGCATGGCAGAGTATGGCGGGGGCATGGCAGAGTATGGCGGGGGCATTGCAGGGTATGGCGGGGGCATTGCAGAGTATTGCGGGGGAATTGCAGAGTATTGCACAGCATTGCAGAGTATTGTGGGGGCATTGCAGAGTATGGCGGGGGCATTGCAGAGTATTGTGGGGGCATTGCAGAGTATTGTGGGGGTATTGCAGAGTACTGCACAGCATTGCAGAGTATTGTGGGGGTATTGCAGAGTATTGTGGGGGTATTGCAGAGTATTGTGGGGGTATTGCAGAGTACTGCACAGCATTGCAGAGTATTGTGGGGGTATTGCAGAGTATTGTGGGGGTATTGCAGAGTATTGTGGGGGTATTGCAGAGTACTGCACAGCATTGCAGAGTATTGTGGGGGTATTGCAGAGTATTGCACAGCATTGCAGAGTATTGTGGGGGTATTGCAGAGTATTGCACAGAATTGCAGAGTATTGTGGGGGTGTTGCAGAGTATTGTGGGGGTGTTGCAGAGTATTGTGGGGGTGTTGCAGAGTATTGCACAGCATTGCAGAGTATTGTGGGGGTATTGCAGAGTATTGTGGGGGTGTTGCAGAGTATTGCACAGCATTGCATAGTAGTGAGGGATGGCTGAGCATGGATGGATGGATGCCTGGATGTCTCTGTGCAGTGCTATGGGCACTACACATACAGCCCACAGCGCTGCAGACATCCATCCATCCCCCTCCCCGCTCACTGTGTACCGATCGGTACACAGGCGGGGAGGAGAGGGGGAGGAGAGGAACCGGCGTCATCAGATGACGCCGGTCTGTTTACATGTGACGGCGCGATCACATGGTAAACGGCCGGACCCGGCGGTCACGGATGTGTTCGGGTGCGCGCCCCAGGGGGCGCGCGAGAGGGGAATTCTGGGAGGACGTCATAGTACGCCCTCCCAGAGTTATCCAACCGCCCTGCAGCCGTCATTCGGCTATGGGCCGGTTGGTAAGTGGTTAAAACAAATTTTTTCTCAGTTTAGGCCGATATGTATTCTTGTACATATTTTTGGTAAAAAAATCGCAATAAGCGTATATAGATTGGTTTGCGCAAAAGTTATAGCGTCTACAAAATAGGGGATAGATTTTTAACATTTTAATTTTTTAAAATTTTTTTACTAGTAATGGCGGCGATCTGCGTTTTTTTTCGTGACTGTGATATTGCGGCGGACATATCGGACACTTTAGACACATATTTGGGACCATTCCCATTTATACAGCGATCAGTGCTATAAAAATGCATTGATTACTGTATAAATGTGACTGGCAGGGAAGGGGTTAACACTAGGTGGTGATCGAGGGGTTAACTGTGTTTGCTAGGGAGTGATTCTAACTGTAGGGGGTGGGGACTCACTAGGGAAGGAGACCGATCGGTGTTCCTCTGTACTGGGAACATACCATTGGTCTCCTCTCCTCTGACAGGACTGTGGATCTGTGTGTTTACACACACAGATCCACGGTCCTGCTGTGTTACCGGTAATCGCGGGTGCCTGGCGGACATCGCGGCCGCCGGGCACGCGCACCGGGTGCTTAGTGACACGGCGGGCGCGCGCGATTGCCGTCGGCGGCGTGCGCGGGCCCCCTGGTGGCCTGGGAAAGCTAGGCCGTCATATGACGCCCGCCCGCCACGAGAGCTGCTCCGCCTGGCCGTCAATTGACGGCCGGCGGTCAGCAAGCAGTTAAAGAATTATTGAATTTTACTTCTGATAAAACTGATATCCCTTGGTTAATAGTAGGAGATTTTAATAACTATCTCGACCCTTCCTTGGATAGATTTGGCTTGGCTGCCACACTGATGGCTCTAGTATGTACCTGTTTTGCTGGCTATATCCAGGAGATTGGCCTCTTGGATGTCTGTAGAATGCTAGATTCTAATGAAAGAGTCTTTTCTTGTTTCTCTAGCACCCATGGGACCCTATCTAGAATAGATTTTGCATTAGTCACCTCTACGATGTTACCTGTGATATCTGAGGTGACCTATGCAGCTAGAGGATTGTCTGATCACTCCCTGTTGGTTCTTAAGATGGCTTTAAATTTAACTCAGACCCGCACTGGATGGAAAATTAACCCTTATTGGTTTGATCTTTTTCCCTCAAAACAGAAAATAATGCATGATGTTTCAACTTATAGTACTGATAGGCCCTCTATATCTTCAGGGATTTATTGTGATTCTTTAAAAAACCTATATGAGAGGTTTATGTATCTCTCAAATCTCAAGGATTAAAACAAGGTCTAAGGCTTGGGAAAATTTAGTGACTGAAGGAGGTTTTTAAGGCCAAACTTCAATATATAGTGAACCCTACCACAGAAACACAACAGGAGTGGATACAAAAACAACAGATTTATGATGAAGTTTCCTTAAAAAAAAGCAGAACAGAAATGTTTTTTTCCTTCAGCAACCTTATTTTGAGGATGGGGAAAACACAGGCCACCTTTTGACAGCAATAGTTAAAGCTCAGAAACCTATGACACAAGTAGTAGAATTACAAATTTCACCAACTGAAACTGCACAAATTACTTTGAAGGTCTCAGCAGTGTTTTTTGATTTTTACAAAAACTTGTATAGTAGTAAAGTATCTTATAAGGAAACTGAACTGCAATTAAAGATCTACTTCAGGGAAAATGGCGCTGTTCAAATAATTCATTATATGTGAATCCACTACACTACTTGAATATTACCAACTCTCCATATAAAGTGAATGGTGCTTCAAATAAATATGTATAAGACAAAAATTAAAGAAAAAAAAATTATATATATATATATATATATATATATATATATATATATATATATATATATAGGTGTAGAGAAAAAATAGATACATGAAAAACATTAATCTATTTATATGACGGTGATAATACAGCACGTCACAAATGATAAAGTGTTGCGTGCTTAATAATGCGTGACTCTGTTGCTGAGAAATTATGTATCTGCGTGTGAGCTGGAATAAACATATTTAAAAAATCAATAATTCCAAAACACATTTCCTGATTCTAAACACAATCAAAAAATAAATAAATAATAAATTGACAGATGCTAATATCAAAGTGATAAGTCCCAACAAATGTATGTAATCTCTATGTGTATACGACTATACACTATTGAATAACAGTCTGTGAGCAGTGATCTGTGCACAAATTCAAAACAAAGGTGACTCTCCAGTGCTCCCTGCTTTCCTCCGCATCACCCACTTGTGCCTGCACTCACCAGAGCGCTTCACCCCTGCAGGGGTAACAGGCGTAATAGCTGCATTCCAATGGCGGTGTCCCCATTTGACAGGTTATCCCTCAGTTTGGCACAGCTGCATTCCACCTCTCAAAGGTATTTCTAGGAATCCCCAAGGACGGGCGTCTGCTTCTATGGGTCAGTGCCTGAGAAAGTATGAAATCCAGAGACAACCAGTCAACAGGAGTGGATACAAAAACAACAGATTTGTGCTGAAGTTCCCTGAAAAAAAGCAGAACAGAAAAGTTTTTTCCTTCAGCAACCTTATTTTGAGGATGGGGAAAACACAGGCCACCTTTTGGCAGCAATAGTTAAAGCTCAGAAACCTATGACACAAGTAGTAGAATTACAAATTTCACCAACTGAAACTGCACAAACTACTTTGGAGGTCTCAGCAGTGTTTTTTAATTTTTACAAAAACTTGTATAGTGGTAAAGTATCTTATGAGGAAACTGAACTGCAAGTATTTCTTAATTCTTTTACATTAACAGAATTGTCGGTGGCTGACAGAGAGATGTTGGATCAGCCTTTCACATTAGAGGAGCTCCAGTTTGCCATTGCCAGCTTACCTAATAATAAAGCCCCAGGTGGAGATGGGCTACCAGGGAAGTCTATAAGGTTCTATGGAGCTGATTTGTTGCCTGAATTATTGGAGGTATTTAATACAGCAATGAAATGTGGTCATCTCCTACCCTCTATGAATGAAGCAATTATAGTTTTGTTAAAACCAGATAAAACTCAGAATAACCCTGAATCATACCACCCACTTACATTGGATGTGTTAGTTATTGGCAAGTTATTGGCAAAGGTGTTAGCCACTAGATTAATTAAATTAATATCCCAGATAGTGCATATACAGTGATGTGAAAAAGTATTTGCCCCCTTCCTGATTTTTTATTTTTTTGCATATTCATCCCACTTAAATTACTCAGATCATCAAACAAATTGTATTATTACACAAAGATAACCCGCGTAAATACAAAATGCAGTTTTTAAATGATGGTTTCATTTATTAAGGCAAAAAAGCTGTCCAAACCTGCCTGGCTTTATGTGAAAAAGTAATTGCCCCCTAAACCCCCTAAAAATAACTGGTTGTGCCACCCTTATGCCGCGTACACACGGTCGGACTTTCCGGCATACTTGGTCCGGCGGACCAGAGTGTGCCGGACAATCCGCCCGTGTGTAGGCGCCGGCGGACTTTTCCGGCGGACTTTTTCCCAAAAGCCCGCCGGACCTAGATTTGAAGAAAGTTCTAAATCTTTCCGCCGGACTCAGTTTCGGGCGGAAAGTCCGCTCGTGTGTGTGCTGGTCCGACGGAAAGCCCGCTCGTGTGTATGCTGGTCCGACGGACCAGATACGACACGAGGGCAGGGTATTGCATCTCACGCTCGCTGCAATAGGAAAAACACATTTTCCTATTGCGGCGAGCGCGGGGCATGCCAGGCCCTTAGGTCTGGTATGGATTATAAAGGGAAGCCCCTACGCCGAAAAAACGGCGTGGGGTCCCCCCTAAAATCCATACCAGACCCCGATCCGAGCACGCAGCCTGGCCGGTCAGGAAAGGGAGTGGGGACGAGCGAGCGCCCCCCCCCCCTCCTGAACCGTACCAGGCCGCATGCCCTCAACATGGGGGGTGGGTGCTTTGGGGGAGGGGGGCGCCCGCGGGGCCCCCCCACCCCAAAGCACCTTGTCCCCATGTTGATGAGGACAAGGGCCTCTTCCCGACAACCCTGGCCGTTGGTTGTCGGGGTCTGCGGGCGGGGGGCTTATCGGAATCTGGGAGCCCCCTTTAATAAGGGGGCCCCCAGATCCCGGCCCCCCACCCTATGTGAATGAGTATGGGGTACATGGTACCCCTACCCATTCACCTAGGGAAAAAGTGTAAGTAATAAAACACACTACACAGGTTTTTAAAATATTTTATTAAACAGCTCCGGGGGGGGGGGGATCTTCCTCCGGCTTCGGGGGTCTTCTTCTGGCTTCGGGGGTCCCTCCGCTTCATCTTCTCCCAGCGTCCGGTTGGTTCTTCTCCCGGTGTTCCAGTTCTTCGGCCGGCTCCTCTGCTGTCTTCAGGTAGCTCTCTAGCCAGCAGAGGTCCGGGCTTCTGGGCTTCTGTGCTTCTTCTCTTCTCTTCTCTTCTCCAGATGTTGACACGACGCTCTCTCTGGCTGGACTGCTCTCCGAGGGCTGCGTTGTGACTTATATAGGCGGAGACCCCGCCCCCTTTTGATGTCACAGTCCCTGGGCATGCTGGGACTGTGACGTTTTAGGGGGCGTGGTCAACATCACCCAGTGACCACGCCCCCTAAAACGTCACAGTCCCAGCATGCCCAGGGACTGTGACATCAAAAGGGGGCGGGGTCTCCGCCTATATAAGTCACAACGCAGCCCTCGGAGAGCAGTCCAGCCAGAGAGAGCGTCGTGTCAACATCTGGAGAAGAGAAGAGAAGAGAAGAGAAGAGAAGAGAAGAGAAGAGAAGAGAAGAGAAGAGAAGAGAAGAGAAGAGAAGAGAAGAGAAGAGAAGAAGCCCAGAAGCCCAGAAGTCCGGACCTCTGCTGGCTAGAGAGCTACCTGAAGACAGCAGAGGAGCCGGCCGAAGAACTGGAACACCGGGAGAAGAACCAACCGGACGCTGGGAGAAGATGAAGCGGAGGGACCCCCGAAGCCGGAAGAAGACCCCCGAAGCCGGAGGAAGATCCCCCCCCGGAGCTGTTTAATAAAATATTTTAAAAACCTGTGTAGTGTGTTTTATTACTTACACTTTTTCCCTAGGTGAATGGGTAGGGGTACCATGTACCCCATACTCATTCACATAGGGTGGGGGGCCGGGATCTGGGGGCCCCCTTATTAAAGGGGGCTCCCAGATTCCGATAAGCCCCCCGCCCGCAGACCCCGACAACCAACGGCCAGGGTTGTCGGGAAGAGGCCCTTGTCCTCATCAACATGGGGACAAGGTGCTTTGGGGTGGGGGGGGCCCTGCGGGTGCCCCCCTCCCCCAAAGCACCCACCCCCCATGTTGAGGGCATGCGGCCTGGTACGGTTCAGGAGGGGGGGCGCTCGCTCGTCCCCACCCCCTTTCCTGACCGGCCAGGCTGCGTGCTCGGATCGGGGTCTGGTATGGATTTTAGGGGGGACCCCACGCCTTTTTTTCGGCGTAGGGGCTTCCCTTTATAATCCATACCAGACCTAAGGGCCTGGTATGCCTCGCAACGGGGCTCGCAAGGTGTCAATCTCGCCGATAAAAGCGGCAAGATTGACATCCTTTGCTAGTCCCGTCGCACCTGAGTCACGTTCAAAATGAACGGACTTGTCCGTGTGTGGGCAAGTCCGTTCATTCTGAAAGTCCGCCGGAACTCCGGCGAAAGTCCGTCGGAAAGACGGGCGGACCTAGCCCGCCGGAAAGTCCCGGCGTGTGTGGGCAAGTCCGTCCGTTTTAAAGTCCGGCGCACCTGGCGGACAAAGTCCGTCGGAAAGTGTGCCGGACCAAGTAGGATAGAAAGTCCGACCATGTGTACGCGGCATTAGGGGCAACAACTGCAATCAAACATTTGCGATAACTGGCAATGAGTCTTTCGCATCGATGTGGAGCAATTTTGTCCCACTCATCTTTGCAGAATTGTTTTAATCCGGCCACATTGGAGGGTTTTCCAGCATGAACGGCCTGTGTAAGGTCATGATACAGCATCTCAATTAGATTTAAGTCCGGGCTTTGACTAGGCCACTCCAAAACCTAAATTTTGCTTTGTTTGAACCCTTTATGAGCTGGACTTGCTGTTGTGCTTCGGATCATTGTCCTGCTGCATAACCCAAGTGCACTTGAGCTTGAGGTCATGAACTGATGGCTGGACATTCTCCTTTAGGATTTTCTGGTAGAGCTCAGAATTCATGGTTCCATCAATTATGGTAAGTCGTCCAGGTCCTGAAGTTGCAAAGCAGCCCCAGACCATCACACTACCATCACCATGTCTGACTGTTGGTATGATGTTCTTGTTATGAAATGCTGTATTCGTTTTATCCCAGATGTAATGGGACGCACACCTTCCGAAAAGTTACATTTTTATCTCCTCAGTCCACAGAATATTTGCCTAAAACTCTTGGGGATAATCAAGATGTTTTTTGGTAAATGTGAGATGAGCCTTCGTGTTCTTTTTGGTCAGCAGTGGCTTTGGCCTTGGAGCTCTCCTATTGATACCATTTTTGCCCAGTCTCTTTCTTATTGTTGAATCATGAACACTGATCTTACCTGAGGCAAGTGAGGCCTGCAGTTCTTTAGATGTTGTTCTGGGTTCTTTTTTGACCTCCTGGATGAGTCGTTGTCATGCTCTTGGAGTGATATTTGTAGGCCGGCCACTCCTGGGAAGGTTCACCACTGTTCCAATTTATCTCCATTTGTGGATAATGGCTCTCCCCATGGTTCACTGGAGTTCCAACGCCTTAGAAATGGCTTTGAAACCCTTCCTAGAACGATACATGTACATTAATTTGTTTCTAATCTGTTCTTGAATTTGTTTAGATTGTGGCATGATGTGTGGCTTTTTGTGATCTGTTAGCATGCTTCACTTTGTCAGACAGCTTCTATGTGATTTCTTGATTCAGGTCTGGCAGTAATCAGGCCTGGGTGTGGCAAGTGAAATTTAACTCAGAAAAATTGTGGTTAATCACAGTTTTTCATGATTCAGCATGGGAGGGGGCAATTACTTTTCACATAGAGCCAGGCAGGTTTGAACAGCTTTTTTACCTTAATAAATGAAATAATAATTTAAAAACTGCAACTTGGATTTACTTGGGTTATCTTTGGGTAATATTAACATTAGTTTGATGATCTGAATCATTTAAGTGTGAGAAATATGCAAAAAAAAAAAAATCAGGAAGGGGGCAAATACTTTTTCACATTACTGTAGATCATTCTGGTTTCATTCCAAATAGATCTACTGCAGTGAATTTAGGGCGCCTATTTCTTAATTTGCAAGTCTCATCTGAAAACTTGGGTAATAGCGCTATATTGTCGCTGGATGCAGCAAAAACGTTTTATGGCATAGTTTACAAAAATTTGATTTTGGATCCCAGTTTATGAGATGGATACAACTCCTTTACGCTGCCCCAGTGGCACGGGTGCAGGTAAATGGGTATATATCATAGCCTTTCTCACTGCAAAGAAGAACAAGACAAGGATGTCCATTATCACCTTTACTTTTTGCTTTAGCTCTGGAACCGTTAGCTGCATCTGTTCGTCAATCCTTTAATATTGTTGGATTTCGTAGATCTTTAGGAGAGGATAAAATTGCTTTATATGCTGACGATACATTGTTATTTTTCGGAGATAGATCATCTTCTTTAAAGGCATTGATGTCTTTAATTAATATGTATGGCTCTTTCTCAGGATTTAAAATTAATTGGGATACGTCGGTTCTTTTACCTGTAGACCCCTTGGTGACCAACCTGCCAACATCTGCCTCCCAGATAGGTGTGTTTTCTGTATTTAAATATTTAGGTGCACAAGTTACATCACAAGTGAATACATATGTGGAGTGGAGTTTAAGCCCACTATTTAAACGGTTTAAGCAAGTGGGGAAAATTTGGAGTAAATTGCCTTTAACAAAAATAGGTAGAGTCAATCTGATATGGATGCCACAGCTATTATATTTGTTGCATAATTGCCTAGTATGGCTCCCTCTGAAATGTTTTAAACAAATAGACACTCTTTTTAGAGATCTTATTTGGAAATATAAACACCTTCGGAATAGATTGAAAATATTACAGTTGCCTAAAGATGAAGGAGGCTTGGCTGTACCTAATGCCAGATTGTATTATCTGGCACCCCAACTTCAGCAATTATACGGTTGGAATGTTAAAGATTGTGAGGATCCCATACAGCAAATTATATTATTCCAATTGCCTATAAATTCACTGGTACAGCTTATAGTAGCCCATTATTTTTATAGCAAGCGTAGTTATCCCACATTTAATTTAATACATAAGATTTGGACAACTATTCAAAAAGGTACCCAATGTGAGGGATATACTCAATATATGCCTATATGGAATTATTTGCAATTACCTGAGGTGGCAAAGCTTGAAAACTTTGATCTATGAAAGAAGGCTGGCATTCAGCTTCTTTTTCAACTTTTAATAATGAGGGTTTGCATCCATTTGATAAGTTGGCAGATAATTACCATTTGCCTAATAAATAGTTTTTTCAATATTTACAGCATAGCCAAGCAAGGACTTTCCTGTTAAAATATAATCCTTCATCAATTTTAGCCAGTTGGCAGTAACTGTAAAAAACTCTAAACAGGGAATTATAGGGAGAATATACTCTTCTCTACAAACGACAGTTGGAACTAACCCACAAGAAGGTAGTTTTGGGCAGTGGTGTAGAGACTTAGAGACACTTAGTGATGAGGAGTGGGAACAAGCTTTGAAGAATTTATTTGAGGTATCCCTATTCTCCTCACAATGTTTTACTCGGTTATTTATCATTCACAGAATCCATTATACTCCATCAAAGCTACTGTATATTCCTGGGGAAAAACAGATACATCAAATTGTCCAAGGTGTATCACTAACACAGGTACACTTATGCCGCGTACACACGATCGGGATTTTGGTCAGAAAAAAGATATGATGGCTTTTCCAACGGGATTCTGCTCAAACTTGCCTTGTATATACATGGTCACACAAAAGTTCGCTGAACTTTCGACCGTCAAGAATGCAGTGACATACAACACTACGACGAGCCGAGAAAATGAAGTTCAATACTTCTGAGCATGCGTCGAATTGTTTCCAAGCATGCCTAGGAATTTTGCGCGTCGGAATTGCTACAGACGATCGCATTTTCGGTTAGGAACTTTTTCCGACCGAAAAATTGAGAACATGCTCTCAACCTGGCTGGAATTCGGCCAGCAAAAGTCCAATGGAGCATACACACGGTCGCATTTTACAACCAAAAGCTCTCATCAGTCTTTTGCTGGCCGAATTTCTGATCGTGCGTATGGGGCATTTTACATATGTTGTGGCGATGTCCTAAATTGCATTGTTATTTGGAGGGTGTATTTGATACCCTAAACTCCTTAAGCTCTACACAGGTTAATTTTGATCCAAAAATAGTATTGTTACGGATTATACCAGAAGATACTCTCCCAGCTGAAATGCATGTGGTGTGGTTGAGAGGTAGGTTGGCATGGCTGCGCAATTCGCCGTAGCTGTACGCCGTAGCTGTACTCCTTTAAGACGTCACAGCAGGCGCATGTGCCGCCGGAGGCACGCTATTCAGCACTGTGCTACTTTAACTGACATTTGCCCAGTCACACAAAATAAAATTAATATAATTTTTTCAGAGCTTTCTTTTGGTGGTATTTGATCACCGATGGGTTTTTTTTATTTTTTATTATATAAATGAAAAAAAATACCAAAAATCTAGAAAAAAATATGTTTTGCAAATTTTTCAAACAAATAATCTTTCTTAACATCTAGCAACATCTAGTCTGCTACATTTCCTTGATAAAAATAACCCAAATCACTGTCATCCTATCAGTTCTTGAGGCCCTACAATGCCAGGACAGTACGAATATCCCCCAATGACAGTCCAAGGTATTTAGTAAGAGGTATGGCAAGTTTTTTGAAGTTGTAACAAAATAAAACAATAATTGAATAAAAATGATTCAATTTTGTAAACATTTTTTTCTTTTTTTAACATGTTTTTCTTTTTATACTAGGTTTTTGTTTTACATACTGCCATCAGAGTAGTTCAGTATCACCATTTTTTTTTTACACTGTAATTGCTTATGACAGTGATGATCGCTGATATAATTAATAATTTTAACTGTCATTAATTGCTTTCATTCATGACAGCTTGCTTACTATTGTAATGCTGTGATTGGCTACAGCTAATCACATGGTATAGGGTGCCAGGTACCATGTGATAGCTGTGGGCCAATCACAGTATTGCAATATGAATGAAAGCCATTCATGACAGTTTTGCTTACTTGTGATCATATGATGATCACTATAAATGGTCTTGCTATGGTCATAGCATGTGCAATTTTAAGGCTTTATATGTTGAGTATCTCTTTGTTTGGCGCAACCTCATCTTTTATATTTTAACAAAAGTTCTGAAATACGGTATATTGCATTTGTCTGCCTAAAATCACCCTTATGCCCTGTACACAAAATGTGCGATCGGAGCTTGTTGTTAGAAATTCCGACCGTGTGTGGGCTCCATCGGACTTTTTCCGTCGGAATTTCTGCCACACAAAGTTTGAGAGCAGGATATAACATTTTCCGACAACAAAATATGATCCTTTAAATTGCGATCCTTTAAATTCCGATTGTGTGTAGAGAATAGCCTCATTCTGGTGTTCTCCAGTGACCCCACCCCCCTCTGACATCACGGGGAATGCCACAGAGAAGTCCCCGTCAAGTCCCCGTGCATCAGAGGGGGTGGGGTCACCGGGTGGCTCCGCCCCCCGTTATTTAGGAACCGTCAGACAAGGAGAAGCATCACACAGTGGGAGCCTCCCTCCATGCCATCATGGATGTGGAGCGGCCCGAAAAGAAGATGAAGACAAGAAGATAAAGAGAAAAAGATGAAGAGAGAAGCGTCACATGGTGGGAGCCTTATATCCGATCATGGATGCGGAGCGCCCCGAAAAGAAGATGAAGAAAAGAATATGAAGAGAAGAAGATGCCGAAATGCTGGACGAGAACACCGGAGAAAGAAGCAGAGGATCGGAGGAAGAAGAAGATGGAGGAAGAAACCGAAGGAAGATAGAAGAAAGAAGATAGAAGATGGAAAAAAGAAGACTTTAAATAAAGGAATTGTCAAAAACTGTCTCTTGTCATTTTTAACATTTTTGACAGTTTTTTTGTGAAATGGTAGGTAAGTACCCCCTTACCTTTTAACATGGGGGGCGGGATCTAGGGGTCCCCTTGTTAAAGGGGGCTTCCAGATTCTGATAAGCCCCCCGCCCGCAGACACCCACAACCACCGGCCAAGGGTTGTGGGGATGAGGCCCTTGTCTTCAGCAACATGGGGACAAGGTGCTTTGGTGGGCTACCCCAAAGCACCCTCCCAATGTTGAGGGCATGTGGTCTGGTACGGTTCAGGAGGGGGGGGCGCTCTCTCGTCCCCCCTCTTTTCCTGCGGCCTGCCAGGTTGTGTGCTCGGATAAGGGTCTGGTATGGATTTTTGGGGGGACCCCACGCTAATTTTTTTAAAAATTTCCCCTTAATGTCATGTATTGTCGGACCGGCAATTCATTAATAGCCGCAAGTAGTTTTGAATGACTTTTTTCCTTTGAAATGTCATTTTGCTGTCAGACTGTTCTAAACATGGGAAACATGCGCCCCTTTACAGGCATACTTTAGACACCCCACAGATATGAAATTTAAAGGAATATTACACTTTTATTGTTTGACTTTAAGCATTATTAAAATCACTGCTCCCGAAAAAACAGCCGTTTTTACAACTTTTTTTTGCATTGATACATGTGCCCTGGGGCAGGACCCGGTTCCCCAAACCCTTTTTAGGACAATACCATGCAAATTAGCCTTTAAAATGATCACTTTTGATTTTGAATGTTTGAGTCCCATAGACTTCAATAGGGTTCTAACATTCGTGCGAAGTTTTGGTCTGTTCGCAAGTTCTGGTGCGAACCGAACCAGGGGGGGTGTTCGGCTCATCCCTACACATGAGAAAAGAAGGGGAAGACTCTCATTGCGCAGACATCTGACAGAAGGCTTAATTTATTGACATAAAGCAGTAGATAAAAACTCACATGTGGTGAATATAGTACAGGCAATCATAAAGCGTCCAGCGCTTCCTACCAACAAGATGGCGGCCACTCCCCTGT
Organism: Aquarana catesbeiana; assembly: GCF_042186555.1. NCBI lineage: Eukaryota > Metazoa > Chordata > Amphibia > Anura > Ranidae > Aquarana > Aquarana catesbeiana. Next base: position 31,400,631 of record NC_133329.1, read on the forward strand.
CCACAATGCTACGTCACGCGTCCCTCGTACAGCCCGACGTTTCGTCACAAGCACGCATCCTCAGGGGTTATGGCTATGAAGTGTGACGTTGCCGCTTATAAGGGGGATGAACAGGAAATAAACCGAGTATGGTCTTGCGTTCCATATGGCGGAAATGACCTATTCCCCGCCAGTGGAACGCAATGACCGGAAATGACGTGCGTTCCAAAAGCCAGAACTTACGGAAATAAACTGTCACGGAACGCCCCACACTCCGCTTGAGTGCTTCCGTCATATACCGCTTCCTAAGTTCTGGAACACGAGTCCAATGGATCTGGCTATAGGAACCCCAAGAACTAGACAACACCAGTCTTGGAGTACATCAGAACTGTTTTTTATTTCAGATATCCCACACATTTATACACCAGGCTGACTCAAAGCTAACCTAATTAACATGAGCTAATTATCTCATCCTTTATACAGCCTAGGTGGCTGAGACATGACCTTTCGCCCAGACTTGTGGTCACCGAGCTTCACACAGGAATATAAACACAATAGCTGGAGCTAATTACAATTAACAATACAAACATAACCTAATTAACCTAATTAACATGAGCTCCAATAGGAGTCGTCCCGTCTCCTACATTGTATAGAGGACAATGTGATCAGCTCATTCAATTAACACACATTACCATAAACATCAACACAGGATTAATTAGAACAAACAACAATGAGTTGAATACCTTTAGAACCTAGACTAAACTTATTTACATTAAACCCATTATAGCTGACATCAGACAGGTGAATGGAGATGATGACATTAGCATCTCCTCACAGGATGTGTCCCAACAGTATAACTCAGTCTTATCATTCTAATATGGCATACAACGGGTTCCAGAGTCTGTGTGTTTTGGGGGGACATGGAGCTGAATCCAAAGTAACACCAACCCCAGGGTCCCCAGGCATACAGCTCACAGAGAGCACCATTGCCCCAAATGCTAGGGCCCATAATCGGTGGGCAACAGGCTTGCACACAGTCCTCTCCAACAGCCTCCGCTCTGGCCTTGCCCGTGACATAAACAAAGAGCCAAACGAACCTTGTGCTCAAAAGAGCGGAAGTTAGGTAAATACTCATTGCTCCACATTAACCGATGTGGCCAGCACTCCACAGATCAAAAGTCAATCCCCCAGCCATGGAGACAAACATCCGGTAAAAGGTAGCAATATAATCAAAATGTGTTTCCCTAGCTAAAGATTGAATATAGCTCCACAACATGTAAGAAACACAAATTTAAAATAAAATAATATTGCTTCAACAGCGAAACTAATCACTGCCTGAAAGCTAAAATGTGATTATCAAGCAAAAATATCAGTAAAAACTGAAATGTAACTATTGCACAAAAAAAGTCAGCACTTAAGTTCCTTGAACAATATACCTTGAAAGGTTAAAATAGTAGGCCAAAGGATTAGAAATGAAAGATTTATTCCTCTCAAAATATCCAATAGATCTGCTCTGGGCAGGGATCGTGCGTGCATGTGGACTTATAGAGTGGCGACCTCTTGTGGTAGGTACATATAACAACACATAAAAACATTGAAACAAAATAAAATAAAATAACACTTCCATAGAGGGAATATTAATACTACTAGTAAAACTCAGTGGTAAAATAAGTGACCATACTTAACAAAAAACATAGATCACAACGACCCCACAGGCCTCAAATAGACGCAAGCCATGTCTCATGTATATACAGTAGATCTCAAAAAACAAGAAGCAACAGATTCTAACCATTATTAATAAATGTGTTTACATCCCATTCAATAGTCATACCAAATGGGGTGTAAGTCTAGGCCTGATAAATCCACGTAGTTTCTACGCGTGAAACTACCCTAACCATGTTACTACCCCTCCAGTGATCACAAAATTTGTCTATGCCCAAAAATGTAGTTCCCTCCGGATTGCAATCATGCTTCCGTGCATAGTGGTGATGAGAGAGACTATGCTTAGGGAAGCCACGTCTGATGTTAGCCACATGCTCACTTAACCTCACATGTAGCATGCGTTTCGTTTGTCCTATGTATTGCTTCCCACATGGACATTTGATCACATAGACCACACGTATTTAGCTTCTAGCCAACCTCAACCCCAGAGATCCTGCTTTAGGGGTGAAACAAGGGGAGGGGGAGGTAAGAAGAGAGGGGGACATCGTATGCCCCACATACCTTTCCCTACTACCACTCAGAACTGTTTTGGCCCCCTAGGGGATAGCCCCCATAATAATGATAGGTATATTACAGAGTTTCAAGATGACTGGGGTGGCAACTATTACCAGCAAAATGGTCATCCACCAGCAACTCCTATCAGAGATGATTGGTGGCAGGATACAAATCATCCGTCTCCATTTAATTACCCTGGAAGAGATGGCCCCACGGGTGGTGGACCTAATAGAGGTTTTTTTCACAGGGTCCAGAACACAAAAAGGGGCATGGACCAAAAAGGGGTTCCAGGAGGAGGATCCGAATGAAAAAGGAGGCGGGTTTGAAAGATTCAGGCCTCTTTAATCTTAAAAAGGGAAATCTTTCTAAGGAAGAGAGGCATGTCCTCAATCATGGTCTAAAATGTGCACCTTCCAAACCCCTAATAAATTCAATACATTTATTGATGTCCAGAAATTTATTCGAAAAATCAATATTCAGCATTATATGATCAGTAACCCCTTTTGTTCCGATGTAGCAGTCCGTCTAAATATGAGAAATTTGGAATTAAGGAAAGCTTCATTATTTAATCCTCCAGGCCCTGTAGCTCCTTCTATCACTGTGTTCAAGGATTTCCTTTCAAATTATTTTATTGTTTTTTTTGCAGGAAAATACAGAGTACAATTGAGAAATTGTACGTCGTGCAACGACGTAGAGTATAACTAGAAATAAAACAAAAATTTTGCAAACAGGCATTATACGTAAAAGTCAGAAGTTTTTCATTGGTTTGAGCGCGCTCAGATAATCATGGGTATATCATTTCACTGTATTATGGTTGCAATATTTTGCAGTTAGGGCCTCTTCTCCCCTCGCAACACCCCGCTTGGGATCTCTTTGTGCCGCAAGGGGAGAGCGGCTCCCACGTGAACTTTGTTAAGTACAGAGAGTTTCCAGTTGTGATAAGGTGTTAAATTGCTGTGGTAGTCAAGATGTAACTCGCATGTCTAAGATATGGTAAACAGATTGCTCGGTCAAGAAGGTCTAAGGTTGAGTTTGGGAGTCTGGGCTTGGGGTGCAGCATTAGTCCAGTTAGTCCAGGGAGACCATTGCTTACTGGCTTGTGTGGCACGACCATTGCTGGTGGCCACCATCATTTTGTAGCTGAAGTGTAGTGATACCAGGTCAATGGTTTGTTTTATGTTTGGTGGTATGTCTGACTTCCAATTGCGTGTTATATTGAGTCTGGAAGCCAAGAGAATATGAGTTATTGTGTGTCTGAGAGGTCCAGGTATGTTTTCTATGGTTAAATTTAGAAGCGCCAATTCTGGTGAGGGTGGGATAGGGCACTTTGTAATGTTGGCTATCAGGTCAAACGTATCTAACCAGAATTTTCGGATGAGGGGGCATGCCCAGAAAATATGGATCATGTCCCCTCTAGATGTTTTGCATCTCCAGCAAGTCATGGGAGTGTGGGGGTGGAAGGTAGCTAACTTTACTGGGGTTAAGTACCAGCGGAGCGAGATTTTTTGGGTGAGTTCCCAGAGTGATGAACATTGGGTTACTTTGTAGGTGGACTTGAGAGCAAGTTGCCATTGTGCGTCAGAGAAGGTACTGCTAAGATCTTTTTCCCATTGATAATGGGGGATCAACTTAGTAAAGGATCTTTTCCCTTGTAGCAGGGTGTAGAAGTAGGATATACCTTCGGGTTTTGGAGTGGGGTTTGTGAGGAAGTGCCAGGATTTTTGAGGGATGTTGTAAAGGGGGCGAGGGAGTTTACTTAGGCAGTGGTGTATACGAAGGAATGTGAATCTTTCCCCGTCTGGTAGATCGTATTCTGTTTGTAGTTGGGAGAAGGATTTAATTTGATTTCCTTGTAATAGGAGGTGTATCGAGTGTATTCCATTGATGGACCAGTTGGAGAGTCTGAGGTCAGGTGATAAATGATGTAGTGACTCCAGGGGAATATGGAGGTGTGTGTTGGGGGGGGTGCATTCTGAGAGGGCGAGCATTTTTTTCCAGGCATAGACTGAGGCCTTCATAGTCGGGGAGATGGAGGGTGAGACATAAGAGCCCAGAGGGGTGCTCATTAACCAGTTTTTTAGGTTTGGGCGTACTAGTGAGAGATTTTCTATCTGGGCCCATAGAGATTGAGTGGTGGGTTGGAACCACTCTGGGAGTTGCGCGAGTATGGCCGCTAGGTAGTAGTCTCTAAAATCTATGGATCCTGTGCCTCCCGCCAGTCTGTGTTTAATTAATTTGGCGTGTGCGCATCTGGGCTTTTTCCCGTTCCAAAGAAACTTGGTAAAGATTGATTGGAGAGACTTAAAGAACGAGGCGGGAATTGGGATTGGTAGTGTTTGGAAGTAGTACAATATTTGAGGTAGACATGTCATTTTGAAGGCTGCTAGCCTCCCCGACCATGAGAGCTCGTGTTTTGTGATTTGTTGTGAATCAGTTGTGATTTTATGAAGGAGTGGGAGAAAGTTAGATGAGTATAATTTCTTTGTCGTTTTCGGGAGTTGGATTCCCAGGTATGTGATTTCTTTGTCTGCCCATGTGAAGGAGTATTGTGCCTGGAGTAAATTCTTAGTGGTGGCATCTATATTGATGTCTAGAATGGAGGATTTGGATGTGTTTAATTTATAGTACGATACTTTACTGAACCAATTTAATGTGGATTGTACTTCTGCTAGGGATGTTGTGGGATTAGTGAGTATTAAGATAACATCATCCGCGAAGAGACTAATTTTATGGGTGACGGGACCTATTTGTATTCCGGATATTGTAGTGTTGGATCTAATGTGCTGTGCTAGAGGTTCCATTAATAAATTGAAGATGAGTGGGGACAGGGGGCATCCTTGACGTGTTCCATTTGTGATTGGGAATGGTTTTGAAAGCATACCTTCCGTGAATACTTGGGCCGAAGGGGTGGTATACATAGCTAATATGGCTCTAAGGATGTGGTCTCTGAAACCAAATTTCTGAAGGACCAATTCTAGGTAGGTCCAGTGAACCCTGTCGAACGCCTTCTCTGCATCCAAGGACAGGAGCAGAGAAGGCGTTCCGGTGGATTCTGCGTGGTGAATCAGGTTGATCATTCTTCTGGTGGCATCTGGTGCCTGTCTTCCTTTGGTGAATCCTGTCTGGTCTCTATGTATGAGGGTGGGTATAATATCTAAAAGGCGTGTAGCGATTGTCTTAGCGTAAATTTTCAGGTCAAGGTTGAGTAGGGATATAGGTCTAAAGTTTTTGGGGGAATCTGGGTCTTTCCCTGGTTTGGGTATCGTAACTTTTAGTGCATTCAAGTAATCATTCGGAAAATTGGAAGAGGAGGCAGCGTTGTTAAATAGCTCAGTAATATGTTGGACTATCTGTGGGGAATACTGTTTGTAGTATTCGGCTGTTAGGCCGTCAGGACCTGGGGCTTTCCCATTAGGTAGGGAATCAATTGATGCCTGAACTTCCTGTTCTGTAAAGGGCTTATTTAGATTATCTAGTTGAGTGCCTGTTAAGGTGGGTAATTGAATAGATTGGAGAAAATGATTGATCTCGGCTGATGTTGGTTGCGGTGTGTTGGCATCGCGTTTAAGTTGTAAAGGTCGCTATAGTAGTCGCTGAAAGCGTTAGCTATTTCCTGAGGATTGGACTGGGGGATGTTCGTGTGGGGGTGGATAATCTGAGATATTTTAGACTTGAGTCTTCTGCCTCTGAGTTTCAGAGCTAGATTTTTACCTGCCTTGTTGGAGGTGGCGTAGGAAGTGGCTTTTAATTTACGCTGGAGGTATTCAAATGAGTGGAGGAGCAAGGTTTTCAGTTCTTGCCGCAGATTCAATAATTGGATGGTTTGTGGGGTTTGGGGGTTGGCTTTATGTTGTTGTTCTAGGGAGGTGATTTGGGATGTTAGTTCATCTAAACGCTGCGTCCTCTTTTTTTTGTGAAGGGAGCTCATTTTAATCAACATACCTCTAATATAGGCCTTATGGGCACTCCATACCACCCCATGGTCAGACACTGTGCCTTTGTTTATAGAAAAAAATTCAGTGAGAAGGTTGGAGATTTCTGTTGTGTATTTTTCATTTTGCAGTATAAAATTGTTTGCACGCCACAGGAATGTGTTGCGTTGTGGAGTGGAATCTGAGATAGTAATAGATATTGGGGCGTGGTCTGACCATGTTGTGGCGTGGATTTCAGATTTGCATATATTCTGGAGGAGCCATTTGTCAGTGAAAAATAAATCAATTCGCGAATACGAATTATGCACATGAGAGTAGTAAGTATAGTCCTTTTCTGAGCCGTGGTGGCAGCGCCATACATCAAATAGTTCCTGTGAGGACAAAAGATTTTTCAGTGGCGATATACGCCTCTTCGCCGGAGACGTAGTGTCCATGATGACATCAGGAGCAATATTGAAATCCCCACATAGGATTAGGTGTCCTTTTTTTATCTGCTTGGTTAGACGTAGAACCTTATGGAGGAATTTCTTTTGGTGGGAGTTCGGTGCATAAATGTTGGAAAGGGTATAAAAGACTTTGTTGATGGAGCATACTAAAATTAAGTAGCGACCTTCAGGGTCAATTAGTATCTTGGATAGTTGGAAGTCCACTGTGTCTTTTATTGCTATCATGACGCCTTTGGATTTGGTGGAGTGACAGGCATGGAAGATATGTGGGAACTGACGATTGGTGCATAATGGAGAGTCTGATTTTATCAGATGTGTCTCTTGGATACACAAGATGTCGCTCTGTAGAGCATTGGCAGATTTCCAAAGAGAATGGCGTTTGGCTGGATGGTTCAGGCCTTTAGCATTAAGCGATAATATATTTAGTGGCATGGTGTTGGGAGGTGTAGGTAGGTTGGTGTGGGAAGTCACTTACAGTTAGACGACCTAGTTTACTTGCCGGAGGAGCTTGGTGACGGTAGCAGTTGGTGGATGGTGGTCGGTCGCTGGAGCCAGTAGAGGGAGGATAATAGAGCTGCAGATAGAGCAAAATGTTAATGACAGTTAACGATACAGTGCCAATGAGCAAACCGCTGAAAAGGTAACTTTGCAAAAAGTGAAAAGGGAGACGTAGAGGAGGTGTATCACACCGCTTCAACCTCTAAATGGGGGTATAAACAGTTAGTAACAAGAGGAGCTGAGCAATCAGTGGAACAATTCGTCTAACTCCAGGGGATGTGCTGTGCCGTAGTTAGGCCTATTACGGAATTAACTGTGAAGCCACCTCATCTGGGGTGGTGATCCATGCAACTGTGGGCCTGAGATGTGCCGCTGCGCGTTGGTGGGCTCTTGGGGGGTTCCAGAATTATTCCCCAGTTATGGAGGAGGTGCAGGCCTTTGTGCAGGTTATGTATGACGTGGGATTGCCCATTTCTGGTGACCAGGATAGTTGCTGGATACCGCCATTTGTATGGTATTTTGTGGTTTTGAAGCCCTTTGGTGATCGGGTTCAGGTTTCTTCTTTGTTGGAGAGTATATTTGGATAGATCCGGGAAAAATTGAATTCCCGTGTACGGAGCAGGCAGTGGTGATTTATTTTTAACCCCCAGCAGGAGTTTTTCTTTGACGTGGAAGAAGTGGACCCTCATCAAGACATCTCTGGGGATGGAGGCAGCTAGGTGGGATGGCTTGGCTATTCTATGTATTCTGTCGATGATTATGTCCCTGGGGGATGCTTCTGGGACTATGATATGCATAATTTCTTTCGCATAGCGTGGTAGGTCTGCAGGTTGTATGGATTCAGGGACTCCGCGCAGTTTGATGTTGTTCCTGCAAGATCTGTCCTCTAAATCGGCCAGCTTGGCGCGGATCCATGTCTGTTCCTCTCTCACATCAGCACATACATCCATGACCTCATTCACTTTGGAAGTGCAGTCACTCATATCATTTTCAATGCAGGTCACTCTGTCATCCATTGAGTGTATGTCTGAGGAGATTTTTGCAAAAAGTGAGGAGAGATCTGTCATAAGGGAGGTCTGCAGTGAGAGCAGCATGTCCTTTAATGTGGTATCCATAACAGGCTGGCCTGAGGTGGGGAAAGCTGCCATGGATGAGTGTAGGGCCTGGTTGTTGAGAAGGGAGTTGAAAGCCTGGGCCTCAATTTGTGGGATGGGCGGCCGCTGCGGCGGCGCATCGAGCCTCATTTTAGCCTTAGCAGGGCTATTCAGGAGGGTGTCACCCTCCGGGGGGTGAGGGGTAGGGATGAGCCGCACCAGAACATGAGAACAGGAAAAAAGTTCGTTCGAACACGCGAACACCGTTAAAGTCTATGGGACACGAACATGAATAATCAAAAGTGCTAATTTTAAAGGCTAATATGCAAGTTATTGTCATAAAAAGTGTTTGGGGATCCGGGTCCTGCCCCAGGGGACATGGATCAATGCAAAAAAAAGTTTCAAAAACGGCCGTTTTTTCAGGAGCAGTGATTTTAATAATGCTTAAAGTCAAACAATAAAAGTGTAATATCCCTTTAAATTTCGTACCTGGGGGGTGTCTATAGTATGCCTGTAAAGGGGCGCATGTTTCCTGTGTTTAGAACAGTCTGACAGCAAAATGTCATTTTGAAGGAAAAAACTACCCGCGGCTATTGCATTGCCGACAATACACATAGAAGTTCATTGATAAAAACGGCATGGGAATTCCCCAAAGGGGAACCCCGAACCAAAATTTTAAAAAAAAAATGACGTGGGAGTCCCCCTAAATTCCATACCAGGCCCTTCAGGTCTGGTATGGTTATTAAGGGGAAACCCGGCCAAAATTTAAAAAAAAAAATGACGTGGGAGTCCCCCTAAATTCCATACCAGGCCCTTCAGGTCTGGTATGGATATTAAGGGGAACCCCGCGCCAAAAAAAAAAAAAAAAAAACGGCGTGGGGTCCCCCCAAAAATCCATACCAGACCCTTATCCGAGCACGCAACCTGGCAGGCCGCAGGAAAAGAGGGGGGGACGAGAGTGCGGCCCCCCCTCCCTCCTGAACCGTACCAGGCCACATGCCCTCAACATTGGGAGGGTGCTTTGGGGTAGCCCCCCAAAACACCTTGTCCCCATGTTGATGAGGACAAGGGCCTCATCCCCACAACCCTGGCCGGTGGTTGTGGGGGTCTGCGGGCGGGGGGCTTATTGGAATCTGGAAGCCCCCTTTAACAAGGTGACCCCCAGATCCTGGCCCCCCCCTGTGTGAAATGGTAAGGGGGTACATAAGTACCCCTACCATTTCACGAAAAAAGTGTCAAAAATGTTAAAAATGACAAGAGACAGTTTTTGACAATTCCTTTATTTAAATGCTTCTTCTTTCTTCTATCTTCCTTCATCTTCTGGTTCTTCTGGCTCTTCTGGTTCTTCCTCCGGCGTTCTCGTCCAGCATCTCCTCCGCGGCGTCTTCTATCTTCTTCTCCTCGGGCCGCTCCGCACCCATGGCATGGGGGGGAGGCTCCCGCTCTTCTCTTCTTCTTTTCTTCTCTTCTTCTCTTCTTCTTTTCTTCTCTTCTTCTCTTCTTCATTTTCTTCTCCAGGCCGCTCCGCATCCATGCTGGCATGGAGGGAGGCTCCCGCTGTGTGACGGCGCTCCTCATCTGACAGTTCTTAAATAACGGGGGGCGGGGCCACCCGGTGACCCCGCCCCCCTCTGACGCACGGGACATGACGGGACTTCCCTGTGGCATTCCCCGTGACATCACAGGGAAGTCCCGTCAAGTCACCGTGCGTCAGAGGGGGCGGGGTCACCGGGTGGCCCCGCCCCCCCCCGTTATTTAAGAACTGTCAGACGAGGAGCGCCGTCACACAGCGGGAGCCTCCCTCCATGCCAGCATGGATTGCGGAGCGGCCCGGAGAAGAAAATGAAGAAGAGAAGAAGAGAAGAAGAGAAGAAAAGAAGAAGAGAAGAGCGGGAGCCTCCCCCCAATGCCATGGGTGCGGAGCGGCCCGAGGAGAAGAAGATAGAAGACGCCGCGGAGGAGATGCTGGACGAGAACGCCGGAGGAAGAACCAGAAGAGCCAGAAGAATCAGAAGAACCAGAAGATGAAGGAAGATAGAAGAAAGAAGAAGCATTTAAATAAAGGAATTGTCAAAAACTGTCTCTTGTCATTTTTAACATTTTTGACAGTTTTTTAGTGAAATGGTAGGGGTAAGAACCCCCTTACCATTTCACACAGGGGGGGGCCGAGATCTGGGGGTCCCCTTGTTAAAGGGGGCTTCCAGATTCCGATAAGCCCCCCGCCCGCAGACCCCCACAACCACCGGCCAGGGTTGTGGGGATGAGGCCCTTGTCCTCATCAACATGGGGACAAGGTGTTTTGGGGGGCTACCCCAAAGCACCCTCCCAATGTTGAGGGCATGTGGCCTGGTACGGTTCAGGAGGGGGGGGGGGCCACACTCTCGTCCCCCCCTCTTTTCCTGCGGCCTGCCAGGTTGCGTGCTCGGATAAGGGTCTGGTATGAATTTTTGGGGGGACCCCACGCCGTTTTTTTTTTTTTTGGCGCGGGGTTCCCCTTAAAATCCATACCAGACCTGAAGGGTCTGGTATGGAATTTAGGGGGAACCCCACGTCATTTTTTTTTTTTAATTTTGGCCGGGGTTCCCCTTAATATCCATATCAGACCTGAAGGGCCTGGTATGGAATTTAGGGGGACTCCCGTGTCATTTTTTTTTTTTAATTTTGGTTCGGGGTTCCCCTTTGGGGAATTCCCATGCCGTTTTTATCAATGAACTTCTATGTGTATTGTCGGCAATGCAATAGCCGCGGGTAGTTTTAAATGAGTTTTTTCCTTCAAAATGTCATTTTGCTGTCAGACTATTCTAAACACAGGAAACATGCGCCCCTTTACAGGCATACTATAGACACCCCCCAGGTACGAAATTTAAAGGGATATTACACTTTTATTGATTGACTTTAAGCATTATTAAAATCACTGCTCCTGAAAAAACGGCCGTTTTTAAAACTTTTTTTTGCATTGATCCATGTCCCCTGGGGCAGGACCCAGGTCCCCAAACACTTTTTATGACAATAACTTGCATATTAGCCTTTAAAATTAGCACTTTTGATTTCTCCTATAGACTTTTAAAGGGTGTTCCGCGGCATTCGAATTTGCCGCGAACACCCCAAATTGTTCGCTGTTCGGCGAACTTGCGAACAGCCAATGTTCGAGTCGAACATGAGTTCGACTCGAACTCGAAGCTCATCCCTAGTGAGGGGGTAAGGCTGGGGGGTCTGATGTAGCAGGATCTGCCAGGAATTCGTCCGGCAGATCCGTGTATGTGTCCCGCGGCGCGGCCTGGCCGGCGCCATCTTGAAGATCACTGACCTGCTCCGCCGGCTTGTAGGAGAATTCAGTGAGTTTTTTTGGTTGATATTCCGGGTTTCTCTTCCTAGACGTGCTGGCCATGGTCCCCGGTGTCTTGGAGGCTAGGATGGCACTGGATGAGCTTCTCTGTGCGGCCTGAGTGGTTGTTATATCTCCCCTGTGAGACGAGCTGTGGTATCAGGCGTCCATCTACAGCTCCGGTCGGCCACGCCCCCGTGTTCAAGGATTTAGTCAACAGGGACCTGCGTTCTTTGCAGATCAAGAAAAATATGAGGGAATATACCTTCAAGAAAGGTCTGGAGTTGCTTAAAAACAGAGATGATATTATTGTTTGGGGGTGGTTATCCTTGACAAAGAAGCCTATAATGCGGAGATGTTGAGGCTATTGTCGGATAGAACCACGTACCAACCCCTTAGGGGGAACCCTACTGCAGGCTACAAGAAAGAATTGGTTGCTCTGGTTGAGGGTGGCTTTCAAAATGGTATTGTGTCTAAGAAAGAAAAGGCCTTTTTGGTCCCAACAGCACCGAGGGTCCCTGTTATATATTATCTACCGAAGGTGCACAAGGATCCTGTTTGCCCCCCTAGGAGACCAATCGTTAGTGGCATTGATTCAGTTACTTTCAAGGTGGGCAAATATATTGATCAAATCTTGCAACCGTTGGTTATTAAGACCCCCTCATATTTGAGAGATTCCACCCAGGTGATTAACACTCTTCAACATTTGGATTGGAAAGACACATACATTCTTGCAACTGCCGACGTGTATTCATTATATTCTGTATATCACGCACCAGCATAGGAGGGAAGCAGTTGAACATTTTTTAGAACAGGATACTCTCCATGATCAGCTGAGGTCTTTCATTCTGTGGCTTCTTGATTATGCAATGGAACGAAATTATTTCTGGCATGATGGCTCCTATTATTTGCAAAAAAGGGGAGTGGCCATGGGGGCCAAGTTTGCCCCGAGCATGGCTTACCTGTTCATGGCCAAATGGGAGGAGGATGTCGTCTATCAAGAGTCCGGATCTGAGCTGGTACTCTGGAAGAGGTATATAGACGACAGTCTTGAATCCCTCAATAATTTCATCACTGGCCTGAACAATAATGATAGGGGCATCATTTTAACACATGAAGCTAGCTGCACAGAGATTCATTTTCTTGATCTCAGAATAAGAGTAGCGGATGGACAACTTGTTACATCAACATATTTCAAAGAAACTAATCGTAACGGTTTCATTGATGTTAAAAGTTGCCATCACAGAGCTTGGTTGGAATCCATTCCCAGGAGTCAGTTTTTCAGGTTGAGGCAGAACTGCACGAACCTCGATGATTTTTGTAGAGAAGCCTCAATCCTCAGAGGACGATTTCTAGAGAAAGGTTATGGGGAGAAGGAACTTGATGAGGCATTTAGTGTAGCCTTAGATAAAAACAGAGATGATCTGTTGGTCACCAGACCCAAAACTAAGGATGATACTTTTAAGTTTTCTCTCATCACTGGTTATTCCAACTAGCATTATGAAATAAAAAGGATAATGCGAAAACACTGGAAAGTTTTGAAAGAGGACCGGGTCCTGGGCCCAGTTCTACCTGAACAACCACGAGTCGTCTATCAAGGTGATTCTCCTCTGAGGCTACAAATTGCCCTGAATATAGTTGACCCACCCAATCAGCTGTCCTTCTTTCAAAATATGGGTGTTTTTTATCTGTGCAGAAAATGTCCTATTTGCCAAATAAATGCATGTAGAACTAGAAGGACAAATTCTTTCCAGTCAACATCCACTCAAGAGATCTTCCCTATTAAACCCTTCATCACATGTACGACAAAATATGTGCTCTATGTGATCAAATGTCCATGTGGGAAGCAATACATAGGATGAACGAAACGCATGCTACAAGTGAGGTTAAGCGAGCATGTGGCTAACATCAGACGTGGCTTCCCTAAGCATAGTCTCTCTCATCACTATGCACGGAAGCATGATTGCAATCCGGAGGGAACTACATTTTTGGGCATAGACAAATCTTGTGGTCACTGGAGGGGTAGTAACATGGTTAGGCTAGTTTCACGCTTAGAAACTAAGTGGATTTATCAGGCCCAGACTTACACCCCATTTGGTATGAATATTGAATGGGATGTAAACGCATTTATTAATAATGGTTAGAATCTGTTGCTTCTTGTTTTTTGAGATCTATATATATGAGACATGGCTTGCATCTATTTGAGGCCTGTGGGATCGTCGTGATCTATGTTTTTTGTTAAGTATGGTCACTTATTTTACCACTGAGTTTACTAGTAGTATTAATATTCCCTCTATGGAAGTGTTATTTTATTTTATTTTAATTTAATGTTTTTATATCTACCTACCACAAGAAGTCGCCACTCTATAAGTCCACCTGCACGCACGATCCCTGCCCAGAGCAGATCTATTGGATATTTTGAGAGGAATAAATCTTTCCCTTCTAATCCATTGACCTACGATTTTAATCTTTAAAGGTATATTGGGAAAACATGAGAGTGTGGGCAGGCACCAAGACTTTATAGGCACAGTAAGAATACTTATATCATTAAAAATATTATTTTTATTTCAAAAATGTTGTATTAAAAACGGGGGAAGACAGAAAATAAATAAAAACTAGGTATGACATACATAGTTTACAGAATATGCACTCCATACACAATAAGTAGGTTAGTATAGAAAGGCAACGGAACTACAGGATCAACAAGAGACAGATACAACTTATTGATCTATATAGTTACAGTACATATCGTTGAGTCAAACGCTATGTGATGGTGGTAGTCAAATTCTGTATAAGCTCATAAGCTCGACATGTTACGCGCCTTTATGCGCTTCTTCAGGAGCATAAAATAAGGAAACTGTAATGGATAATACAATATTATCAGAATTTCCAAGACATTTTTGTATGAGTATAATATATACATTTACATATGAGTAAAGAGATAATAAATGGAGGCTGTTTAGAGGGAACACCAGGGGAACATCAGTTCTGCAAACGTCAGGCGGAGAGAAGGCAATGTGGGGACGAATGTAACATAGTACAAGTCTATAGTATAAAGTAAGGAGGGTAGATAAATGTGATATAGACTAAATAATAAGTAAAGTGGAAGGGGGAGGGGAGGAGGGGAAGAGAAGAGGGGAAGGAGGGAAGGAAAGGGAGAGGGTGAGGGGAAGGGGAGATGATAAGGAAGGGGAAGGGACGGCGGAAGGAAAGGGAAGGAAGGCAGGAGAAGGGACGGCGGAAGGAAAGGGAAGGAAGGCAGGAGAAGGAGGGGGAGGGGAGGGGGGGAAAATAAGGGGGGGGAAGGAAAAAGGGGGGGGGGGAAGGGGAGGGGAGGAAGAAGGGGGGGGGGTGGGGAGGAAAGGGGGGGGGGAGGGGGGGATAAGGGGGGGGAGGAGGAAAAAATGGGGAGAGGGGGATGGGTTGGGGGAAGGGAAAAGGAGGGGGAAGAAACAAGGGAGGGGAAAGGAAGAAAAGCAAAAGAGGGGGGGGGGGTTTAATTTAATAACAGATGAACTATAGATAATATATGTAGTAGATAAAATCTATATATATATGTATAGTAGATAATATATATATATGTAATTCCTAGTATGTCATAGTGGAAATAACATATCTATTAAAAGGTATCTTATTGGGGTAAAATTGCACTTACCCTAGTCAGTGTAGAGACTATAATTTAGGAAGGAGGGGAGGTAGAAAGCAAAACCACAACCATCTCCTTAGTAGATAAAGGTAATTCCCAGCATTTTATTGGGTAGAGCAGGGGAAGAAAAGAAGAAAGCTGTCGGTCAGAGACAGACTTGTAAATTTCATCAAGGTATATGGACGTTATGGTTCCTTAGGAAGCTATGCGGTTCAACCCCCAGTCTTGCTGAGTCTGTTAGGTAGGTAAAAGAGTGGTCATATGAGATAAAGCCTGAACTTGGTAAAATCAGAGGGAGATGCTGGAGGTATAAACTTACCTAATTGTAGAGCATGTAAATACTGAATGACAGGAGATGGTGGTGGAGCGTCATACCGCCATCTCACCAAGGGTAGTGATTTGTGAAGAGAGTACAGCGAGAGACGCCATAACGGCGTCTCTTGTACACCCGCCCCGCCTGTAGTCACCAATCGGCGTAGCCGACGTGACGTCATTCACACCGGCCGCTGGCGCGTACTGCGCATGTCCCAATTCCCGGCGAAAATCAGAAAACTGACAGAGCGTCGGGGAGAGAGACGGCAGTCGCGTCCAGGTATCCAGGCAACCAGAGGGGGCCGGGCCTGCCGCGCAGACTCCTCGTCCCCCAGTGGACAAAACAACCAACAGCGCAGGGGGGGGGAGGAAAAGGGAGGCGGTGACGTCTCGAGCACCCCAGCCAATTAGGGATGCAGGGAGGTCCAACGCCAAGACCTCGCCCCTCCAAGACAGCCGGTGGATGTCCGTCCACAGGGAGAAACGGGGGAGAGAAGGACAGCGCAAGCACGCCCGCGTCATCATGGCAGTCAAGGAGTACCAGATGCGCCACCATCTACAGACAAGATATTTTAAGAGGAATAAATCTTTCCCTTCTAATCCATTGACCTACGATTTTAATCTTTAAAGGTATATTATTCAAGGAACTTATGTGCTGACATTTTTTTGTGTAATAGTTACATTTCAGTTTTTACTGATATTTTTGCTTGATAATCACATTTGAGCTTTTAGGCAGATTAGTTTCGCTGTTGAAGCAATATTATTTTATTTTAAATTTGTGTTTCTTACATGTTGTGGAGCTATATTCAATCTTTAGCCGTTCATCCCCCTTGTAAGCGGCAACGTGACACGTCATAGCCACGCCCCTGAGGACGCACGCTTGTGACGAAACGCCGGGCTGTACAAGGGACGCGTGACGTAGCATTGTGGACGGGTTAGTGGCCGCCATATCATTGGTAGGAAGCGCTGGACGCTTTCTGATTGCCTGTACTATATTCATCACATGTGAGTCTTTTATTTACTGCTTTATGTCAATAAATTAAGCCTTCTGTCAGATGTCTGCGCAATGAGAGTCTTCCCCTTCTTTTCTCATGTGGTTACTGGGTTATACCTTTGGGAACATTCCACTTGGTCAAGCGTTTACCGAGCTGTTTACACCTGGTTTGTCAGTGAAAGAGGGACCTCTCTAACGCAGTGAATCATATGAAGCGGGATCCAACCAACCATACATCTCCATACTGTGTATATTCAATGCACTGGCGGTAATATTGGGTAATATTGGGTGTTGGTGACGGCTCTTCCTCTTCAGCTTTTTCTGATGGATCTTTGAATTCTTTTTGATGGACTACACAACCTATCAATTTATTAGAATTATTATATGATGAACTCATTGTTTATTATCACCACTCACTAGTGCTGCACCTCTTACCCTCTGCCTTTCTTATTGTATCCAGCAGTATAGTGCCAGCAGCTTTTTATCATTTATAATTTATACTTTTCTAGGTTTAGTGCAACAAATCTTCTTTTGACTGTGCTGATACATACTCAGAGGTGCCCCTCTCCTTGTAGGGCAGTGTACAGGGGCTATTAGTTTGTAGGAAAGTGTAGAGGGTGTTAGCAGGGCAGAAGAAAGTAGGTCAGCAGGGCGGAGGACAGGGAGGATGGGGGTCAGTAGAGAGGAGGATGGGAGGTCAGCAGAAAGTGTACAGGAATCGGTGAGGCAGTGTACTGGGTAAGCTGGGCAAATGACAGAGGTCAGCAGGGGAGTGTACAGGGCTGGCAGGGCAGGGGACAGGAGTCACAGGGGCACTGCTGGCAGCAGGGATGATGGGATCACAGTTGGCAGGAGTAAGG
Organism: Aquarana catesbeiana; assembly: GCF_042186555.1. Lineage (NCBI taxonomy): Eukaryota > Metazoa > Chordata > Amphibia > Anura > Ranidae > Aquarana > Aquarana catesbeiana. Next base: position 31,417,934 of record NC_133329.1, read on the forward strand.
ACAGGGGTCACTGATGGCAGTAGAAAGGACAAGAGTCACCTCTGGCAGGAGAGAGTACAGGGGTCACTGCTGGAAATAGAGAGGACAGGGGTCACAGCTGACAGGAAGGAGGACAGGAGTCACCTTTAGCAGGGTAAAGGACAGGGACCACCACTAGCAGGAGGGAGGACAGGGGTCACTACTGGCAGGAGTGACAGGGGTCACTGCTGGCAGAACAATGGGTAGAATTCTTTCTCCCATCCCTGCAAGGTACATAGCCTTAGCACAGGCAGCAAAAAATCATCCTCCCCAGAGGCACTATAGCTAAAATCTGATTCCATTACACACAATTACAATCTGCACAGTGTATAGCTGGTTACTGTGTTGGAGTCCTAACCAGTGAAATTCCCTGATCAGATTGGCAGCTCAGTAGCAGTAGCCAGCTACACACTGTGCAGATCATAGCTGTGTGTAATAGAATCAGATTTCAGCTACAGTGTGTGCTGTGAGGAGGGGGAGTTCTTGCTGCCTGTGCTCAGGCTGTGTATTGTGCAGGGATGGGAGAAGGCTGGCACAGAATCAAGGGTAGTGAGTGTCTTTGGGGGGGGGTAACTGAAATCTGTGGGGGTGCAGCCCACCCCAGCAACCCCTAGATCTGGCCATGTTGTCTAAATGGCTCCCTTGAATGTGGATTCCAAATCTATGGAATCCTTGATAGAAATCTGGAGCCCTGAATGTCATAAATGTCTATTAAAAAGTGGTTTCCTGACCATAGAAATTATTTTCAAAATGTCTAAATTTCAGGCCATTGAAAGGTAAAAAAGCAGCAAAGGATCCCACAAGACAGCATTGACCAAATATAGTCATAACACCATCAAGGATCCCTGCCCTAGTGTCAGGATCTGTCATTTAGTGAGGGGAGTGCAATGCATTGTGATTGACGGGGGTTGCCACTATTGATGATGGATTGACACCCTCCCCCCTTGCAAGGCCCCCCAATGTTTAAAGGCTATCTCATATGAACCTAGGAAAGGGCTTCTTCTTGTCAACAAACACACAAGGAGTATTGAAGGTTAGATGGTGATGTATGTTCAATAGTGGGGTTCCAAGGCTTTGACAGTTGGCACTATGTGCAGGAGAGTGCCAGTGGTTTGACAGCTGGTAGTATGTACAGAGGAGAGGTATGGCCAATATAACAGTGGACAGTATATACAGGAGTGGAGTGTGGAGGGTATGATGGGAACAGTATGTGCAGGAGAGGAGTGTGGAGGGTATGATGGGGGCGGTATGTGCAGAAGAGGCATGTGGAGGGTATGATGGTGGCGGTATGTGCAGGAGAGGAGTGTTGAGGGTATGACAGTGGGCAGTATGTACAGGAGAGGAGTGTGAAGGGTATGATCGGGGTGGTATGTGCAGGAGAGGCGTGTGCAGGGTATCACAGTGGGCAGTATGTGCAGGAGAGGAGTGTGGAGGTTATGATGGGGGTGATATGTGTGGAAGAGGAGTATGGAGGGTATAATGGAGGCAGTATGTGCAGGAGAGGAGTGTGGAGGGTATGATGGGGGTAGTATGTGCAGTAGAGGAGTATGGAGGGTATTATGGGGGCAGTATGTGCAGGAGAGGGGTGTAGAAGGTATGATGGGGGCAGTATGTGCAGTAGAGGAGTGTGGAGGGTATGATGGGGGTTGTATGTGCAGTAGAGGAGTACAGAGGGTATGATGGTGGTGGTATATGTAGGAGAGGGGTATGGGGGATATGATGGGGGCAGTATGTGCAGTAGAGCATTTTGGAGGTTATGGTGGGGTAGTATGTGCAGGAGAGGAGTGTGGAGGGTATGATGGGGAAGCTATGTGTAGGAGAGGCATATGGGGGGTATGATGGGGGCAGAATGTGTAGGAGAGGAATGTGGAGGGTATGATGGGGGTGGTATGTGTAGGAGAGGAGTATGGAGGGTATGATGTGGGCAGTATGTGCAGGAGAGGAGTGTGGAGGGTATGATGGGGACAGTATGTGTAGGAGAGGAATGTGGAGGGTATGATGGGGCAGTATGTGTAGGAGAGGAGTATGGAGAGTATAATGTGGGCAGTATGTGCAGGAGAGGAGTGTGGAGGGTATGATGGGGACAGTATGTGTAGGAGAGGAATGTGGAGGGTATGATGGGGGTGATATGTGTAGCAGTGGAGTATGGAGGGTATGATAGGGGCAGTATGTACAGGAGAGGAGTGTGGAGGGTATCACAGTGGGCAGTATGTACAGGAGAAAAGTATGGAGGATGTGATGTGGGCAGTATGTGCAGGAGAGGCGTATGGAGGGTATGATGGGGGCAGTATGTGCAGCAGTGGAGTGTAGGGTATGATGGTGGTGGTATGTGTAGGAGAGGGGTATGGAGGGTATGATGGGGGCAGTATGTGCAGTAGAGCATTTTGGAGGGTATGGTGGGGTAGTATGTGCAGGAGAGGAGTGTGGAGGGTATGATGGGGAAGCTATGTGTAGGAGAGGCGTATGGGGGGTATGATGGGGGCAGAATGTGTAGGAGAGGAATGTGGAGGGTATGATGGGGGTGGTATGTGTAGGAGAGGAGTATGGAGGGTATGATGTGGGCAGTATGTGCAGGAGAGGAGTGTGGAGGGTATGATGGGGACAGTATGTGTAGGAGAGGAATGTGGAGGGTATGATGGGGCAGTATGTGTAGGAGAGGAGTATAGAGAATATAATGTGGGCAGTATGTGCAGGAGAGGAGTGTGGAGGGTATGATGGGGACAGTATGTGTAGGAGAGGAATGTGGAGGGTATGATGGGGGTGGTATGTGTAGCAGTGGAGTATGGAGGGTATGATAGGGGCAGTATGTACAGGAGAGGAGTGTGGAGGGTATCACAGTGGGCAGTATGTACAGGAGAGAAGTATGGAGGATGTGATGTGGGCAGTATGTGCAGGAGAGGCGTATGGAGGGTATGATGGGTGCAGTATGTGCAGCAGTGGAGTATAGGGTATGATGGTGGTGGTATGTGTAGGAGAGGGGTATGGAGGGTATGATGGGGGCAGTATGTGCAGTAGAGGATTGTGGAGGGTATGATGGGGTAGTATGTGCAGGAGAGGAGTGTGGAGGGTATGATGGGTGCAGAATGTATAGGAGAGGAGTGTGGAGGGTATGATGGGGGCGGTATGTGCAATAGAGGAGTGTGGAGGGTATGATGGGGTAATATGTGTAGGAGAGGAGTATGGGGGGTATGATGGGGGAAGAATGTGTAGGAGAGGAATGTGGAGGGTATGATGGGGGCGGTATGTGCAGTAGAGGTGTGTGGAAGGTATGATGGGGTGGTATGTGTAGGGGATGAGTGTGGAGGGTATGATGGGGGTGGTATGTGCAGAAGGGGAGTGTGGAGAGTATGATTGGGGCAGTATGTGCAGTAGAGGCGTGTGGAAGGTATGATGGGGGTGGTATGTGTAGGGGAGGAGTGTGGAGGGTATGATGGGGGTGGTATGTGCAGAAGAGGAGTGTGGAGAGTATGATTGGGGCAGTATGTGCAGTAGAGGAGTGTGGAGGGTATGATGGGGGCAGCATGTGCAGGAGAGGAGTGTGGAGGGTATGACAGCTGGCAGTATGTGCAGGATAGCCCACAGTATATGATATGAGGGGGGATGTGAATAACGAGGTGTTGCCACAAAGGTAAACCTGGGGATTGTTCAATTTACGGGTACCATCATCCTGAAGTAATGAAGTTAGAAGGGATAGGGAGGAATATAGCAAGGGCTACTCCAAACACACCCTACCTTCCCATAAGGAAGTATATGGACTGTTGCGGTACCCAATGGAGACATACAGTATAAATACAAATTTTGATTTATTGAATTACAAATAATAAAAATTATGTATAAATACACTTTAACAATGAGACAACATAGAAGAGTAAAGCCCTCATGAGTAGATGAAGGCAAGTTGATGTGCTAAAGGATGTTTAACCTCAACAGTTTTGCGGCCAATGCCGCTTACTCAGGAAGAGTCCAAATATAGCATCTAAAGAGGTGAAACAGTTACAATTACATACTATACAATTGCAAAAGATATATAGTAATAATACATTGTCATGAAACATAATATTAGAGTAGTTACGAATTGTATGCAAGCAAGACGGATCTTTTTATACTAGTCCGTCTTGCTAGCCCCTCGTGCTCGCCCCAGGGGGAACGCCCGACTTGGGCGTCTCACAAGTGGCGTTCTTGCCCTCCATACAACTCGTAACTACTCCAATATTATGTTTAATGAAAATGTATTATTACTAAATATCTTTTGCAATTGCATAGTATGTAATTGTAACTGTTTCACCTCTTTAGATGCTATATTTAGAGGTAGGGTGTGTTTGGAGTAGCCCTTGCTATATTCCTCCCTATCCCTTCTAACTTCATGAGGGGGGAAGTGATAGATTTACTGTAGGTGTTATTCAATAAGTATAAAACAAAATTAGTCTTTTTTCAAGGGCAAATGTTCTTACCAGTCAGTGTTTTTCAAACAAAAAAATGTTTCACACTTGATACCTAATTGAACCTGTTCTCCAACTTACAATACATCCTCTATTCAAGTTTTTTTCAGACAGGTTTGAACTCTTTTTGTATATTTCCTATAGTCCCCCTGAGAACATTAGAAGAACTTTTCATCATCTTTACCATGCTATCCACCTGTAATCATAAGATGTCTTCACTTGACTTGCACGGAGTTCTGCACCTCTCAGATAACACTCATCCCATTAATAAGTAAAGGTTCCCCAAATAAAACGCACACCTTTATTTATTTATTTAACAATAGTTTTTGTTGGAATTAGGTCATTACAATAAAGAAAAATCACAGATTTAAAAGTTGGTTTAGGCAAACAACAAATATTTGCAACCTTTACAACATCTATATAATAATTTAACACATTTATATCCAGTCAACATAATAAAGGCTTATACAACCAGAATATTAATAGTAGCTGTGACCCCAATGGGATCAGATTGTACACAAGACTAAATACTTAGAAAACACACACAAAAATTACAGTAAATTATAAATGTTAATTGAAGAAGGTTACACTCCGACCCCCAGTGCTCTCCAACCCCCCAGTGCACACCACCCCCCCCATGCTCTCCAGCCCCCCTGTACTCTATGTCCCTTGTGCTCTCCAGCCCCCCTGTGCTCTTTGCACCCCTGTGCTCTCCAGCCTCCCTGTGCTCTTTGACCCCCCTATTCTCTCTGGCCCCTCTAGTGCTCTCCAACATCCCCATGTGCTCTCCAGCCCCCCTGTGCTCTCTGCCCCCTCTGTGTTCTCCAGCCCCCTTGTGCTCTTTGGCCCCCCATTGCTTTCTGCCTCCTCCCATTCTCTCTGGCCCCTGAGTACTTTCCAACCTCCCCAGTGCTCTCTGACATCCCCCTGTGCTCTCCAGCCCCTCCCAGTGCTCCCCTCTTTGTGCTCTTTCCCCCTCCCTGTGTTCTCTGCTTCCCTCCATGTTCTCCACCTCTCCCCTGTGCTCTCTGCCCTTCCAGTTCTCTCCACCCCCCGTGCTCTCTGTCTTCCCTCTGTGCCCTTCACCTCCCAGTGCTCTTAAGTCCCCCCTGTGCTTTCTGCCCCACCCCTTGTTCTCTACTACCCCCGTGTTCTCTGCCTCTCCCATGTGCTCTCTGACCCCCCCCCAGTGTTCTCTGTCTTCCCCATGCTCCTACCCTATGCTTTATACCCCCCTAAGTGCTTTCTGCCTTTCCCTCTATGCTCTCCGCCTCTCCCCCTGGGCTCCCTGCCTCCCCCTGTGCTCGCTGGCCCAAAAAAAATACAAGGAATAGTGGCGCAGGCTGTAGTATATAAAATGTAACTTAATTGCTCTCTGGCCCCCCTGTGCTCTTGGCCCCCATGCTCTTGGCCCCCATGCTCTTGGCCCGCCCAGTGCTCGTCACCTCACCCCATGTTCTGTGCTCTCCACCCCCAAGTGCTTTCTGACCCCCACAGTGCTCTCAAGCCCCCCATGTGCTCTCCAGCCCCCATGTGCTCTCCAAACCCCTCCTCGGGCCCTCTGCCCCCAGTGCTCTCTGCCTCCCCTCTGTGCTCTTCGCATCCCTCCCTTGCTGTCCGGCCCCCCTTAGTGCTCTCCGGCCCCCCACACTGCAGGTAGGTAGAACTGTTAGCCACAGCCCTTGGAGCAGAGCAAAAGAACAGCTTGGTACCAGGGCAGGAGAAACTAGACAGCAGGCCAAAGTCAGTAGCAGCCAGACAGTGTGGAACCAAATCAGCAGACAAAAGCACATCCAGGAAGTAGGCCAAAGTAGGCAACATCCGGGCAAAGCAGTAAAGAATCAAAAGGCAAAGACAAGTCAAGATCAAAGGCAAACAGATGAGCAGAGTTGAGGCAGAAGGCAGACATGAAGTCCAGGGGGAAGCCAGGTCTTATACGGGTAGGCAAATGTAATGGATCAGGTCTCAGGAAACATGTGAACAAGCTGAAGATTGTTCAGCAATTTCTCTCAGTGGCACATAATTTTAAATAGGCTGCTGGGCGCCAAGTGTGCATGCCAATTGCCACATGCATGTGCGCATGCACAAGTACATACAGTAAAAGTGTGCCTGCCCATGGAATGGTGGCAAACTATGGTGCTTAAAATTCTCCATAGACAATGCTTTAACCATTTAAAGCGGAGTTCCACCCAAAAATGGAATTTCCACTTTAAATGTAGGTGACCCCCTGACATGCCACATTTGACACGTCATTTTTGTGGGGGGAGCAGGTACCCTTTTTTTTTACGGGCACCCGACTCCCACTCCCTCCCTGGCGACTCGGCGGTGGAAGGAAGATTATCTCTTACCCTCCCTGCAATCTTCTGGAATACGTCACAGGTTTTAGAAGATTGCCCAGCCAATCACAGCATGCAGCTGTAACAATGCAGGCGCTGCGGAGAGGAGGGGGAGAGGAGCGGGTGTCCATGCGCCTGCATCGCTGGACCATGGGACAGGCAAGTGTTTGATTAATAAAAGTCAGCATCTACACTTTTTGTAGCTGCTGACTTTTAAATGGGTGGAACTCCGCTTTAAGGACCGAGCCTCTTTTTGAGATCTGTTGTTTACAAGTTAAAATCAGTTTTTTTTACTAGAAAATTATTTAAATCCCCCAAACATTATATATTTTTTTCAGACACCCTAGAGAATAAAATGGCAGTTGTTGCAATACTTTATGTCACACTGTATTTGCGGTCTCACAAGCGCAATTGTTTTGGGAAAGTATATTTTTTTTTAATTAAAAAAATAAGATAACAGTAAAATTAGCCCAATTTTTTTTTAGATTGTGAAAGATAATGTTACCCCAAGTAAATTGATAACCAACATGCCACGCTTCAAAATTGTGCCCGCTCGTGGAATGGCGACAAACTTTGACCCTTAAAAATCTCCATTGGCAACATTTAAAAATTTCTACAGGTTACCAGTTTTGAGTCACAGAGGAAGTCTAGTGCTATAATTATTGCTCTCGCTCTAACGATCATGGCGATACCTCACATGTGTGGTTTAAACACCGTTTTCATATGCGGGCGCGACTTACGTATGCGTTCACTTCTGCACGCGAGCTCGGCGGGACGGGGCTTTTTTAACCTCCCTAGCAGCATTCCTGAGCGTTGATTTTCTCTGGCAGGAGCGCTAACCCCAAGTCACGCTCGGGGTAACATTGCAGAGCTGTCAGCAGAGTCCCCTTACCTTCTCCTGGCGATCCAGTGACGTCCTCCGCTGAGATCGCCAGTGAGATCACTGGCGAGAGCATCTGACTTCCTGGTTCCGTTCCCCGCGAGCAGCAGCGGTGCATGGGAGCGGAACTGGGCGGGTAATTAAAAAAATTCAAAAGTGACACACACATAAAAAGAGGTGATACATTGTAATCTAAGAGGATTACACTGTATCATCTCAGATCTGACACTTGAGCACTGTACAGTGCCCCTTGCCTGCCATTTTACTGTCATTTTTGCCCATAAAATATTTATAACATGGCATCAAAAAAGCACCACTTTACTACAAAAGTGCTTTTGGACCAGTTGAGTGACAGCGACACAGAGTTGCTCGCAGAACTGAGCAATAGTGAGTCATGGGGAGATTTGTCGTCTGACACTGATCTGGCAAGTGACAACGGTGATGATCCTTCACCCGACCTCAGCGATGTGCAGACTTGGTGCCCTACTTGACTGCGATACAGACCAGGTAGCGCCCCCAAGATTCCCCTTAACTGGATCACCTGGCATACCTGCAATTATTCCTTACTGTGGAGGTAATTGAAAAAACTGTCACAGAGACAGACCGCTACCAAGAGCAGCAATCCGCTACGCTGCATGCCAGGTTTTCCAGAAGCAGAAAGTGGGAACCGGTGACCAAAGAGGACATCTGGCAGTTTCTGGGACTCATCATTCTTTAGGGGGTGGTGGGGAAACTGCTCCAGAAATGGTACCAATAAGTTACTGGCCACTCCATTTTTTGGCACCGTGATGTCAGAATACCAGTTTTCTCTCATCATGAAGTATTTCCACTTCACAAACAATGAAGAATTTGATGAGGCCACGCATCCTGCACCCAAACTAAAAAAATCTGGGAGGTATGCCAAATTCTTGTGACCATTTTCCAGCTGACCTACGTGCCAGAAAGGGACGTCAGTGTGGATGAAAGTTTGATGGCCTACAAGGGACGCCTAAGCTGGATACAGTTTATTGCATCCAAAAGAGCACGGTTTGGCATCAAATCCTACATGCTCTGCGAGTCATCCACTGGGTACATTTGAAATTCAGTCATTTACACCGGTAAAGGCACGAAGTTCAACTCCAGGTACAGCGGCTATGGGATGACCACATCATCTGTCCTTACACTGCTGGAGCCATTGCTGAACCAGGGATATTGTGTGACCATGGACAATTTCTACACGTCTCCGGAACTGTATGAGGTTTTGCTACAAAACAAGACTGATGCGTATGGTACCGTTAGGCCTAACCGACGTGACATGCCATCTATGTTTGCCAAGAAAAAAATAAAAACCAGAGAAATGGTTGCCTGGCAGAAGGGTAAGATGATGGCAATGTGATGGCGGGACAAGAAGGACGTGTGTCTCATGAGTACTGTGCACAATACCTCCACTGCCACGGTCCACACAAAAGGTGGGAAAGATGTGCTGAAGCCGCAAGTCATGATAGACTATAATAATACAATGGGAGGTGTCGACAGAGCCAATCAGGCAATGACATTTTATCCGGCTATGCGCAAACAGCAAAAAAAATTATAATTATATAATTATTTTAAACATGCTTCAAATCTTTCCAACGGACTCGAGTCCCGTCAAAAAATCCACTCGTCTGTATGCTAGTCCGACGGACGAAAACCCACACAGGGCAGCTTTTGGCTACTGGCTATCAACTTTATTTTAGTCCAGTCGTACATCATCACGTACGAATCCATCGGACTTTGGTGTGATCACGTGTAGGCAAGTCCGTTCATTCAAGAGTTGGTCGGAAGTCCGTCAAAAGTCCGTCGGAAAGTCCGTTGGACCAGTCCGGTCGAAAAGTCTGCCGGTGTGTCCACTTTTGGTACAAAATTCCTGACATAATCATACCGCCAGGGAGGTTAAAAAAAATAAAATGTAAAATTCCCTTGTAATAGAAAAAGAGCATGACAGGACCTCAAAAAGACCTCAGATCTCACATGTACACCAAAATGCAATAAAAAAAATTTTAAAAATAAATGAATGTCATTTTTTTTTAACAAAAAAAAAAAAATTTGCCTTTAAGACCATTGGGCGGAAGTGACGTTTGATGTCGCTTCCGCCATTCAATGGTTGGAGCCAAGCGGGGGCCATCTTTCCCTCACTCAGCATCCAGCCT